>NW_027397067.1:77741139-77767726 GCF_003265705.2 Callorhinus ursinus | reverse complement strand
TCTGGCCCTGGGCTTTTGTTTCTTGGGAGATTTTTGATGACTGTTTCAATTTCCTTAGTGGTTATAGGTCTGTTCAGGTTTTCTATTTCTTCCTGGTTCAATTTTGGTAGTTGATACATCTCTAGGAATGCACCCATTTCTTCCAGGTTCTCTAATTTGCTGGCATAGAGTTGCTCATAATATGTTCTTATAATTGTTTGTATTTCTTTGGTGTTGGTTGTGATCTCTCCTCTTTCATTCATGATTTTGTTGATTTGGGTCATTTCTCTTTTCTTTTTGATCAGTCTGGCCAGGGGTTTATCAATCTTGTTAATTCTTTCAAAGAACCAGCTCCTAGTTTCGTTGATCTGTTCTACTGTTCTTTTGGTTTCTAGTTCATTGATTTCTGCTCTGATCTTTATGATTTCTCTTCTCCTGCTGGGTTTAGGCTTTATTTGCTGTTCTTTCTCCAGCTCCTTTAGGTGTAGGGTTAGGTTGTGTATTTGAGACCTTTCTTGTTTCTTGAGAAAGGCTTGTATTGCTATATACTTTCCTCTCAGGACCGCCTTTGCTGTATCCCAAAGATTTTGAACAGTTGTGTTTTCATTTTCATTGGTTTCCATGAATTTTTTTAATTCTTCTTTAATTTCTTGGTTGACCCATTCATTCTTTAGTAGGATGCTCTTTAGCCTCCATGTATTTGAGTTCTTTCCGACTTTCCTCTTGTGGTTGAGTTCTAGTTTCAAAGCATTGTGGTCTGAAAATATGCAGGGAATGATCCCAATCTTTTGGTACCGATTGAGACCTGATTTGTGACCTAGGATGTGATCAATTCTGGAGAATGTTCCATGGGCATTCGAGAAGAATGTGTATTCCGTTGCTTTGGGATGGAATGTTCTGAATATGTCTGTGAAGTCCATTTGGTCCAGTGTGTCATTTAAAGTCTTTATTTCCTTGTTGATCTTTTGCTTAGATGATCTGTCCATTTCAGTCAGGGGGGTGTTAAAGTCCCCCACTATTATTGTATTGTTGTCAATGTGTTTCTTTGCTTTTGTTATTAATTGCCTTATATAATTGGCTGCTCCCATGTTCGGGGCATAGATATTTACAATTGTTAGATCTTCTTGTTGGATAGACCCTTTAAGTAGGATATAGTGTCCTTCCTCATCTCTTATTACAGTCTTTGTTTTAAAATCTAGTTTGTCTGATATAAGGATTGCCACCCCAGCTTTCTTTTGGTGTCCATTAGCATGGTAAATGGTTTTCCACCCCCTCACTTTCAATCTGGGGGTGTCTTTGCGTCTAAAATGAGTCTCTTGCAGACAGCATATTGATGGGTCTTGTTTTTTAATCCAATCTGATAGCCTGTGTCTTTTGATTGGGGCATTGAGCCCATTTACATTCAGGGTAACTATTGAAAGGTATGAATTTAGTGCCATTGTATTACCTGTAAGGTGACTGTTAACTGTCTGTTGTCTGTGTTCGTTTCTGCTCTTTGCTGCTTTTAGGTTCTCTCTTTGCTTAGAGGACCCCTCTCAATATTTCTTGGAGGGCTGGTTTCGTGTTTGCAAATTCCTTTAGTTTTTGTTTGTTCTGGAAGCTTTTTATCTCTCCTTCTATTTTCAGTGATAGCCTAGCTGGATATAGTATTCTTGGCTGCATATTTTTCTCGTTTAGTGCTCTGAAGATATCTTGCCAGTCCTTTCTGGCCTGCCACGTCTCTGTGGATAGGTCTGTTGCCAATCTAATGTTTCTACCATTGTAGGTTACATATCTCTTCTCCCGAGCTGCTTTCAGGATTTTCTCTTTGTCTCTGAGACTCGTAAGTTTTACTATTAGATGTCGGGGTGTTGACCTATTTTTATTGATTTTGAGAGGGGTTCTCTGTGCCTCCTGGATTTTAATGCCTGTTTCCTTCCTCACATTAGGGAAGTTTTCTGCTATAATTTGCTCCAATATACCTTCTGCCCCCCTCTCTCTCTCTTCTTCTTCTTCTGGGATCCCAATTATTCTAATGTTGTTTCGTCTTATCGTATCACTTATCGCTCGAATTCTGCCCTCGTGATCCTGTAGTTGTTTCTCTCTCTTTTTCTCAGCCTCTTTATTTTCCATCATTTGGTCTTCTATATCGCTGATTCTCTCTTCTGCCTCATTTATCCTAGCAGTTAGTGCCCCCATTTTGGATTGCACCTCATCAATAGCCTTTTTGATTTCGATTTGGTTAGATTTTAGTTCTTTTATTTCTCCAGAAAGGGTTTCTCTAATAACTTCCACGCTTTTTTCAAGCCCAGCTAGTATCTTTAAAGTCATGATTCTGAACTCTAGGTCCGACATCATACTAATGTCTGTATTGAGTAGGTCCCTGGCTGATGGTAGTACCTCTTGTTCTTTTTGCTGAGGTGATTTCTTTCGTCTTGTCATTTTGTCCAGAGGAGAATAGATGAATGAGAGAACGAGATGCTAACAGGTTTACAACGTCCCCAGCAAATATACTGTATACAAATCAGAAAAGACCTGAAACCAGGGGAAAAGAAAGGGAAAGAAAGAAAAAAGAAAGAGAAAAAAGAAAAGATAAAAACAAAAACAAAACAATACAAAAATAGCAGAATATGATCAAATATGATCAGGCTAGTGCATAGATCAGTGCCACACACTAGATTTTGGGCGTATTTTGGTCTGTTAGAAAAAAGTGCCTCCTAAAATTTTAAAGGAAGAAAGACATATATGTACAAAATAAGGGTTGATACAATGAAGGGATGGAAGATGACTGTAAAGATGAAAATTATAAAAGGTTTTATAAAAGGACTTGGTAAGATAAGTTGTTTGAAAAAAGAAAGAAGATTTAAGAAAAGAAAAAAAAAAGGAAAAAGGGAGAGAATGTGATCAGGCAGGAGACTAGAACAAAGCCATACACTAGTGATTTAGGGTATATTTTGATCTGTTAGAAGAAACTGTACCTCAAAATTTTAAAGAGAGAACAACTTATATATATATGCCAAAAATAAGGGTAACTACTATGAAGGGATAAAATATGACTCTAAAAATGAAAAATGAAAAATGTTTTTTTTTTAAAAGGGATTGATAAGATGTTGGTTAAAAAAAGGGAAAAAGAAAAATAAAAAAAAACAGTCAACAAAAATTAACTTTGATGAAATAATGAATCATGGTTAAAAAAAAAAAAAAAAAAAAAAGCCATGAATCTATGTGCAGTATTCCCCTAGCGCTGGAGTTCTCCCGTTCTCCTTGATCGATCAACTTGGTCTTGGCTTGCTGGCTGTTTGTGCTGATCTTCTGGGGGAGGGGCCTGTTGCTGTGGTTTCCAAATGTCTTTGCCGGAGGCGGAATTGCCCCGCCCTTGTCGGTCCGGGCTAAGGAAGCTGCTCCGGTTTGCTCTCAGGAGCTTTTGTTCCCTGCAAGCTCTCCGTACAGCCTTGGAGGACCAGGGCAGAAATGGTGGCCTCCCAATCTCTACCCGGAGGAGCCGAGAACTCGGGGCCCCGCTCCTCAGTGTGCCCCCAGAGAAAAGCAGTCACTTCCGTGTCCCCGGTCTCCGGCCGCGCCCCGTGCTCATCTGGCCTGTGACCGAGCGTTGCTATCTCTGGTACCCAACCCCGCACAGAGTCTCCAAACCCAGCAGATCCCTGCAGTGCGTTCCCGCACCGCTCCTCCCCGAGAAGGAAGGGGAGTCTCCCCGGATCTGCCGCCTGCTGGGTCCCTGCTGGAGGAGCCGTGCCCCGACTGGGCCGCGGGTCACAGTCTATGGCAACCCCGAGCTGAGAGCCCGCGACTCTGCTCCGTCTCTGCAGCCGGCTTCCCCGCTCCGATACCTGGGAGCTCTGGCGCACTCAGGCACCCCCGGTCTCTCTGTGACCCCGAGGGTCCCGAGACCACACTGTCCCGGGAGGATTCCACCCCCCGCTTAGCCACTGCAGCGACGTCCCTCCACGGAGCCAACTTCTAAAAGGTCCGATTTTGTGCTCCGCGGCTCTAGCACTTGCCAGAAGCGGCCGGCGGAGGCCCCTCCCCCGCCGTCTATCCTCCCGAATATCGCCTCGGATTCACTTCTCCGCACGTCCTACCTTCCAGAAAGTGGTCACTTTTCTGTTCAGAGAGTTGTTGCTACTCTCTTCTTCGGTCTCCTGTTGAGTTCGTAGGTGTTCAGAATGATTTGATCCCTATTCAGCTGAATTCCTGAGACCAGACGAAATCTAGGTCTCCTACTCCTCCGCCATCTTGCTCCGCCCCCTGAATGTACTATTCTTGATTTTAGAATACACCTTCTTACTGTCCACACTCTCCACGAAGAGGCAAATTCTTAACTTTCAAAATAAAGATCATTGATACCAACCTTTGTGAAGACCTACCTCACCACCCCCACACTACTATTCACTCCCTTCTCAATGTCTTTCTATTTATAGGGGACATTTTTATAGCTCTACCTCATAAAAATCAGCTAACCTGGTTTTAAAATCCTCCAGAGCTTGAGGGGAAAAAAATCACGTGTATATGTGTATTGACTGTTTGCTTTGTTGAGGACCCCATGTGAAATCACACACACACACACATACACACACACATATATATGTATAAATGCAAATAATTTTGTATGCTTTATGAGTATATAAGTATAAATATACATAAATAAAATATGGATATGTATTTGTATGTGCACACACACACACACACACACACAGTCCAATCAGGGCCTTGAAAGGAACAAGTGCTTGATTACAATTTGTTGAGTAAATAAACACACAATTCTCTTAAGGAAATAAAATTATGGGTGAAGGTTACTATTTTTTTCTCTCCTCAGTTGGAATATGTAATTCTGAGGTCTAGCTTGAGTCTGATGGTGTGATGTATATTTGGCAATGGTTAAGTGACTCAGTTTGGTTGTTGCCCATGAAATATTAGCTAAAGAAATTTATCATCCTGAGAAGAAACTGGAAGGGACTGTTGTATGGAAGTATCTTACCTGTCTAGCAGCAAAAAATATTTTTGCAACTAATGATTAATTCAAGTGTTGTAATCACCTTATGAAATAATTGTTATCTTCTTTGATAAAAAGTTGAAACAGTTTCCGTGTTCAGTGATAGGAACATCTTGTGAACTCAGAATCAACATTAAGGCCTATAAGCCAAGTTCAGTTGACCTTCCATGACCTCATGATACCGTGGTAGGCAAGTGTTGGATTAAAGAACACCAGCCAGAGAGTCATACCCACCACTCAGGAAGAAATGCTTAGATTCCATGGGCCGGAAAATCTGACATGCTCATCCTCATTGAATCCAAAGGCTATGTTTCTTAGTTGTAAAACCTCCTGGGCGCCTGGGTGGCTCAGTTGGTTAAGCGACTGCCTTCAGCTCAGGTCATGATCCTGGAGTCCCTGGATCGAGTACCGCATCGGGCTCCCTGCCAAGCAGGGAGTCTGCTTTGCCCTCTGACCCTCCCCCCTCTTATGTACTTTCTCTCTCTCTCATTTTCTCTCTCTCAAATAAATAAATAAAATCTTTAAAAAATAAAATAAAATAAAACCTCCTAATATCCCTCTAAGCATAAGACATGCCAAAACACGGTAACTGCAGAGTGAGTCTTGTGACCAATTGAGAGGGAGGTAGAATCACACAGCAGGACAATCCAGCGTTGTAACAGCCTGCTGGTTCTTAGAAAATAACAGGCTTTCCAGACCTCCTGGGACTGCCCAACACCAAGTATTTTAATACACATGAGCATCTTATTTGCCCACTGAGAAGTTTTCAGGTTTCATCTCTTGAATATTGTAGTGGCAGTAACCCAAGTGGTGGAGAATCATTCCAGGGCACAGCAGAGGAGTCAACAATAGCTTATGTTCTCTTGATTTGGTGAATGTGCTTATGGGGGTGGGGTGCTCACTTAACTCTAGGGGAGTTTTGGAAAAATAGCAACCCGAGTTAATGCCATCACCTGTTCCCACTTGTACAATCTCTCGGCATCCTTGCACTGACTTCCTCTCTCACCTCTGGATTTGCAACCACTCCTTAAATAGCACACCTGGAGTTTCACTCTGGTGCCCATCTGTTTCTACTCCTCTGTGCCTTTTTAAAATCTGCCACAGTATATTTGGCTAATTTAGCCAGGAAAGTCTTTAACAAGGCACACCCTTTGAGGCTTGATTTTTCCTTCCTTCTGTATTTCTAATACGTCGCTTTTATTGCTGTTAGATAACAGACCAGAGCATGGGGTTGAAGCATGAGTTCTAAATTACTCTGATGGATTTTTACAGTATTTAGAGAGGCATCAGTGAAATGAGTAGTCTGCACGTCTGCTGATTCCCACAGAGGATAAACAGTCTCTCGGGAGATCAGCTTGGATTCAGCCATTGAATAAAGTTTAGGTGAGATGATGCTTAGGTCATAATCAAACCTGATTTTTTAAAACAATTTTCTCTGCATAAATCTCCAGATGCTATTTTACTTTGTACAATATGATATTAATGATACAAATAGATATTAAGCTTAACAATATTTGAAAATGCTTTTTCCGTTTTTGTGCCATTCAACCAGGGAATTCAATGGCTTGGAAACTGTAGAGATTATGATTTTACAATCTCTTGCACATCCATCTGGTTTAGGTATTATCATTATTCTTCTTATTGTTATATCCATTTAAAAATTGCTACCAGGTATGGGGGAGCACTTTTTTCTTTTTTAGTCTCCTAGCAACAAACGTGATTGAGGACATTGGCCTCAGTCCAGGAGGATGATTGGTGGAATCTAGTGCTTAACCGCATGAGGCTACTCTCCCAGCTCTTCTGCGAACAGTTGTAAACTTGACCTACATCTGCCAACGAAGTTGTCATGTGACACCTTCTTATAGGTCCATGGTACCCTAAGAAAGAAAGATCCAGGAAGCATATCCTGTGCAGACACCTTTAATCCTATCTCCAGTTACCAGGGGATGTGTTTGTATAGTTATTCTAAAAAAAAAAAAAAAAAAAAAAAAAAATAGATCTAGGACCCTATGGCAGAATTAGATAAACCAACTGATTGACTGGACAAGATCAATCTTTACTAAAGCCTGAAAATCATGCTATTATTTGATTGACTCAGGATTACCTGGTTACCAATTTCCAAATATGCAAAAGTCTTTGGTAACTGTATCTAGTAAAGAGATAACTAAAGCAGGTAACTTCCCATGGGGGAAAATTTAGTATTTTCCAAATATTTTTAGTGTCTATCCTTCAGACACTGGGCTATTTAGTGGGTATAGAGATGAATACAATAGAAACAAAATCCCTTTTCTCATGGATTTATTGTCTAGTGGAGGAGGCAGACCATATTCAAATAAATGGAAAATATATATAATTATAAATAGGGATACCTGCAATTCTGTTCTTCCTCCTTTACCACATTATACAGTATACATGGCCAATGCCTGGATGTGATTTACTGCAAACTGATCCTTTAAACAGTGCTGTACGTGGAACATAGAAGTTGCTGATTATATATATTTTTGAGTGAATGAATGCATGAATGAAAAGCTATTTCTTGATAGTACCCTGGGAACAGACCTCTCTGGGCAGCCTAATAACCACCTCTTTGCGACAGAATCCAGCATATATCTGTTTGTTTGCTTTTACTTGAATGAACCAGATATTTAGCAAGACAATAATAGATGTTTTGCAAAATAACCACAACTCTAGTCGTTCTAGATAAAGACAGGAAAATGCATGCAATGGGTGGGGGGTGGGGCTAGGGAAGAACACTGTCTAGAGGGAGTTCACATGAACATTCAGGGAGGTAATTCCCATTTCTCCTGCATGTACAGGTTGGCTTATTTCTTTGTTTTGGCAATATTTCTTAGGACTTCCGTGGCCCTTCATTTTTACATGTCCTTCAGCTGTAAGAGAATTCCAGAATTATGACATTTCTCCATAAGCAGATTTGCTTCTTCTTTGGATTATCCATGTTTCCCAAGGGGAAGTCATAGAGGTTTAATTTTATTCAATTAAAAATAAAAATATAAACAAATACATATTGATAGTATATATTTAAGGTGCTCTTATTCTAATAAACATTGCCGTGGAATAAGATATATAAGAATGGATAAAGAAAGACAGATTATCAGCCCAGGGTGGGATGATACAAGATCTATGGATCAAAAATGCCACTTAATCTAGCCCCAGAGCTCTTCAAGCTCTATCCAGATGCCAAATCACATTTAAAGCAGTTAAAAATGACCAATAGTGGATTAAAATTTTTTTCTGTCATTTGTTACAAATGGCCAAGTGAATTATGCTTCACTTTTTTTTTAAATCTTGAACTCATGCAATCCTTCAGGAGTGAGAGAATTTGGAAATAAATGTTATTGACCCCAAAGTATATAAAGTATATAGTAATTCATTAGTAATTAAATTTATTTATAATATTCAAGAGCTTTATAGTCTAAAAAGGATAGGATAGGGAAGATGTAGACAAACATAAGTATGAGGTTTTGGGACAATTAATTTTCTAAGAGAGAGATTTTTCAAGTTATAGGATTTGTGATTTTAGCAAGAAAATGCCAACGGAGGAGAAAGGATGAACGCAAACCCAAAATGAAAAGAGGGGATACTTAGAAAAGGGCAGCACCTCTGTGGATGGAAAGGAGAGAGATGAGAAAGACGTTGAAGGGACCATCAGGAGGACTGGTTGACCACGATTGTGGAGCTGAGGGAACAGCACAGGTGGAGGTGTCTGGAGCTTCTTGTTTTTATTTTTTTAAAGATTTTATTTATTTATTTGAGAGACAGAGAGAGCACCAGCAGGGGAGGAACATAGGGAGAGGGAGAGGGAGAAGTGGGGAGTCAGACACAGGGCTAGATCCCAGGACCCTGAGATCATGACCTGAGCAGATGTCAGATGCTTGACTGACTGAGCCACCCAGGTGCCCCTAGAGCTTCTTGTCTATATAGTAGACTTATCAGGGAGCCTCCCCTGGGGTAATGGCAAATTTTGTAGGTCATAGAGAGTTGGAAGTGCCTACCGGACACCTATTTGCTAATTATTAATTAGAATGGATTAATTAGAATGGATTCCATTAGAATGGAATTAAATAATTGGAACATGAATTACAGATTTTGAAGTCTTGGACAACTGGGTGGAATCTGAGAGGCAACAAAATCTATTGAACAAATCAGTGTAGGTAGGATTTAAAAGGAAGCCAGCAAGAGTATGTATCTTCAAAGACTCTTGTTGTCCGTAAGAACCGATACAAGCTATCAACTGAAATGCAATGCAAAGAATTCAAAATGCGTGGAGATTAAGAGAAAGAACCAGGTTGAAGTCACAGAAAGGATGAAAACAATGAGTACTATGTACCCCCAGAGGATCCATGAGAATATGTGTTCAAAGACTTAAACATTATAAATGTCAGTATAATAAATTATGTAGCCTTGCATAGGTTCCTGTCTTTAAATTGTAAATATGCTTAGTTACACAAAGTGGGAACTTGTTCACAGATGAACCTTTGTACTGGACAGCCATCTCTGCTAATGTAGTCCTCAGTGTCATTTCCTCCCCCACTGTTACTGAGCATTGTGGGTATGTCAAGGGTCTTCATTTGTTCCTGTATCTAAGTGTCTCTATATTATCCCATGTTCATTATTATCCCCAGTTGAGAGATGAGATAACGCACTAAAATTTCATTCAGCATGTGTAGGGAAGTGTCATGATGACACTTCTGTATTCAACATCTATTTGATGTCCAACTTCACACTCTTGACTACTGACACTGACTTTCACAAGGCACCTCTGAGAGACACAGATGGGAAGAACGGGTGAAGACATTGGATAGTCTTTAGGGGAGGAACTGAGGGAAATTGTTACAAGCACCTTTGTTTTATTTCCTTTTCATGAAGCAGAAGTCTAAATGATGTCTTTTGGCTATAGTTCTAAAATGAAACTACAGAAAGGCATAACTCATGTCATTAAAAATGCATCATCATTATCATGTTGCCCCTCTGCACAGATGTACTGTTTATTAAGAGCCCACAGTCCAAGTGATTATAGAAATGACACTGCTTTGGTAGTGATTTCTACAGGTATTCTCTGAAGCAGGGCATGCAATATAGACGTAGACATCTGGGCCTGTCAACACTAATTTTCAAACAATGTGACATAGGGCTTTGAACTTTCTGCTTTTGTGGAATATCATTCCCCTAGAAGTCAATATTAGTTAATGATAAGTTATTCTCTTTGCATTTTTATTCTGGCAGTGCTACAGGCTACAAGAAGTATTCAGGCTGAAGTCCATGCATAATTTTTTTTTTTTTTTCCTAAAAGCAATTGCATGTTTAATCACTGACGATATTGCTCTCTGTCTGAGGATGGTATAGTTACTGTGCTACTCTACCTGATGGCTTTATTTAACTGTGTATCATATTAGCTATAAAGGTAGTCAATAGGGCAGATCAATATTTATGATGTAATTTATGAGATAGATAGACACAGAAAACAGAAAATCTTTAAGCTCTGGATTGGGTACTAGGTGCTTAGGAAGGATAGATTTCTACTAAAATGTACCTTTGAGATTCAATCACGCTCTCCAGAAACAGCGCTAAACATAGTTGAAACATTTCACCTGGGCAGCTATGCAAATCTGTACCAATTTTCACCTAAACACATCCTAGAAGATGTTGTATAATGAGAGATTTGTGGTCTCAAAAGGTAGAACTTTCTCTGTAAATCATGCCAGAATTTAATCTTAAATCTTGAACTCCAAAGCCTAGGCTATCTTCATCCTACCATGGGCAGTATGAGACTAGCCATTACTTACCATCCTGTTGAATTAAAAAGTTGGCTCATGTATAGATTCTTTTTAGGGATAGCTTTTGGAAAAAGTTAATGAACAACATGCCCAACATTTATGGGCACAGTTCTCTAAAGGTAATTACACAGGGGAAGAAAGAAAGGAAAAAGAAAGAAAGCTGGGCCAATGAAATGTCACATTCATTTTTACATTTGTGTTTTGTGGGCTGTGGTCACAGCCAAAATATTTGGAGACCATGAATAGATTTTCCAGGACAAAACTGCTACAGGTAAAATGCTTTCTGCATCAGATAAGAGGAAGCGTTCTCCAATGGCCAGCAGGCCTGAAGATGGAGCTATCATCTATGGACAAATTTAACAAGGGAAGACTAATTCAGAGATAAGGAAATGCCTGTTTATCAACAATAAAAAATGTATTTTGGGGGGCAGAGCTGCTTTATAGATTCTCAATAAGCTACATGGAAAATGTAAAATTGATAAATGTTCAATGATCTTTCCATTATCAGCAGGTACTCATATTGAAGGGGTTGGAAGAGGCAGCCAAGTCCACTCTTTCTCTGCTACCATCTCTTCCCAATCAGAACAGCAGCCCTTGTGCATATATGAGGACCGTGCACCCCAAATCTACCAATGGATTTAGAAATGTCTTATTACTTGACTTTATGCTTCTTTTGAATAGCTCCAAAACTAAATGGCATTTTCTCATTAAGGCAAAATCTCCCAAACTTTATAATTCCTCAAGGCCATACAATTGCCCTGAATTGGCCATTTACCCCTAAACCCATGGGTGATTGAGACACCTCATGACCCCATTTCCACATCTTGTCTGAAATATCAGCCAAGAGGTCCTCCCTACAGTGGGGGTCTGCTACTGTGGGCTGAGGTGGGGGGAGGTAAGAATGAGTGGGTGCTGAGTGCCTGAGGTCTGTCAAGAACTGAGTGACGGAAACTACGGATCTCATTTCATAGAACTTAATGTAGCCAAAAGCACACGGGCCTTGGAGATGCTCAGACCCATTTTCAAATTCCAATTCCAACTGTGTGAACTTGTGCAACCCATTAATCTCTTTTCCATTCAGTTGTTCATCTCTGAGACAATTATAAATGATACCTGGGCCCTAAGGCTGGTGTGTGGCCATTAAGTAAGATATTATATGTAAGGTGCCTGACTGGGTGTCTGCATTACAGCAAGCACTTATTTGGATGATGGTGATGATACTGTATACTTAGCTCTCTAAAGCAGTCTCTCTACCTATAAAATGACAATTAAAAAAAAACAAACACCTACTTCAAGGGTCCTTGTAAGAATTAAGTGACTTATGAAATGCAAAGCCCTTCATACAGAGTCTGGCATACAGTAAGGACTGTTGCATTGTTAGCTACTGTTAATATTATAAAACCTATGTCCTGTAGGTATATTATATTTAGTTTACAGAGAAGAGAAACAACCTCTAAGGATCTGAAACAATAACCAGTGAATAAGTAGCCAGACTCTAATCAGCCCTGACCTCTAAACTGCTGAGGAAGAGATTCAGAGAGAGAATCACAAAGCCATGGGCCTGAAGGGAAGCTGGGGATGTCCCGAGTGCAGACCCGTCCTTGTGGACACTCAAAGTAGGTGCAGAGAGGGGGCCCGCTGAGCCTAGTCACTCAGTCAGGCTTCCTGGCATCTTATCTACCCCATCCTAACTTTTCATGGGATACCACTTGTTCCTTTGCCCCATGTGCCACCATGCACAGACTTTTCCACCTTGGAGCCCTTGGAGTTTTCTCCCCACTGCTGTTCCTGTGGCCATGTTCCCTCTTCACTTCAGCATCTCTCTGGTGTCTGTCCTGCATCCTGTATGGTTTCTTTAGAACGGTTTCTCCCAAGAGTGTTTAATCCTGTGAATCACCAGAGTCCCTTGAAATGCAGATATCAAAGCTCCTTCCCTAAAGAGTTGGCCTATTTTTGTGTGTGGTGTAAGGAAATGGTCCAGTTTCATTCTTCTGCAGGTGGCTGTCCAATTTTCCCAACACCATTTGTTGAAGAGACTGTCTTTTTTCCATTGGACGTTCTTTCCCGCTTTGTCAAAGATGAGTTGACCATAGAATCGAGGGTCCATTTCTGGGCTCTCTATTCTGTTCCATTGATCTATGTGTCTGTTTTTGTGCCAGTACCATACTGTCTTGATGATGACAGCTTTGTAATAGAGCTGGAAGTCCGGAATTGTGATGCCGCCAGCTTTGCTTTGGTTTTTCAACATTCCTCTGGCTATTCGGGGTCTTTCTGGTTCCATACAAATTTTAGGATTATTTGTTCCATTTCTTTGAAAAAAGTGGATGGTATTTTAATGGGGATTGCATTGAATGTGTAGATTGCTCTAGGTAGCATTGACATCTTCACAATGTTTGTTCTTCCAATCCATGAGCATGGAACATTTTTCTATTTCTTTGTGTCTTCTTCAATTTCTTTCATGAGTATTTTATAGTTTTCTGAGTACAGATCCTTTGCCTCTTTGGTTAGATTTATTCCTAGGTATCTTATGGTTTTGGGTGCAATTGTAAATGGGATCGACTCCTTAATTTCTCTCTCTTCTGTCTTGTTGTTGGTGTATAGGAATGCCACTGATTTCTGTGCATTGATTTTATATCCTTCCACTTTACTGAATTCCTGTATGAGTTCTAGCAGTTTTGGGGTGGAGTCTTTTGGGTTTTCCACATGCAGTATCATATCATCTGCAAAGAGTGAGAGTTTGACTTCCTCTTTGCCGATTTGGATGCCTTTGATTTCTTTTTGTTGTCTGATTGCCGTGGCTAGGACTTCTAATACTATGTTGAATAGCAGTGGTGAGAGTGGGCATCCCTGCCGTGTTCCTGACCTTAGGGGGAAAGCTCTCAGTTTTTCCCCATTGAGAATGATATTCGCTGTAGGTTTTTCATAGATGGCTTTTATGATATTGAGGTAGGTACCCTCTATCCCTATACTCTGAAGAGTTTTAATCAAGAAATGATGCTGTACTTTGTCAAATGCTTTTTCTTTCTTTTTTTTTAAGATTTTATTTATTTATTCATGAGAGACAGAGAGAGAGAGGCAGAGGGAGAGCAGGCTCCCAAGGAGCAGGGAGCCCAATGTGGAACTCGATCTCGGGACCCTGGGATCATGACCTGAGCCAAAGGCAGAGGCTCAACCATCTGAGCCACCCAGGCGCCCTGTCAAATGCTTTTTCTGCATCTATTGAGAGAATCATATGATTCTTGTCCTTTCTTTTCTTAATGTATTGTATCACGTTGATTGACCTGCGGATGTTGAACCAACCTTGTGGCCCAGGGATAAATCCCACTTGGTCACGTTGGAATAATCCTTTTAATGTACTGTTGGATCCTATTGGGTAGTATTTTGGTGAGAATTTTTGCATCAATGTTCATCAAGGATATTGGTCTGTAATTCTCCTTTTTGATGGGGTCTTTGTCTGGTTTTGGGATCAAGGTAATGGTGGATAGAGGCAGTGTTTTCTTAGCTTTCAGATTAGCAAAGAGACCATGATCCAAAGAACTCAAAGGAGAAAGCAGTGTTTTTTTTTTTTATTATTATTATTTACTAACTTGACCAAATAGGGGCAGTGTCTGAAACTTACCCTTGGTATTTCCAATATAATAGTTCCAGTGTAATATTTATATCAGATGCCGAAATAGCGATGTCTGGTTTCTGCCAACTATCAAGCATGTCTGTTCCAGTTAGTTATATATTTAGGGTCAGGGGGTTGATCACTGGGTAGGTTCATGGACATAGTGTGTTCACTGTGAGCCACAACGTATCTATTACTTATGTGGTCCTTACACACCCCTCCTCTACAGGAGCTGTGATGACACTTTAGATTCCCAGGGATCAGTGTCAACTAAGATCCTGTATCCATCAGTCCTCAAAAGACTGGAGAATTAATTTCCCCTAAGTGCACAATTACATGAATGGCCAGAGATCCCTTTGGGACATGATTAGAGAAGGTACCCCCACATATATGAGTATGGTGTTTCAAGTCCTTCCTCATAGGGACCTGGTTTCCTTGTCAGTCAGTGAGTTCTGGCATATGTCTGGAAGCTGGGTGAAAGATTATTACTTTTTATCAGAGTGACTATCCTCAGGTTGCTAATGGTGCATGCTTGATTTATTTTATTGATGTAGATTGAGCAATACTTTTTCTGGACATCATCTCTTGCCTGTGGAAACGCCCTGTTCTTTAATTATCTCAAGGATTTTCAGTAGGTCAGGTCTTCCTGCCAATCTTGCAACTCATGACTATAATTGTGTCCACCTGGCTTCTGAATAGTTAAACGCTGACCCTTGGCCTCTATTATTTAGCATCTTATTTCCTTTGTTACCAAAGAGGCAGGTCTATTATGGTGGCCAAGACAATAGCTACCACTCCTGAGCCTTTCACTGATACTAGTGGCCCTCTCAGCAACACATTTTTGTTGCATTGTTAAACAATTTCCTCTGAGCCCTTTCTGCAGAGCATAGTTTGCTGGTAGTTTTCTGGCTTTATATAGAATACCTACTCCAGTACAACTCTGTGGCTGTGTTTTTTATCCCTCCTTTTGTGGTCTGCCTTAGTTGTTCTGAAGTTTCTATTCCACTTAGTGTAGACCATCACTGTATTTAATCTTTTATTTATTTATTTATTATGTTATGTTAGTCACCATACAGTACTTCATTAATTCCCAATGTAGTGTTCCATGATTCATCGTTTGTGCACAACACCCAGTGCTCCTTGCAATATGTGCCCTCTTTAATACACATCACTGGGCTAACCCATGTCCCCACTAAAACCCTCAGTTTGTTCTCAAAGTCCATAGTCTCTCATGGTTCATCTCCCCCTCCAAATCCCCCCCTCATTTTTCCCTTCCTTCTCCTAATGTCCTCCCTGCTATTCCTTATGTTCCACATATAAGTGAAACCATATGATAACTGTCTTTCTCTGCTTGACTTATTTCACTTAGCATAATCCCCTCCATTTCCATCCATGTCGATGTAAAATTTGGGTATTCATCCTTTCTGATGGCTGAGTAACAGTCCATTGTATATATGGACCACTCTTCTTTATCCATTCATCTGCTGAAGGGCATCTCGGCTCCTTCCACAGTTTGGCTATTGTGGACATTACTGCTATGAACATTGGGGTGCATATGGCCCTTCTTTTCACTACATCTGTATCTTTGGGGTAAATACACAGCAGTGCAATTGCTGGGTCATAGGGTAGCTCTATTTTTAACATTTTGAGGAACTTCCATACTGTTTTCCAAAGTGGCTGTAAAAAGCCCACAGCGAATATCATTCTCAATGGGGAAAACCTGACAGCTTTTCCCTTAAGATCAGGAGCACAATAAGGGTGCCCACTCTTGCCACTATTGTTCAACATAGTACTAGAAGTCCTAGCATCAGCAATCAGACAACAAAAATAAATAGAAGGTATTCAAATTTGCAAATAGAAGTCAAACTCTCTCTCTTCACAGATGACATGATACTCCATGTGGAAAACCCAAAAGACTTCACACCCAAATTACTAGAACTCATACAGCAATTCAGTAATGTGGCAGGATACAAACTCAATGCACAGAAATCAGTTGCTTTCCTGTACACTAACAATGTAACTGTAGAAAGAGAAATTAGAGAATCAGTTCCATTTACAATAACACCAAAAACCATAAGATACCTTAGAATAAACCTAACCAAAGAGGTAAAGGATCTATACTCTAGAAACTACAAAACACTTATGGAATAAATTGAGGAAGACACAAAGAAATGGAAAAACATTCCATGCTCATGGATTGGAAGAATAAACATTATTAAAATATCTATGCTTCCCAGAGCAATCTATACTTTCAATGCCATCCCAATCAAAATACCAATGACATTTCTCAAACAGCTGGGGCAAACAATCTTAAAATTTGTATGGAACCAGAAAAGACCCTGACTCACCAAAAAAATGTTGAAAAAGAAAAACAAAGCTGGGGGCATTACGTTGCCTGATTTCAAGCTATATTACAAAGCTGTGATCACCAAGACAACATGGCACTGGCACATAAACAGACACACAGATCAATGGAACAGAATAGAGAACCTAGATATGTACCTAATCTTCTGTGACATCCTAGCCATGTGTTAGCATCACCTCCAGGGACTTTGCCAGGCTGCCAAATCCTGTGTTCCCTGATAGGGCTCTTTGTTGATGAACTCACTCCTATTGAACTTGATGTTCTGCCATCATTAGATTTTGCACATTCAGAATCTCATGTCTTATCCATGGACCCTGCTGCCATAGATATATGTTCCCCAGGTTCTGAATGTCCTTCGGCATCAGGTCTCCTCTCTCCCTTACCAGGCCCAGCACTTTGTCATCATATTATAGAGTGGGTTGGACCCTAGTTATAGACCAAATATTTGTGTTTCCCCACAAATTCGTATGTTAGAGCCCTGATCCCCAGTGTGATGACACTCAGAGATGGAGCCATTAAGAGGTATTAGGATTAGATGAGAGGGGGTCCTATGATGGGATTAGTGCCCTCGCAAGAAGAGAGGCCAGAGAGCTTGTTTCCTCTTAATCTTTCTTTCTATGGGCACACAAAGGGTCATGTGAACACACAGCTAGAAGATGGCTGTCCGAAAGCCAGGAAGAGCACCCTCACCAGGACCTGACCATTCTGGCACTGTGATCTCAGATTTCCAGCCTCCAGAATGTGGGAAGATAAATTTCTGTTGTTTAATTCACCTACTCTATGATCTATTGTTATGGCAGCCTGAGATAAGACACCATCCCACTTTGCAACTAGTGAGTTTTAATAATTGCACCATTGCAGCCCACAAGGGACTGACAGTGCCCCACCCGCCAGTGGCCAGGACTTACTGCCAGCCTGTCAGCAAGTAACCCACCTTCAAAACCCCAGTTCAGACTCCATCCCTTTGGTCCACTCCTGGTCCCAACTTTTCTGGGTGAGTTCTTCCAGGAACAGACTCTGAATTGGAGACTTGTGTGCAAGAAGTTTACTAGAGAGTTCTTGTGGGAATAACACTTAGAAAGAGTGGAGAAGCAGGATTGGGTTAAAAGAATCCACGTTAAAATGTGTTGTAGCTGCAACAAAGGGCGCAGCTGATCCCATGTGAGCTCTGAGCGCAGACAGGCCTTTGAGATGACCTACATGATGCATGGAACCTGGACCATTGTGCTCCAGGTCAACTGGCTAGTGACTTCAGCTCAGCCCTACGTAAGGAGCCTAAATTTGGGTGAGGTAGCCAGAAGGCCAATGTCTGGGAAGAGAGTCAGCTCTGAGACATCGGAGGCCATAGTCCTGGCAGGGAAGGGAATCAGGGCCTTTGTCTAGACAAGGGTTGGGTTCTCAAGGTTCATCATAACATCTACTGCACTACCTATGCCACAGAGGCTGGAAAGACATGCAGGGAGTCACTGCTGTTGAAGTCTGTCCATCAAGATGTCCTGCCCACATTCTGATAGACAGCTGACAAATAGAGTTTGTTTAGAGGAGTCACAGCACAAGAACTGGCAACTGACTCAGACCGTGACCTTTAGAATCAAAGAGGTGGCATCCCAGTGCTGAGCCTACCTCTAACTACATAATGTTGAATCTTGAGTCTGCCTTACTTGTAAATTGACCATCATCAGACTTACATCATCTAACAGATTTGAGGATTACAAATACAATATATTACAAGCACAGTGCTCAGCAAATGGAAAGTACCTTGCAAGTGATGAATTACTATTATAAACTATATTTTTACCTCTTGTAAATCTGACCCCCTGATGAATCCAATGCCAGAAGAGTCAGGTGTAGAGATGAATATCTGGTCGAAGCCTTGGATTTAGAAGACAGGCCTCTAGTCCAAATTCTGCCACATGTCTTTTCACTTCCCTAGGATGATTTTCTTCTCCAATATTATTTTTCTAATATTAAAAATGACCTATTTATTTCCAAAATCCCTTTAGGTCCTGGGCTTTGATTTTCCATCATCTGTAAAATGAGCATAATGAAGTGAATCTCTCTGGATTATGTGGAATAAAATAAGGTCACATACGGGAACATATTTTATAAATTGTAAAGGTTGTGTGACTTTTTCATGAATAATAACCACAAACAGAACCATGATACAATCCTTTAAAGTTAAGCCCCAGGCTTAGTCCAGCAGTAAAGACAAGTCACACTTGCACTTAAAGACACTTATTCTCCCCTGGTTTTTCATGTCAGGACCTCACTAGGCTAACCATCTCTCTTGTTAGGAGTCCCCCAGTCAGATTTCTCCCACGTAGAATATTTGACAGTGTACTAGGGGTGGAGATGACAGGTACACCACTTGTATTAACTTGAAAGGTGGTCACAAACAAGCACATCATCTCTGCCAGCCTCAGTTTCCTATTTGTAAAATAAGTGATTTTTAAGGCTCTTTCCAGCTTTATTTCTTAATAGTTTAGAGTTGAATTGTCTTGGGGGAAGGGTGTATATATGTTTCTGTGATTAAAAAAAATAACTATGTCATCAATTCTACATATCTAAAAAATTATTGGACAATTCTGTTCAAACGTTGGGTTGTTGGTGAAACCACCTGCTGAAAGCTATTAATGTGCCTGACAATATGCCAAGGGATTTGTATGATAAAATGTTCTTAATGTCCATTGCAATCCTCTGGGGTAGGTGTTATTTATGAATAATCCATCTTCAGAGGGATTAACCAGCTTGAGTAATTTTTTTTAACTTATATTTAATTCCAGTTAGTTAACACACAGTGTTATATTAGTTTCAGGTATACAAAATAGTGATTCAACAATTCCATACATCACCCAGTGCTCATCGCAATAAGTGCTCTCCTTGATCCCCATCACCTATTTATTTTTTTCTTTAAATTTTTTTATTGTTATGTTAATCACTGTACATCACATCATTAGTTTTTGATGTAGTGTTCCATGATTCATTGTGCATAACACACAGTACTCCATGCAGAATGTGCCCTCTTTAATACCCATCACCAGGCTAACACATCCCCCACCCCCTTCCCCTCTAGAACCCTCAGTTTGTTTTTCAGATTCCATCATCTCTCATGGTTCGTCTCACCCTCCAATTTTCCCCCATTCATTCTTCCCCTTCTGCTATCTTCTTTTTTATTTCTTAACATGTATTGCATTATTGGTTTCAGAGGTACAAATCTGTGATTCAACAGTCTTGCACAGTTCACAGCGCTCACCATAGCACATAAAATCCCCAATGTCTATGACCCAGCCACCCCCTCCCTCCCACCCCACCGCAACTTGAGCAACCCTCAGTTTGTTTCCTAAGATAAAGAATTCCTCATATCAGTGAGGTCATATGATACAGGTCTTTCTCTGATTGACTTATTTCACTCAGCATAACAGCCTCCAGTTCCATCCATGTTGTTGCAAATGGCAAGATCTCATTCATTTTTATGGCTGTATAAGATTCCATTCTGTATATATACCACCTCTTCTTTATCCATTCATCTGTTGATGGACATCTTGGCTCTTTCCACAGTTTGGCTATTGTGGATGTTGCTGCTATGAACATTGGGGTGCATGTACCCCTTCGGATCCCTACATTTGTATCTTTGGGGTAAATACCCAGTAGTGCAATGGCTTGATCATATGGTAGCTCTATTTTCAACTTTTTGGGGAGACTCCATATTGTTTTCCAGAGTGGTTGCACCAGCTTGCATTCCCACCAACAGTGTAGAAGGGCTCCCCTTTCTCCGCATCTGTCATTTCCTGACTTGTTAATTTTAGCCATTCTGACAGGTGTGAGGTGGTATCTCATTGAGGTTTTGATTTGGATTTCCCTGACATTGAGCAATATTGAACACTTTTTCATCTATCTGTTGGCCATTTGGATGTCTTCTTTGGAAAAATGTCTGTTCATGTCTTCTGCCCATTTATTGATTGGATCATTTGTTCTTTGGGAGTTGAGTTTGATAAGTTCTTTATAGATTTTGGACACTAGCCCTTTGTCTGATATGTCATTTGCAAATATTTTCTCCCATGCTGTCGGTTGTCTTTTGGTTTTGGTGACTGTTTCTTTTCCTGTGCAAAAACGTTTTATCTTGATGAGGTACCAATAGTTCATTTTTGCCCTTGCTTCCCTTGCCTTTGGCGATGATTTTAGGAAGAAGTTGCTGCGGCTGAAGTCGAAGAGGTACCTGCCTGTGTTCTCCTTTAGGATTTCAATGGATTCTATCTCACGTTTAGGTCTTTCAACATTTGGAGTCTATTTTTTGTGTGGTGTAAGGAAATGGTCCAGTTTCATTCTTCTGCATGTGGCTGTCCAATTTTCCCAACACCATTTGTTGAAGAGACTGTCTTTTTCCATTGGACATTCTTTCCCGCTTTATCAATGAGTTGACCATAGAGTTGAGGGTCAATTTCTGGGCTGTCTATTCTGTTCCATTGATCTGTGTGTCTGTTTTTGTGCCAGTACCATACTGTCTTGATGATGACAGCTTTGTAATAGAGCTGGAAGTCCGGAATTGTGATGCCGCCAGCTTTGCTTTTCTTTTTCAAGATCCCTCTGGCTATTTGGAGTCTTTGTTGGTTCCATACAATATTTTAGGATTATTTGTTCCATTTCTTTGAAAAAAGTGGGTGGTATTTTGATGGGGATTGCATTGAATGTGTAGATTGCTCTAGGTAGCATTGACATCTTCACAATGTTTGTTCTTCCAATCCATGAGCATGGAACGTTTTTCCTTTTCTTGGTGTCTTCCTCAATATCTTTCATGAGTATTTTATAATTTTCTGAGTACAGATACTTTGCCTCTTTGGTTAGATTTATTCCTAGGTATCTTATGGTTTTGGGTGCAGCTGTAAATGGGATGGCCTTCTTAATTTCTCTCTTCTATCTTGTTGTTGGTGTATAGGAATGCCACTGATTTCTGTGCATTGATTTTATATCCTGCTACTTTACTGAATTCCTGTATGAGTTCTAGCAGTTTTGGGGTGGAGTCTTTTGGGTTTTCCACATAAAATATTATATCATCGGCAAAGAGTGAGAGTTTGACTTCCTTTTTGCTTATTTGGATGCATTTAATTTCTTTTTGTTGTCTCATTGCTGTGCCTAGGACGTCTAATACTATGTTGAATAGCAGTGGTGATAGTGGGCATCCCTGCCGCGTTCCTGACCTCAGGGAGAAAGCTCTCAGTTTTTCCCCATTGAGAATGATATTCACTGTAGGTTTTTCATAGATGGCTTTATTGATATTGAGGTATGTACCCTCTATCCCTATACTCTGAAGAGTTTTGATCAAGAAAGGATGCTGTACTTTGTCAAATGATTTTCTGCATCTATTGAGAGGATCATATGATTCTTTTCCTTTCTTTTTTTAAAATTTTTTTATTATTATATTAATCACCACACATTACATCATTAGTTTTTGATGTAGAGTTCCATGATTCATTGTTTGTACATAACACCCAGTGCTCCGTGCAGAATGTGCCCTCTTTAATACCCATCACCAGGCTAACCCATTCCCTCACCCCTTTCCCCTCTAGAACCCTCAGTATGTTTTTCAGAGTCAATCGTCTCTCATGGTTCATCTCACCCTCCGACTTACTTCCCTTCATTCTTCCCCTCCTGCTATTTCTTCTTCTTTTTTTCTTAACATATATTGCACTATTTGTCTCAGAAGTACAGATCTGTGATTCAACAGTCTTGCACAATTCACAGCGCACACCAGCGCACATACCTCCCCAATGTCTATCATCCAACCACCCCATCCCTCCCAAGCCCACCACTCCAGCAACCTTCAGATTGTTTCCTGAGATTAAGAATTCCTCATATTAGTGACGTAATATGATACATGTCCTTCTCTGATTGACTTATTTCACTCAGCATAACACCCTCCAGTTCTATCCACGTCGTTGCAAATGGCAAGATCTCATTCCTTTTGATGGCTGCATAATATTCCATTGTGTATATATACCACCTCTTCTTTATCCATTCATCTGTCGATGGGCATCTTGGCTCTTTCCACAGTTTGGCTATTGGGGACATTGCTGCTATAAACATTGGGGTGCACGTACCCCTCCGGATCCCTACATTTGTATCTTTGGGGTAAATACCCAGTAGTGCAATTGCTGGATCATATGGTAGCTCTATTTTCAACTGTTTGAGGAACCTCAATAATGTTTTCCAGAGGGGTTGCACCAGCTTCCATTTCCACCAAGTGTAGGAGGGTTCCCTTTTCTCCACATCCCCGCCAATATCTGTCGTTTCCTTACTTGTTAAATTTAGCCATTCTGACAGGTGTGAGGTGGTATCTCATTGAGGTTTTGATTTGGATTTCCCTGAAGCCGAGCAATATTGACCACTTTTTCATGTGTCTGTTGGCCATTTGGATGTCTTCTTTGGAAAAATGTCTGTTCATGTCTTCTGCCCATTTCTTGGTTGGATTATTTGTTCTTTGGAAGTTGAGTTTGATAAGTTCTTTATAGATTTTGGATACTAGCCCTTTATCTGATATGTCATTTGCAAATATTTTCTCCCATTCTGTCAGTTGTCTTTTGGTTTTGGTGACTGTTTCTTTTGCTGTGCAAAAGTTTTTATCTTGATGAAACCCCAATAGTTCATTTTTGCCCTTGTTTCCCTTGCTTTTGGTGATGTTTCTAGGAAGAAGTTGCTGCAGCTGAAGTCGAAGAGGTACCTGCCTGTCTTCTCCTTTAGAATTTTGATGGACTCCTGTCTCATGTTTAGGTCTTTCAACTTTTTGGAGTCTATTTTTGTGTGTGGTGTAAAGAAATGTTCCAGTTTCATTCTTCTGCTTGTGCCTGTCCAATTTCCCCAACACCATTTGTTGAAGAGACTGTCTTTTTTCCATTGGACATTCTTTGCAGCTTTGTCAAAGATGAGTTGACCATAGAGTTGAGAGGCCATTTCTGGGCTCTTGATTATGTTACATTGATCTATGTGTCTGTTTTTGTGCCAGTTCCATACTATCTTGATCATGACAACTTTGTAATAGAGCTGGAAGTCGAGAATTGTGATGCCGCCAGCTTTGCTTTCCTTTTTCAATATTCCTCTGGCTATTCGGGGTCTCTCTGGTTCCATAAAAATTTTAGGATTATTTCTTCCATTTCTTTGAAAAAAGTGGATGGTATTTTAATGGGGATTGCATTGAATGTGTAGATTGCTCTAGGTAGCATTGACATCTTCACAACGTTTGTTCTTCCAATCCATGAGCATGGAAAGTTTTTCCATTTCTTCGTGTCTTCTTCAATTCCTTTCATGAGTATTTTATAATTTTCTGAGTACAGATCCTTTGCCTCTTTGGTTAGATTTATTCCTAGGTATCTTATGATTTTGGGTGCAGTTGTAAATGGGATCAACTCCTTGATTCGTCTCTCTTCTATCTTGTTGTTGGTGTATAGGAATGCCACTGATTTCTGTGCATTGATTTTATATCCTGCTACTTTACTGAATTCCTGTATGAGTTCTAGCACTTTTGGGGTAGGTCTTTTGGGTTTTCCACATACACTATCATATCATCTGCAAAGAGTGAGAGTTTGACTTCCTCTTTGCTGATTTGGATGAATTTGATTTCTTTTTGTTGTCAGATTGCTCTGGCTAGGACTTCTAATACTATGTTGAATAGCAGTGGTTATAGTGGACATCCCTGCCGCATACCTGACCTTAGTGGAAAAGCTCTCACTTTTCCCCATTGAGAATGATATTCACTGTAGGTTTTTCATAGATGGCTTTTATGATACTGAGGTATGTACCCTCTATCCCTATACTCTGAAGGGTTTGATGAAGAAAGGATGCTGTACTTTGTCAAATGCTTTTTCTGCATCTAATGAGAGAATCATATGATTCTTCTTCTTTCATTGGTTAATGTATTGTATCACGTTGATTGATTTGCGGATGTTGAACCAACCTTGCAGCCCAGGGATAAATCCCACCTGGTCGTGATGAATAATCGTTTTAATGTACTGTTGGATCCTATTGGCTAGTACTTTGGCGAGAATTTTTGCATCCATGTTCATCAAGGATATTAGTCTCTAATTCTCCTTTTTGATGGGGTCTTTGTCGGGCTTTAGGATCAAGGGAATGGTGGCCTCATAAAATGAGTTTGGAAGTTTTTCTTCCATTTCTATGTTTGGATCAGTTTCAGGACATTACGTATTAACTCTTCTTTAAATGTTTGGTAGAATTCCCCTGGGAAGCCATCTGTCCCTGGGCTTTTGTTTCTTGGGAGATTTTTGATGACTGCTTCAATTTCCTTAGGTGTTATAGATGTGTTCACGTTTTCTATTTCTTCCTGGTTCAATTTGGTAGTTGATACATCTCTAGGAATGCACCCATTTCTTTCAGGTTATCTAATTTGCTGGCATAGAGTTGCTCATAATATGTTCTTATAATTGTTTGTGTTTCTTTGGTGTTGGTTGTGATCTCTCCTCTTTCATTCATGATTTTGTTGATTTGGGTCATTTCTCTTTTCTTTTTGATACGTCTGGCCAGGGGTTTATCAGTTTGTTAATTCTTTCAAAGAACCTGCTCCTAGTTTCGTTGATCTGTTCTACTGTTCTTTTGGTCTCTAGTTCATTGATTTCTGCTCTGATCTTTATTATTTCTCTTCTCCTGCTGGGTTTAGGCTTTGTTTTGTTTTTTCTCCAGTTCCATTAGGTGTAGGGTTAGGTTGTATATTTGAGACCTTTCTTGTTTCTTGAGAAAGGCTTGTATTGCTATATACTTTCCTCTTAGGACTGCCTTTGCTGCATCCCAAAGATTTTGAACAGTTGTGTTTTCATTTTCTTTTTTTTTAAATTTTAGTTGTGTTTTCATTTTCATTGGTTTCCATGAATTTTTTAAATTCTTTTAATTCTTCTTTAATTTCCTGGTTGACCCATTCATTCTTTAGTAGGATGCTCTTTAGCCTCCATATATTTGAGTTCTTTCCGACATTCCTCTTGTGATTGAGTTCTAGTTTCAAAATATTGTGGTCTGAAATATGGAGGGAATGATCCCAATCTTTTGGTACCGGTTGAGACCTGATTCGTGACCTAGGATGTGAACAATTCTGGAGAATGTTCCATGGGCACTAGAGAAGAATGTGTATTCTGTAGCTTTGGGATGGAATGTTCTGAATATGTCTGTGTAGCCCATTTGTTCCAGTGTTTCATTTAAAGTCTTTATTTCCTTGTTGATTTTTGCTTAGATGATCAGTCCATTTCAGTCAGGGGCAGTGTTCAAGTCCCTCACTATTATTGTATTGTTGTCAATGTGTTTCTGTGCTTTTGTTGTTAATTGCGTTATATATTTGGCTGCTCTGATTTAGGGGCATAGATACTTACAATTGTTAGAACTTCTTGTTGGATAGACCCTCTAAGTAGGATATAGTGTCCTTCTTCATCTCTTATTACAATCTTTGGTTTAAAGTATAATTCGTCTGGTCTAAGAATTGCCACCCCAGCTTTCTTTTGGTGTCCATTAGCATGATAAATTGTTTTGCACCCCCTCACTTTCAATCTGGGGCTGTCTTTGGTGTGAAATGAGTCTCTTGCAGACAGCATGTCGATAGGTCTTGTTATTTAATCCAATCTGATAGCCTGTGTCTTTTGATTGGGGCATTTAGCCCATTTACATTCAGGGTAACTAATGAAAGGTAGGAATTTAGTGCCATTGTATTGCCTGTAAGGTGACTGTTCCTGTATACTGTCTGTGTTCCTTTCTGGTCTATGCTGCTTTTAGGCTCCCTCCTTGCTTAGAGGACCCCTTTCAATATTTCTTGTAGGGCTGTTTCGTGTTTCCAAATTCCTTTACTTTTTGTTTGTCCTGGA
>NW_027397067.1:77640229-77726139 GCF_003265705.2 Callorhinus ursinus | reverse complement strand
TATGTGGAAAACCCAAAAGACTCCACCCCAAAACTGCTAGAACTCATACAGGAATTCAGTCAAGTAGCAGGATATAAAATCAATGCACAGAAATCAGTGGCATTCCTATACACCAACAATAAGAGTGAAGAGAGACAAATCACGGAGTCAATCCCATTTACAATTGTACCCAAGATCATAAGATACCTAGGAATAAATTTAAGGAACAAGGCAAAGGATCTGTACTCAGAAAACTATAAAATACTCATGAAAGAAATTGAAGAAGACACGAAGAAATGGAAAAACGTTCCATGCACATGGACTGGAATAATAAACATTGTGAAGATGTCAGTGCTACCTAGAGCAATCTACACATTCAGTGCAATCCCCATTAAAATACCATCCACCTTTTTCTAAGAAGTGGAACAAATAATCCTAAAGTTTGTATGGAACCAGAAAGACCCCGAATAGCCAGAGGAATATTGAAAATGAAAAGCACAGCTGGCAGCATCACAATTCCGGATTTCCAGCTCTATTACAAGCTGTCATCATCAAGACAGTATGGTACTGGCACAAAAACAGACACATAGATCAATGGAACAGAATGGAGAGCCCAGAAATGGCCCCTCAACTCTATGGTCAACTCATCTTTGACAAAGCAGGAAAGAATGTCCAATGGAAAAATGATAGTTTCTTCAACAAATGGTGTTGGGAACATTGGACAGCCACATGCAGAAGAATGAAACTGGACCATTTCCTTACACCACACACAAAAATAGACTCCAAATGGTTGAAAGACCTAAACGTGAGACAGGAGTCCATCAAAATCCTAAAGGAGAACACAGGCAGCAACCTCTTTGACCTCAGCCGCAGCAACTTCTTCCTAGAAACATCGCCAAAGGCAAGGGAAGCGAGGGCAAAAATGAACTATTGGGGTTTCATCAAGATAAAAACTTTTGCACAACAAAAGAAAGTCACCAAACCCGAAAGACAACCGACAGAATGGGAGAAAATATTTGCAAATGACATATCAGATAAAGGGCTAGTATCCAAAATTTATAAAGAACTTATCAAACTCAACACCCAAAAAACAAATAATCCAAACCAAGAAATGGGCAGAAGACATGAACAGACATTTTTCCAAAGAAGACATCCAAATGGCCAACAGACACATGAAAAAGTGGTCAACATCGCTCAGCTTCAGGGAAATCCAAATCAAAACCTCAATGAGATACCACCTCACACCTGTCAGAATGGCTAAAATTAACAAGTCGGAAAATGACAGAAGTTGGCAGAGATGTGGAGAGAGGAGAACCCTCCTACACTGTTGGTGGAAATGGAAGCTGGTGCAACGACTCTGGGAAAAAGTATGGAGGTACCTCAAAGAGTTGAAAATAGAGCTACCATACGATCCAGCAATTGCACTACTGGGTATTTACCACAAAGATACAAATGTAGGGACCCGAAGGGGTACGTGCACCCCAATGTTTATAGCAACAATGTCCACAATAGCCAAACTGTGGAAAGAGCCAAGATTTCCATCGACAGATGAATGGATAAAGAAGAGGTGGTATATATACACAATGGAATATTATGCAGCCATCAAAAGGAATGAGATCTCGCCATTTGCAATGACATGGATGGAACTGGAGGGTGTTATGCTGAGTGAAATAAATCAATCAGAGAAAGACATGTATCATATGACCTCACTGATATGAGGATTTCCTAATCTCAGGAAACAAACTGAGGTTTGCTGGAGTGGTGGGAGGTGGGAGGGTTTGGGTGGCTAGGTGATATACATTGGGGAGGGAATGTGCTATGATGAGCACTCTGAATTGTATAAGATTGATGAATCACGGAACTGTATTTCTGAAACAAATAATGCAATTATGTTAAGAAAAAAAAGAAGAAGAAGATAACAGGAGGGGAAGAATGAAGGGGAGTATGTCGGAGGGGGAGACGAACCATTAGAGACAATGGACTCTGAAAAACAAACTGAGGGTTCTATAGGGGAAG
Organism: Callorhinus ursinus; assembly: GCF_003265705.2. Classification (NCBI taxonomy): domain Eukaryota; kingdom Metazoa; phylum Chordata; class Mammalia; order Carnivora; family Otariidae; genus Callorhinus; species Callorhinus ursinus. Next base: position 77,724,144 of record NW_027397067.1, on the reverse strand, counting down.
GGGTTGGAGGGATGGGTTAGCCTGGTGATGGGTATTAAAGAGGGTGCATTCTGCATGGAGCCCTGGATGTTATGCACAAACAATGAATCATGGAACACTACATCAAAAACTAATGATGTAATGTATGGTGATTAACATAACAATAAAATATTATTTAAAAAATAAGAAAAAAAAGAAGAAGATTTAAAAAAACAAGAAAAGAAAAAAAGGGAGAGAATTTGATCAGGCAGGAGACTAGAACAAAGCCATACACTAGTGATTTAGGGTATATTTTGATCTGTTTGAAGAATCTGTACCCAAAATTTTAAAGACAGAACAACTTATATATATATATGCCAAAAATAAGGGTAACTACTATGAAGGGATAAAATATGACTCTAAAAATGAAAAATAAAAATGTGTTCTTAAAAAAGTGATTGATAAGATTTTGTTTGAAAAAGGGAAAAAGGAAAATTAAAAAAAATCAGTTAAAAAAATTAACTTTGAAAAACTAATGAATCATCGTAAAAAATCCATGAATTCTATGTGCAGTATTCCCCTAGCGCTGGAGTTCTCCCGTTCTCATTGATTGGTAAACTTGGTCTTCGCTGGCTGTTCATGCTGATCTTCTGGGGGAGGGGCCTGTTGCCGTGGTTCCCAAATGTCTTTGCCGGAGGCGGAATTGCCCCCCCCTTGCCGGTCCGGGCTAAGCAAGCTGCTCGGGTTTGCTCTCGGGAGCTTTTGTTCCCTGCAAGCTCTCGGTACAGCTTTGGAGGACGACAGTGAAAATGGTGGCCTCCCAGTCTCCGCCCGGAGGAGCTGAGAACTTGGGGCCTCGCTCCTCAGTGCGCCCCCAGAGCAAAGCAGTCACTCCCGTCTCCCTGGTCTCCGGCCGCAATCTGTGCTCACCCGGCCTGTGACCGAGCATTTCTATCTCTGGCTCCTGACTCCCTGTGGAGTCTCCAAACCCAGCAGATCCCTGTGGTGCGCTCCCGCGCCGCTCCTCCCGGGGGAGAAAGGGGATTCTCCCTGGATCTGCCACTTGTTGGGACCCTGCTGGAGGAGCAGTGGCCCGACTGGGCCACGGATCACAGTTTATGGCAACCCGGAGCTGAGATCCCATGCCTTCACTCCGTCTCTGTAGCCGGCTTTCCCTCTCCAATACCTGGGAGCTCTGCTGCACTCAAGCACCCACAGTCTTTCTGTTACCCTGAGCGCCCTGAGACCACACTGTCCCACAAGGGTTCCACTCCCAGCTTAGCCACTGGAGCGATGTCCCTCAGCGGAGCCGACTTCTAAAAGTTCCGATTTTGTGCTCCATGGCTCTATCACTTGCCAGAAGCGGCTGACGGAGGGCCCCTCCCCCACCGTCTATCCTCCGGAATATCGCCTCAGATTCACTTCTCTGCATGTCCTACCTTCCAGTAAGTGGTCTTTTCTCTGTTCAGAGAGTTGTTGCTACTCTCCTCTTCGATCTCCTGTTGAGTTCGTAGGTGTTCAGAATGGTTTGATCCCTATTCAGCTGAATTCCTGAGACCAGGTGAAATCCAGGTCACCTACTCCTCTGCCATCTTGCTCCGCTCCCTCTTGTTCTTTCTTTTGTTAATGTATTGTATCACGTTGATTGATTTGTGGCTGCTGAACCAAACTTGCAGCCCAGGGATAAATCCTAGTTGGTTGTGGTGAATAATCCATTTAATGTACTGTTGGATCCTACTCGCTAGTATTTTGGTGAGAATTTTTGCATCCATGTTCATCAAAGATATTGGTCTCTAATTCTCCTTTTTGATGGGGTCTTTGTCTGTTTTGGGGATCAAGGGAATGGTGGCCTCAAAAAACGAGTTTGGAAGTTTTCCTTCCATTTCTATTTTTTGGAACAGTTTCAGAAGTATGGGTACTAATTCTTCTTTAAATATTTGGTAGAATTCCCCTGGGAAGCCATCTGGCCTGGGCTTTTCTTTGTTGGAAGATTTTTGATGCCTGCTTCAATTTCCTTAGTGATTATAAGTCTGTTCAGGTTTTCTATTTCTTTTGGTTCAGTTTTGGTAGTTGATACATCTCTAGGAATGCAATCATTTCTTCCAGGTTATCTAATTTGCTGTCATAGGGTTGCTCATAATATGTTCTTATAATTGTTTGTGTTTCTTTGGTGTTGTTGTGATCTCTCCTCTTTCATTCATGATTTTGTTGATTTGGGTCATTTCTCTTTTCTTTTTGATACGTCTGGCCAGGGGTTTATCAATCTAGTTAATTCTTTCAAAGAACCTGCTCCTAGTTTCTTTGATCTGTTCTACTGTTCTTTTGGTTTCTAGTTCATTGATTTCTGCTCTGATCTTTATTATGTCTCTTCTCCTGCTGAGTTTAGGCTTTATTTGCTGTTTTTTCTCTAGCTCCTTTAGGTGTAGGGTTAGGTTGTATATTTGAGACCTTTCTTGTTTCTTGAGAAAGGCTTGTATTGCTATATACTTTCCTCTTAGGACTGCCTTTGCTGCATCCCAAAGATTTTGAACAGTTGTGTTTTCATTTTTATTGGTTTCCATGAATTTTTTTAATTCTTCTTTAATTTCCTGGTTGACCTATTCATTCTTTAGTAGGATGCTCTTTAGCCTCCATGTATTTGAGTTCTTTCCGACTTTCCTCTTGTGATTGAGTTCTAGTTTCAAAGCATTGTGGTCTGAAAATATGCAGGGAATGATCCCAATCTTTTGGTACCGGTTGAGACCTGATTCGTGACCTAGGATGTGATCAATTCTGGAGAATGTTCCATGGGCACTTGAGAAGAATGTGTATTCTGTTGCTTGGGGCTGGAATGTTCTGAATATGTCTGTGAAGTCCATTTGGTCCAGTGTGTCATTTAAAGGCTTTATGTCCTTGTTGATCTTTTGCTTAGATGATCTGTCCATTTCAGTCAGGGGGGTATCAAAGTCCCCCACTATTATTGTATTGTTGTTGATGTGTTTCTTTGCTTTTGTTATTAATTGCCTTATATAATTGGCTGCTCCCATGTTAGGGGCATAGATATTTACAATTGTTAGATCTTCTTGTTGGATAGACCCTTTAAGTAGGATATAGTGTCCTTCGTCATCTCTTATTACAGTCTTTGGTTTAAAATCTAATTAGTCTGACATAAGGATTGCCACCCCAGCTTTCTTTTGGTGTCCATTAGCATGTAAATGGTTTTGCACCCCCTCACTTTCAATCTGGGGCTGTCTTTGGTGTAAAATGAGTCTCTTGCAGACAGCATATCAATAGGTCTTGTTTTTTAATCCAATCTGATAGCCTGTGTGTTTTGAATGGGGCATTGAGCCCATTTACATTCATGGTAACTATTGAAAGATATGAATTTACTGCCATTGTATTGCCTGTAAGGTGACTGTGACTGTATATTGTCTGTGTTCCTTTCTGATCTATGCTGCTTTTAGGCTCTCTCTCTTTTCTTAGAGGACCCCTTTCAATATTTCTTGGAGGGCTGGTTTTGTGTTCGCAAATTCCTTTAGTTTTTGTTTGTCCTGGAAGTTTTTTATCTCTCCTTCAATTTTCAGTGAGAGCCTAGCTGGATATAGTATTCTTGGCTGCATATTTTTCTCGTTTATTTCTCTGAAGATCTCATGCCAGTCCTTTCTGGCCTGCCAGGTCTCTGTGGATAGGTCTGTTGCCAATCTAATGTTTCTACCATTGTAGGTTACATATCTCTTCTCCCGAGCTGTTTTCAGGATTTTCTCTGTCCCTGAGACTCGTGAGTTTTCCTATTAGATGTCAGGGTGTTGATCTATTTTTATTGATTTTGAGAGGGGTTCTCTGTGCCTCTTGGATTTTGATGCCTGTTCCCTTCCCCACATTAGGGAAGTTCTCTGCTATTATTTGCTCCAATATACCTTCTGCCCCTCTCTCTCTTTCTTCTTCTTCTGGGATCCCAATTATTCTAATGTTGTTTCGTCTTATCATATCGCTTATCTCTCGAATTCTGCCCTCGTGATCCTGTAGTTGTTTCTCTCTCTCTTTCTCATCCTCTTTATTTTCCATCATTTGGTCTTCTATATCGCTGATTCTCTCTTCTGCCTCATTTATCCTAGCAGTTAGTGCCCCCATTTTTTATTGCACCTCATGAATAGCCTTTTTGATTTCGACTTGGTTAGATTTTAGTTCTTTTATTTCTCCAGAAAGGCTTTTTCTAAAACTTCCATGCTTTTTTCAAGTCCAGCTAGTATCTTTAAAATCACGATTCTGATCTCTAGGTCTGACATTGTACTATTATCCATATTGAGTAGGTCCTTGGCAGACGGTACTACCTCTTGTTCTTTTTGTTGAGGTTTTTTTTTTTCCATCATGTCATTTTTGTCCAGTGGAGAACAGATGAATGAGAGTACAAAATGCTAACAGGGTAACAATGTCCCCAGAAAATATACTCAAATCAAATCAGAAAAGACCTGAAACCAGGGGAAAAGAAAGGGAAAGAAAGAAAAAAGAAAGAGAAAAAAAAGAAAAGGAAAAAGATGAAAATAAACAAAAACAGAACAAAACAACCAAAGCAGAATATGATCAAATATGATCAGGCTGATTCATAGATCAGTGCCACACACTAGATTTTGGGTGTATTTTGTTTTGTTAGAAGAAAGTGCCTCCCAAATTTTATTTTATTTTATTTTATTTTTTAAATTTTAAGATTTTATTTATTTATTTGAGAGAGAGAGAAAGAGAGATAGTGAGCATGAGAATGAAGAGGGTCAGAGGGAGAAGTAGACTCCCTGCTGAGCAAGGAGCCCGATGTGGGCCTTGATCCCAGGACTCCAGGATCATGACCTGAGCCAAAGGCTGTTGCTTAACCAACTGAGACACCGAGGAGCCCCAGCCTCCCAAATTTTTAAAGAAAGACTTATATATGCACAAAATAAGGGTTGATATGATGAAGGGATGGAATATGAATGTAAAGATTAAAATTATAAAAAATTTTATAAAAGGAATTGATAAGCAGTTGTTTGAAAAAAGAAAAGTGGATTTAAAAAAAAAGGAAAGAAAAAAAAGGAGAGAGAATGTGATCAGGTAGGATACTAGAACAAAGCCAGACATTAGAGATTTAGGGTTTATTTTAGCTGTTAGAAGAAACTGTATCTTAAAATTTTGATGAGAGAAACACTTATATATATATATATACGCTAAAAATAAGGGTAACTACTCTGAAGGGATAGAATATGACTCTAAAAATGAAAAATAAAAATTTTTTTTAAAAAAGGGATTGAATAAGATGTTGGTTGAAAAAGGGAAAAAGAAAAATTCAAAAATAAAAGAACAGTTAAAAAAATTAACTTTGAAAGACTAAAGAATTATGGCCATGAATTCTATGTGCAGTATTCCCCTAACACTGGAGTTCTGCCATTCTCATTGATCAGTAAACTTAGTCTTGGCTGGCTGTTCTTGCTGATCTGAGGGAGAGGCCTGTTGCCGTGTTTCTCAAATGTCTGTGCCAGAGGCAGAATTGCCCCGCCCTTGTTGGTCCAGGCTAAGTAGTCTGCTCCGGTTTGCTCTCCATAGCTTTTGTTCCCTGCAAGGTTTCAGTACAGCTTTGGAGGACGAGAGTGAAAATGGCGGCCTCCCATTCTCCGCATTGGGGGAGCCGAGAATTCAGGGCCCTACTCCTCAGTGAGCCCCCAGAGAAAAGCAGTCAATCACTCCTGTCTCCCTGGTCTCCGGCCACTCTCCGTGCTCACCCGGCCTGTGACGAGTGTTTCTATCTCTGGCACCAGATACTTTGTGGAGTCTCCAAACCAGCACTTTCCTGTGGTGCACTCCCGCACCTCTCCTCCCAGGGGAGGAAGGGGAGTCTCCCCAGATCTGCCGCTTGTTGGGTCCCTCCTGGAGGAGCAGTGGCCCGACTGTGCTGCGAATCACGGTTTATGGCAACCCGAGCTGAGAACCCACTTGGCTCCATCTCCGTAGCCGGCTTCCCGGCTCTGAATCCTGGGAGCTCTGCTGCACTCAGGCACCCCTGGTCTTTCTGTGACCCTGAGGGTCCTGAGACCACACTGTTCCAGTAAAAGTTCCACCCCCCACGTAGCCACTGGAGCAACGTCCCTCAGCGGAGAAGATTTCTAAAATTTCCGATTTTGTGCTCCGCTACTCTATCACTTGCCAGAAGCGGTTGATGGAGGCCCCCTCTCCCATCGTTTATCTTCCCGAATATTGCCTCAGATTCACTTCTCCGTATGTCCTACCTTCCAGAAAGTGGTCACTTTTCTGTTCAGACAGTTGCTGCTATTCTTTTCTTCGATCTCCTGTTGAGTTCGTAGGTGTTCAGAATGGTTTGATCCCTATCCAGCTGAATTCCTGGGACCAGACGAAATTTAGGTCTCCTACTCCTCTGCCATCTTGCTCCTCCCTCTAAACAAAGGTTTTGAAATGATTAAGTTATGAATACACATTTAACAAATCACTCCAAGTTAAAAAATTAGAATTGTATGAAGTCTGGATTGTTGTAGAAAGCTATACATCTTCTTTAAATTTTGCATACGTAAGAAACACCTGTAGACCCCGGGAACAATCTGAGGGTTTCAGAAGGGATAAGAGTGGGGGGAGGGGTAACAGTGTGATGGGTATTGAGGAGTGCATGTGTTGTGATGAGCACTGGGTGTTATACTTAACTAATGAATCATTGAACACTACATCAAAAACTGATTATATACTATACATTGACTAACTGAACTTAATAAAAAAATAAAATAAAATAAACAAAAATTTAAAAAATGCAGATTCTTGCGCTTTGCCATCCACAGAGCCTGGTTTTGTAAGTGTAGTATCAGACATGGAATCTTGGTGAAACTTGAAATGATGCAGGAGGCTCCTGAACACTCTATTGGGATATCCTGATTGCATTAGGGTGGCTGCTACTGATAGGGTTGCTTTATATATCAAATGTTTCATCATCTCCTTAGTGCCACATGGGTTGATAACCATTTTCCAGATGTCATCTTTAAAAAATCCACGAAACAAGCCTGTGATACACACTATCACCACTTAGCAACTGAAGAAATCAAAGCCCAGAGAGATTAAGGGAAATAGATCAGGAGAGCCAGGTTTAAGGGACTGACTTGGAATCAGACCCACATTTGTAGACCAATCGCATATGTTCTTTTAGGGAAGGAAACTTGCCAGAGATAAAAAAGACTAATATCATAATTTTTTCAAGATGAGGAGAGCTTAAAAATCATTGACTATTATTAAACTATTATAAAGGATTTTGGGGGGACCGGGTAGGTAAGACAGATGGACAGACGTATAGATAGATAATTAAAACTGTATAGCATGTTCTTCCCTATCCCAAAATGACTGATTTCTTTAAAAGGGTACAATAAAGAAGAGTCATAACATCATTTTACTGGGTATTTTAATTAATTTTACCTTCAAATTCTAGCTAGTTTTTAAGGAGCTGTGGCTCTTTGGCTGTAGAAAATTGGTCTTCTCTTCATTCTGAAGCCACATGCAACAAGCAACATAGGTCACACTGTTTATCAAGTACCAAGAAAGTTAAATATATTTGACCAGAGACGTGCACGTAAAGAAAACACTTTTCAACAGTGATGCATTACACACACTTCTCCCAAGTAACCCCCCACCCTTAAAATACATTAACGGGGGCGCCTGGGTGGCTCAGTCGGTTAAGCATCTGCCTTCAGCTCAGGTCATGATCCCAGGGTCCTGGGATTGAGCCCCACATCAGGATCTCTGCTCAGTGGGGAGTCTGTTTCTCCCTCTGTGCATGCTCAATCTCTTTCTCTCTCTCAAATAAGTAAATCTTTAAAAAATAAAAATAAAATACATTAACCATTCAACATGGAAGATTAGGGGAACTATTTCCAGGAAAGATAGGGAAAATCACCCAACCCTAGAGCTTATTCCTTATCCTCTCTCCTTGATGAGCATGTACCATTCTCTTTCTGCCAACACAGTCAGAGCCAGAGTTTATCCACCATCTCAATGCTTGGGTCATTGCCAACTAATAGCCATCAATTTTCAGTGAAGAAATCATAGAGTATGTACACCATCTAGGGAATAGATGAAGCATTCCAAAACAAAGAGGAAACACATCTGGCTGGGTGGTGTTGCTTAATAAATGAGGAAATATAGACAGAAGAGCCATACAAGACCAAGGGTGACTTTGGATCCGGAAGAAATTCATGAGTGTTAGAAAAGTTGTGGATTTGGATTCTATTAGATGTGAATAAGGCCAGGAAATCCAGAGTTTCTTAAATCCTGCTCCTTTGTTCATGACATGAAAAGCTTATGTCAACATCTGATCTTTGCTGCCTCCACCAATGAGTCCTGAAGAGGCTGTAACTTCTGTGAACCTCCCTTTCACTATGGAGACTTTACTGAAAAAAAAAGGGGGGGGAGGTAAGGTAGGAGGAATGAAAATAAATATTATTTATCATCAACCTGACACTTTTTCAGATTTATTTTTTGTTTGTTATATACACCAACTTTCTTTGTGACCCTAATCAAGACACATTTACTGTGCAATTGCTAGATTCCCTTTATATTAATTAGAAAAAGGGGGAAAATTTTAATGAAGTCTCCTAATGTCCTCTACAGGATAATATTTCTCATTTGTATTTTATTTCACTTGCCATTTTACCTTCTAACAGCAGTTATGCCTGCGTGTCTTCTGAGTCTCGTGGAGCAAATGCCTGTTGCATATCTTCAGAACTCATAGGCATTTCCATTTTAACAACGACAAAGGCAGGGCTGGGATTGCCCAATCACATCGTTTCATCACGAAGCTGCCATACTGTTTTCTAATTTGAGCCTCTCTGGGTTTGGAAAAAAAGACTAACCATCTTTGGATGTTTTTCTTAATGAATTCACCCAGGCATGAGCAACAGGGAGCATCTAGGTGGACCCAAGCATTGACTATGATTTTCCCTTTAACATATCCCTTGAATATCCCAGTTGGAACCTTGATCATCTGTGAATCTGCATTTTAAGACCGCTGACCTTTCAGCTTGAGCCATTTGCAAATATATTCAGGGAAGGCCAAACTAGCTACATGTTGTTTGAGCACATAGCACATGCCAGGCATCATGCTCTGTGCTAAGGATTCACTAGTGACCCAGGCAGGCTCACACTCCACCCCCATGAAATTTGTGGGGGTATAACTAAGGCACTCGAATGGGGAGATAGGAGAAACATGTTGAACTGAAAGATGAGGAGATGGGAATTGGAGCCCCTCACCTGCCCTAGGTCTACAACCTAGGTGAGGCAGGTGTTCTTCTCTGGAGCCACTTCAGCACTAGATATAGTGGAAGACTCACTGTAAGCTGAGTGTCAGCTCCACAGATAAGCATCAGCATACCTTTAGAAGTTCTCCTTGCTGACGTCACACAGTTGACCCTTGAAAAATAGGGATTTGAAATAGGTGGGTACACTGACATGTGGATTTTTTTTTTGATAAATGCAGTGCAGTATTGTAAATGTCTTTTCCTTATGACTTTCTTGCTTTCTTTCTATTTAAATTCAATTAATTAACATAGTGTATTGTTAGTTTCAGAGGTAGAGTTCAGTAACTCATCAGTCTTATATAATATCCAGTACTTATTATATCATGTGCCCTCCTTAATGTCCATCACCCAGTTACCCCACTCTCCCACCCACCTCCCCTCTAGCAACCCTCAGTTTATTTCCTATGATTAAGAGTCTCTTATGGTTTATTTCCCTCTCTGATTTCATCTTGTTTTATTTTTCCCTTCCTTCCTCTATGCTTCTCTGTTTTGTTTCTGAAATTCCACATATGAGTGAAATCATACGATAATTGTCTTTCTCTGATCGACTTATTTAGCTTAGCATAATACCCTCTAGTTCCATCCAGATCATTGAAAATGGCAAGATTCCATTTTTTGATGGCTGAGTAATATTCCATTTTTTATCCATTCATCTATTGATGGACGTCTGGGCTCTTTCCATAGTTTGGCTATTGTGGACATTGCTGCTGTAAACACTGGGGTACATATGCCCCTTTGAATCACTATGTTTGTATTTTTGGGGTAAATACCTAGTAGTGTAATTGCTAAGTCATAGGGTAGCTCCTTTTTCAACTTTTTGATGAGCATCCATAGTGTTTTCCAGAATGGCTGTACCAGCTAGCATTCCCACCACCATTGTAAGAGGGTTCCCCTTTCTTTGCATCCTTGCCGACATCTGTTGTTTCCTGAGTTGTTAATTTTACCTATTCTGGTCCGTGTGAGGTGTTATCTCATTGTGGTTTTGATGCTTGTATTTCCCTGATGCCTGGTGATGTTGAGCACTTTTTCATGTGTCTGTGGTCATTTGGATGTCTTCTTTGCAGAAATGTCTGTTCATGTCTTCTGCCCATTTCTTGATTCGATTGTTTGTTCTTTGGGTGTTGAGTTTGATATGTTCTTTATAGATTTTGGATAGTAACCCTTTATCTGAAAATACATTTGCAAATATCTTCTCCCATTCTGTCGGTTGTCTTTTGGTTTTGTCAACTGTTTCCTTTGCCGTGCAAAAGCTTTTTATCTTGATGAAGTCCTAATAGTTCATTTTGCCTTTATTTCCTTGCCTTTGAAGACATGTCTAGCAAGAAGTTGCTGCAGCCAAGATCACAGAGTTTGCTACCTGTGTTCTCCTCTAGGATTTTGATGGACTCCTGTCTCACATTTAGGTCTTTCATCCATTTTGAGTTTATCTTTGTGTATGGTGTAAGAAAACAGTCCAGTTTCATTCTTCTGCATGCGATTTTCCAATTTTCCCAGCATGATTTGTTGAAGAGACTGTCTTTTCTCCAATGGATATCCTTTCCTGCTTTGTTGAAGATTAGTTGACCATAGAGTTGAGGGTCCATTTCTGGGTTCTCTAGTCTGTTCCATTTATCTATGTGTCTGTTTTTGTGCCAATACCATTCTGTCTTGATGAATACAGCTTTGTAATATAACTTGAAGCCCAGAATTGTGATGTTACCAGCTGAGGTTTTCTTTTTCACCATTCCTTTGGCTATTCAGGGTCTTTTCTGGTTCCATGCAAATTTTAGGATTTTTTATTCCAGCTCTGTGAAAAAAGTTGATGGTATTTTTATAGGGATTGCATTGAATGTATAGATTTCTCTAGGTAGCATAGACATTTTAACAATATTTGTTTTTCGAATCCATGAGCATGAAACGTTTTTCCATCTCTTTGTGTCTTCCTCACAATTTCTTTCACGAGTATTCTACAGTTTTCAGAGTACAGATCCTTTGCCTCTTTGGTTAGGTTTATTCCTAGGTATCTTATGGTTTTGAGTGCAATAGTAAATGGGAATAATTCTTTAATTTCTCTTTCTTCTGTCTCATTGTTAGTGTATAGAAATGCAACTAATTTCTGTGCATTGATGTTATATCCTGCCACTTTGCTGAATTCCTATGTGAGTTCTAGCAATTCTTTTCGCTTTTCTGCATAGAGTATCATGTATTCTGCGAAGAGTGAGAATTTGGCTTCTCTTTGTTGATTCAGATGCCTTTTATCTCTTTTTGTTATCTGGTTGCTGAGGCTAGGACTACTAGTACTATGTTGAATAACAGTGGTGAGAATGGACACCCTTATCATGTTCCTGACCTTAGGGGAAAAGCTCTCAGTTTTTCCCCATTGAGAATGATATTCACTGTGGGCTTTTCATAGATGGCTTTTATGATATTGAGGTATTTCCTCTATCTCTACACTGTGAAGAGTTTTAATCAAGAAATGTTGCTGTACTTTGTCAAATGCTTTTTCTGCATCTATTGAGAGGATCATATGGTTTTCTTGTCCTTTCTTTTATTAATGTAGTGTATCACATTGATTGATTTGTGGATGTTGAACCACCCTTGCAGCCCAGGAATAAATCTCACTTGGTTGTGATGAATATTCTTTTAATGTACTGTTGGATGCTATTGGTCAGTATCTTGGTGATAATTTTTGCATCCCTGTTGGGATCTTAGTCTGTATTTCTTATGACTTTCTTAATAACATTTTGTCCTCTCTAGCTTACTTTACTGTAAGAATTCTGTATATAATACATATAACATACAAAACATGTCTTCATTGACTGTTTATGTTATCTGTAAGGATTCCAGTCAACAGTAGACGATTAGTGGTTAAGTTCTGGGGAAGTCAGAGTTATATAAAGATTTTCAGCTGCACAGTGGAGTTGGTGACCTGAACCCCTGCATGGTTCAAGGGTCAAGTGTATTCTGAAGGAAAAACAAAGATAGTTGCTCTAAGAAGCAGTAAAGTTCTAGAGAAAACATTAAGGTGGAAATCTTTTAATTTGGAATTTTCTTGATAAATCTGCTATATGTGGTAGTTTTAATTTAATTGGGATAAGAACACAAATTCTGAATCAGCACTAGTTATATTTTTCTAAATTTTGCCAATTAGTTATGCAATGAAAATAACTAATTTTCAAATGTAAGATATATTTGTTTTACTAGTTAAATTGAGAACTGATTTTTAATACTTTTATTATAAGCTTTTGAGCCGTGGCATTTTAATTGTGTGTGCCTGTGTGTGTGTGTGTGTGTGTGTGTGTGTGTGTGAGAGAGAGAGAGAGGGAGAGAGAGAGAGAGAGAATGAGGATTGCTTCTTTGCTTATTTTATTATTGGTATACTGCTTTTCTAATTTACTAAATTTACTTTTCTAATTTACTAAAGCCCTTTAAAAATATCAACTCTATATTTTTCCTATGCATTGGAAATATATTTTTCTTAACCTGTTGGTTTTGAATATTTTATTATGTCCTTTTATGTACACCAATTTTATAGTTTTATTTTATCAATCCTATGTACATTTATCTTTATGATTTTCTCCATGGTATTATTCTTAAAGAGGCATTTCCCATCCTGTGGTTAAAATTATTTATTTTCCTTATGGTGCTTTTAAAATTTTATTGGTAATATTTTAAACTTGAAATTACATTAGTAGATACTTGAATTAAGTACCAGATTTTTCCAAATAATTAACCAGTTTCCTTAACATTTTTTATTGATCAATCTATTCCATTCCTCAGATTTGACTTAATTCCCTTTATCATAGAAAACGATAAAAATATAACAAATACGTGCATATGCACACCCACTTTGAGGTGTTTCTGCACTTCTAATTTTGTCTCTGTATCTCTAGTTCAAAACCTCTCTCATACTCTTGTAGACCCTTGTGCTGTTACTATTTGTGGATGCCTTTAAAGTTATTTCATTGTTTGTGTTTGTAAATAGCATGATTTTGAAAGATGACTTCAAAAGATGACTTTAAAAACATAGGGCAGCTGAGGGGACCATGTCTCCTTAGGCAGTTTGATGCCTGCTTACTAAGTAAGTAGGCAGGAAATTGGAGAAGGGGATTATTTAAGAGATCTCTCCCAGTGAGAAATAATAGAAAGGGATAAATGGTGGCTGCAAGAAAGAGGGAAGATAAAGAGCAAAGTGATTCTGAGGTCCTACCTCTTGACTAGTTATAGCATTGCTCAAGTCAAAGGACTGGATGCCAGGATTGGTCTGGGGCAAATGGATTGGGCAGACTTCCATTTTGACAGAACACCAAGGTATATAAATTAGCAATGGTCCATCTTTTCCTAATGCCATGAAGCTGTCCATTTCTGGAATGATCATCAGTATTAAAGTCATAATGGTTTTAATGAAGGTGTCATCGAACTGACACTTTGAAAATAAAGTGTGATGGTGACTGAATTGGAGGCTTGGAACGACCTTAGAAAAATACTTCAGGAAATTTGAGAGTGTCCCATTTATTGAAGGAAATCTGAGTCAGCCGCATGACTCATCCATTCATTTGCTTAGTATTAGAGAGATTTATTTGGATTGACATTCCTTGGAGCTCTTTGCCTCCCAGAGAGCCCCACACAAGCCATCGCTCTGCTCTCTGGAGAAGCACAGAGACCAAAGCTTCCTTAAATCTGGCTACAAGCGCTTTTCAAACAATTAGACAAACAACATATACAGACACCTGCAAACCATAAGTATGACATGATTTGTCTGATTAAAGAGGAGTTCAAGTAATTGTTTACTAAAATTCCTAGTAAGTGAACAAGCTATTGGTGCATCTGGCAAAAATTTCAGGCACTTTCTGATTTTCCTGTTTCTGCCAATGTTTATAGAATACGAACGTTTATTACGACAGTTGCATTCTTGATTCAAATATGCAAAAGTGCTACCAGATTCCAACCCAGTATTATGCAAAATATACCTTTAAGTAATCATGTCTACCTTGTGTGAGGGCCACACAACACTGTGGAAGGCACAAACAAGGCCTCACATGCTCAGGTTTGAAATATTAAAACCCACCTTCATTGTTTAAATCTGAGTGTTTGGGTTATCTCACTTCTTAGGTTTTAGGAAATGGAGTCAGAAGTCTACTGTACCAGATGAGAGATGATGGGGATCTGGATTAGGGCCAGGCCAATGGTGGAGTCGAGTGAATGAAGACAGAATCAATCTTGAAGGTGGAAGATTCCACCAGGAGACAGTATTGTACAGTAAGACAAGCACAGGCTTACCTCCATGGATCCATGGGGAGCCTGGCTTTACCCACTCCTCATTGTGTGACTTGGAGGAAGCTGCTTAACCTCCCAGTCTCTATTTCAGTGGATCTGAAATCCCTCCTTAAAGAGCTCTTGTGCTTAGCTGAATGCTTCATGCATAGTGTGTACTTAACTAATATTTGTTCTGCACCTTTATATTAATTTAATTTCCTTGATTCCCATGGCAACCCAGATGTCTTATATCACCATCTCATCTCTTTGTTCTGAAAACTTCAAACCAATCTTCTTCCTTTTTGCCTCCTGTCTCCTTTCTGCAGACCCTATTTAGAATTACTATCCTAAATGACTATCTCCACACTCAATATCCTTGTACAATAATTTGTGATAGCTCATCATTTCTTGGGAACTAAATGTCTTAGCTGTTCATTGTCTGGGATGGTGAATGGTGGCTGTTTGAAGATGTTAGCATGAGATTTTGGCGGATGTACTTGGGTACAATAGCTGAAGCTTGGAGTCAACACCATTATATCCTTACCCGCTAGGCCATCCAGGGAGATCTTGTACACTGAGAATGAGGCAAAGCAGAGATGAGTTATTTAGGCTGGTTCTCATGAGAAAATCTTTTAACTGAGATGCATCAACTTGAATCACCTAGATGCTTATATTTCATCCTTTTAATTCAGAGAGAGGAGAAACTGTACATGAACATCCATGCATGCCCTTGCATAAGCAAATACATTTGCTTATGGATTTGCATTTACCCCTATTCCCTCACATTACCCATATCCACCTCCAATCTATGGACAATTCTGATCTTCTCCATGTGCAGAATATTTCCCACATCTGATGGGACTCTTTTTCTACTGCTTCCTCTGTATCCCCACTCATGGCCCTCACCTGGTTGCTGAAATGGTCTCCTCCCTAGCTTGCCAGCTTTTGTTCTTGCCTCTCTAGAGTCTATTTCCCATAGAGCAGCCAGAGTGAGATTTTAATAACCTAAGTCAAATTAATATTTGCCAATGCAAAACCCTCCAGTGGCTTCTACTAATAGGAAGTATAAATCTATTTTACTCACCCTGACTTGAAAGAATCTACACAGCATGGTCCTTTGCATCTTGCCAGACCTACTTCCTACCATTCTCTCCTCCATTCATTATATACTATTGGTCTTGTCTTGTCTTCTCTTTTCTTTCTCCATCCCTTCCTCCTTCCTAATTCCCTTCCCTTCCCTTCCCTTTTCTTTTCTTTTCTTTTTTCTTTTCTTTACTTTTTCCTTCCTTCCTTCCTTCCTTCCTTCCTTCCTTCCTTCCTTCCTTCCTTCCTTCTTTCTTCCTCCCTCCCTCCCTCCCTTCCTCCTTTCCTTCCTTCTTTATTGATATAACTGATATGCAAGTAATTGCTCAGATTTAATATATATCTCTTGATTAGTTTCTACGTATGTATTATATACTCATGATATCATCACTGGAACCAAAGTACTAAGCATATCCATTATATTCACAACTTTTCTTGTGCTCTTGTATGTGTGTGTGTGTGTGTCAGCTTGTGTATTTTGGTAAGAACATGTAACATGAGAACTACCCTATTAACATATTTTAAAAGTGTAAAATACTGTATTGTTAACTACAGGTACCATGTTGTATAGCAGAGCTCTAGAACTTGAATTCATCTTGCATAACAGAAACTTTATACAAATTGAAAAACAATTCCCCATTTCCCTCTCTCCCCTGGCTCCTGGCAACCATCATTCTGTTCTCTGCTTCTATGAGTCTGACTATTTTAGACACTTCATATAACTGGAATCATGCAGTATTTGTCCATCCGTCTTTTCCCTTTGTTGAAAAATTTTAGCTCTTTCTGGTCTCATAGCCTGTTTCACATGATGCCCTGTCTTTTTAAGGTATTCTTCCCCAACATTCAAATATAGCTGCATCCTAGTTAGCATGCAGCTATTGTTCATATGTTACTCTTTGTTGAGATTTCTCTTAACGATCCACCCTCTTCCTACCTAAAGTCACTCTCTATCACATGACATACTATATTTTCATTATAAATATTAATGCCCATCTTAAATTATTTTTTTTTATTTACTTACTTTCTTATAATGATTGGTTATCTTCTTGCCACTAGCACCTAAACTGTTTATCAGTGCCCAGAACAATGTGTGTTCCACCAGGAGGCACTCATTCAATGCTTGTTTAAAGATAAGTGAATCTGAACAGGATCATACTGATTCATGCCGCCAGACCACCCCACTTTACAGATGGTGAAACCACCTTATTCATCCTGACAAGGGTTAGGCTCCCACCCTACAACATTACCCCTTCCTTCTGCCATGTTTTTGTCAGCTTTTATTATTCTCCATGATAACTTCCTCATAACAGAGCACACTTAGGAAATAGATAACAGCAGTATGGCTTGTTTATTATATGTCTGAGAGTAATGTTTAAAGCTTTAAAATGTTATGTACAAATTTTATAGAAAAATGAGAGAGGGATAACCCAACCTTATAAGTTTGGATGGATGATGGCTCCCAAGGTCCCCATATTTTGTGGTATCACAATTACAGGAATGTTCATCAACCTTCTGTTTTCTATTCCCTCCACCAGTCCCCATGTCTTGCTGCTCTTTCTCTCCTGGGCTGTTGTGTTTTTTTTTTTTTTTTTCACTAAGAATTTCCTTTTATTCTTGAAGCCAAATGTGTACACACCACATGCTTTTCAGAATGGAGGCAGCTGTCTCCAGAATTGTTTGTCTTTGTGTTGTTACTGCATTGTTATTAAAAGTGCTCATTCATTTACTAATCCTTAAATCGGTGATTTCTTTGGGAAACTCTAAGCAAATGTAAATATTTAGAAACACTTTTACATTTTTGGCACTGTTTCCATCCACCTTCTTTAGTATTGCATGTAATTTCACTCCATACTCGTTATAAACCGGTAATGAAGTTAGGGTTATTTAGGGACCTTTTCTTATAAAATTGGAGCTGGTTTTGTTCTAGTCACATTCAGTCCTACCCAGACTATCTTTGTGTGTTTTCTTTTGTTTTGTTTTTTGTTCTTCCTTTTGGTGACATCTCATGGATGTCTCATGCAGTTTTATGCTAAGAGTTGGTAGGATCCATTAAACTTAATTTATTTTACATTTGATTGTTTTAAAAAAAAAGTGTTGAATTTCATGTGCCCACACTTAAAATTGGATGTGAACTGCATTTGCCTGTTAAAATTGAAATAGAAAATGGGAGGGAAAGGCAGGAAAAATATGGTGATAAGCATATGGTTTCAAAAAAAATCTGAACAAGTTGGAATTTGTTAAATCCCATCCTGAATTTTTAAATTTGACACTTTCTATCATCTAAATGTAGAGAAGCAGCCACATTTTTCTACTAATTTTTCTTCTTATTATTGTCACCATGCTCCCTATCATTGCAAATTGGCACTAGAAGTAGAAAGAAAAAGAAACACATAATGCTAATTATTCCTAAAATTACAGTTAATGATTTGAAAGCTGTTGAGATTTTATTAACTCACCCACTAAATAACTGGTGTTTTCAGTTTTTTGTTTGTTTGTTTTTGTTTTTGTTTTTGTTTGGTTTGGTTTGGTTTGGTTTGGTACAATTCTGATTTTTGTAGGCTCTGTGCTAGGCTCTGGAGAACTCAGTGGAAAACCTCACATAATCCCTCCTCTGAATTTCACGGGGGACACAGATGATAGGCAGGCATGGCAACCAGATTGGGCATATGCTACTAGATGGAACGTTGCAGGGTGCTAACAAATACGTAGTACAAGGGTGGAGTTGGTGGAGGTCAGCCCCTTGGAGGAAAGCAACATGGAGCTGATAATTGGAGAATGAGTGGGATTTAACTGGAGGAGGAAGGGAAAGGAAGCACGAGCAGACCTGGGTAAGAAAAGACCCTGTGTCTTGCTGTCCAAAGACAATGGAAATGATGGTGTGTGTCAGAGTGGAGGCAGCAGAACAGGCTGGAGTGTGTCTGCTGAGGAGGTTGACAAGGAACAGGCTGAATCTCCCAAAGTGAAGCAGGCATCCAGTGTTAGAATGGCTTGTGAGTCAGCTTAAGGGGTTGGAATTCCATCAGTCTGAGAGCACTAGGGAACCCCTGAGAGTTTTCAGCCAGAGGTGACACAGGTGTTCTTCTGCCAGTGAGCCCCTTTGCTTCCCCAATTCTAGATCTTGACACTTAAAGTCACGAGTCCTGAAAATCTGATGCAGCAGGCAGTTAAGCACACACCTCTTCCCAGAGTGGTCTTCTGCATGCATTCCCACTGGGCAGAGTGGTGAAAGGGTTCAACACAGACTTGCAGGTAGATGGCCTGGGAACAAATCTTACTGGGTGTCTGTGGGTGAGTGGCTTTATCTCTGTGCCCTAGTGTCTTCATTTGTAAAATGGGGTGTTTAATAGTGCCCTAATTCATAATGTTGTATGACTCAAAAGTCATGCTGCCATTTGTACAACCAAAGGGGCTTCATGCTCATTAGAGTGTGTATGACTGAATGGTAAGGGTTAGATGGGGTCATATCTGTAATGGGCTTAGAACAGAGCCTGGCCCACAGCAAGCTGATACGTAAGTGCCAACTATTATTATTAACAGTGTAGTGGGCCTTACTCCATGCAACTTTTATGACCTCCATTTTTCCATCTCTTATATAAGCTAGGTCACAGCCTCATGCCCAACCCTAACACTCCCAGGGCATGAAGCAGGAGTTCTAAGGGAGGCCTTGGCCTAGTACCTTCTCCTTGATTCCTGCCACCACCCTATCTTAAGAGAGGCCCTGTGGGTACACCTGTTGACAAGCTACCTACCCATCAACCTGAGCCCCACTTACAGCACTGCAACCCCTGAGATCACATACTTTTTTCTACCCCTGAAGCTGAAAAGCATATACACCTGCAGGAGCATTCGTCTTTGGAAGGAAAGGCTGTTAGAAAGTGACTCATGTAGGCCTGGCCGTGGGCAGAAAGCTGTTAGGGATTTCAGAGGCCTGAGTCTCCAGATAGTGGTTTAAGAGAAAGAACTAGGTCTCAGTAGGTACACAGTGCATCCTGTGACTCCACGGACTCCATGCCCTGTGGGCGGGGGGGGGGCACAGCTGCTGAAGGAGGTAATGGGGCATGCCAGAGTTTGGGGGCCCAGAGGGGGAGCCCCAGTTGCCAGGTCTACAAGTACCTTGAATAACCATCGTTAGGAATATATCCCTCCTAATTCCCTCTAGGCCCTTGAACCCTGGCAGCCTCAAAACAGAAGACAGAGACAAATTTAAATTTTATCACCATGATGAGCAGTCAAGAAGTAAGCGCCTGAGGTAGGGGAATAGTCCATTATCAGAAGTCTACCCCTCTTTCCCTTGGCTAAGTCTCCTTTGGGTGTGTTGTAGTTCTATTTCACCACATAGATAGAAGCAGGAAGAGGTTGATGAAGAACACAGCATAGAAATGAGATACCATGTTTTTCATAAACCCCTTCCTGCATGGAAAGCCATTCCCCAAGCTGAACTATAGGGTCTCAATCAGAGGCCGTGTCTTATTCAGCAACATGTCAGTAGAGGCTAACACAGAATCTGCTTATGGCTCAGACCCACCATCCACCTCCATTACAGAATTCAACCAAGGCCAATTAGAGGCATACAGAAGGACAACTGTGCCATTTTAATCTAACTGAGCTGGAAAGAACATGGCCTCTCTTTTCCTAAGGAACAAAATCAAAGTCTAAATCAAATTAATGTGCTAAGGTTTTGGATTCATCCCTTCCAAAAACCAGTATCATCTTTGGGTGTTTGGGGGTCCAGTTAAAACACCAATTGTTGCAGGGATGATCAGTGAATCGTAAGATTTTAGATGTTTAAAGAAATCGTCCTATTTTTATTCCCCCCCCAACTTACTAAACCTTTGAGATTCTTCAATTATTCAGTCTCTCTTCTAAGTTCGGGGTTACCTAGAATAAAAGACAGGGAATTGGAAATTCATCAAGCAGAAAATGTAATTAAAATGTGTTTGCCACAATGGAGGTACGTGCAAGTTAATAATAGAAGCAGAGAGAAAAAAATATTGAAGTCGGAGCTTTTAGACCATAAATAGATGTAATAGGAAAGAATGAATTTTCCTTTATACATTTGATATTACTTTTGGGAAGGCTGCTTATTTGGATTGTAATATCATGGTCAAAACAAGACTCTCCCTTGTGTCAGCGTACCTCCAAAAATATAAGCAATTCTAAAAGCTTCATGAGCTCCCCTCTTATTTCTCAAAACCAAAAATGGAATGAAACCATTTAAGAGATAACTTTCTCTCATCCAATGAAAAAAATCTTCTAATGTACTCAAATTTAGGATGTAAAAAGCCTTGTAATTTCAGTATAACACACCCAAATAAATGACCCCGTTAGCAAAGATTTCGGTGTTCTCTGCTACGTTTTCAGCTTCCTTTTTCTCCTTCTTTTTATTTAAGGATGAGGTAATCTGGAGAATGTGCCTTGTTCACATGGCCTTTGCTGTCCTGTGTTCCTGTTTCAGCAAGAAATTCAAGAAGTAATTTGCATACTGCGTGCATAATCTGCTTCTGGGAAACACGCTATTGATGTTTCCTTTAAAACTGTCTCTTTTGCCTTCTTGGATGTTTGTCACCATGCATCAGAAGCCTGAATTGGATTTATCAAAGTGACAGCCTAGAATATAGGTACTAGGGATATACTTTGTTCTGTACTTCCCACTTCATTTTTTTCTCTTTTGTCAGTGAAGCTCCAATGTGAGTGATTTGCAATTCTGGTTATGCTACAGGGTGGTCATCTCCATTCTCTAAGGAGTGTTACAGGTGTCTCAAAATACACTCGAATCAATTTCTTAGTCTCTTCAAAACCCATCAAGGGAATACCATATGGCACTTTAGGGGAAATGGTGCCACAAAAAAAAGAACAAATAAAAATTAAATTAAAAACAAGATAGTGTATTACACATCTGGTGAGTTTGAGAATCAATGTGACATTTTTAATCCTGTAGATTTCAAAATAGAGACTATATTTTAGAATAAAAGAATAGATACAACTGGCTTTTGATGTAATCAAAGTAATCTTCAAATCGCTATACTAACTTGTACATCTGTGAATATTAAGAATTCATTCTATCTTCAGATTTCAGTAAGTACGAATATGATGTAAAAATTAGCCTCACCGTATCAATTAGTGAGGATATGTTTTCATCTTATATTACTCTCTATGGTTATTAGTGAAAACCAGTGCCAGACAAATTATCCTCATGGTCAGTAAACATTTAATGAGCACCTATGGAGAGTCCCATGCGAGGTAGTGACAGACTGCTGCTACCTGCAGCTGTCCTAATATTTGCATGAGGCAAATCTTTTTCTCAGAATTTCTCTAGCAACAAAAAGCAATTGTGCAACCAAAGTATTTAGTATTTTTTATATCTTATTTTATTTAAATTCAATTAATTAACATAGAGTGTACCATTAGTTTCAGAGGTAGAGTTAAGTGATTCATCAGTTGCATACAATACCCAGTGCTCATTCCATCAAGCGCCCTCCCTGAGTTTGTTCCCTAGGGTTAAGCGTCTCATGGTTTGTTTCCCTCTCTGATTTTGTCTTATTTTATTTTTCCCTCCCTTCCCCTATGATTCTCTGTTTTGTTTCTTAAATTCCACATACGATTTAGTATTTACACAGAAGAATTCCACTAGTCAAAACCATCTGGCTTAGTCCTGTGAAGTTGACCATATGGTTTACCTTAGCATAACTAGCACTCAGTTACTTCTTATCTTCAGATGGAGGCAGTAAGTTTCCCAAAGCATATGTATTTTGCGTTCAACATTTGATAACTCCGCACTTGGCTGGTGAGGGGACATAAAATATTGATACTTTTGTGGGCACATGTGTTCAAGATGGGAGGCGGGAGAGCGCCTACTTCATGTTTTGTTCTCGTTATCATATCAACTCCATGAAGAAGTATTATTATTGTTGTCATTGTTTTCTTCTGTTTCACAAACAAGGAAAATAAGATTAGTAAGGCTAAGTGATCTGTCCAAGATTGCCAGGTGGGGTTTAGCCAAGATGTGGATTAAGTTGACTCCAGAACCCATAAATGAAATAGAAATGACAAAGGTCTCTAATGCTACTCATTATGCTCTAGTCAAGGAGGGGAAGAAATCTGTATTTCTGGCACCTTCTGTATTTCAGACACCTATATTACTACCAAACACATACTGTGCCTCTGATACTTTGCTAATTGGAAAGGTCAGTACATGTCCATTCTTGCCCTCAGGGAGCACCCAGCATGGGGCGGGGCATATAAACAGATAATTGTATCCAGTGGGGAAGATGGCTGATGTCCATGGAGTCTCTTGCCAAAACAATGGAGCTGACCTAGGACTTCCCCTGAATCACCTCCATACTCCTCTCTTCCCCCAGTTGCTTCTCATAAACAGGACGGTGATCGGTCAGGAATGGTCCTCCTGTGAATGATGCATTTAGTTTCAGATTTTTTTTTTAAAGATTTTTATTTATTTATTGAGAGAGAGAGAGAATGGTAGAGAGAGAGCATGAGATGGAGGAAGGTCAGAGGGAGAAGCAGACTCCCTGCTGAGCAGGGAGCCTGACGCGGGACTCGATCCCGGGACCCCAGGATCATGACCCGAGCCGAAGGCAGTCGCCTAACCAACTGAGCCACCCAGGCGCCCAGTTTCAGCTTTATTTTGCAAACTCAGGCAAATTCCCTAACCTTCCCCATCCAGTGCTCCTATGTAAAAAGCAGAAATAATACACTGAGAGAGGTGCAAGTCAGGTTAGTTAATATTTGCAGATTGTTTTGGAAATGTTAAAGACTAGGGGTTTTTAAGACTGCACTGTGGTGTAATAAAAAGACATAAAACCAGAAAGCAGAACAAACCATTCTTTGGAGCCCTTGCATAAATGGTTGGAGCCAAAGAGATAAAAACACAATTATAATGAAGAGAGTGAAGTCTGAGCTAGGGCAAGAAATTACATCATCACTTGTTGAGTGAGTGAGAAGACACTTTGGTGGCATTAATCCAAAGGATGAGAGGGACACATGAAAGGAGAAAGGCAGGCTCTTGAGGAGGAAGGAGCCCGTTGAGCCCAGAGCTAATGACTGATTTAATGCATCATGTATTCAGAAATTCACACCCTCCTGCTACAGCTCAGTCCAAATCCTTATCTACCCTCTTCTGGAATGCTGCCCACGTTCTCTTCTGAATGCCGAATTGCCTAATCCTCTGTCTCTGTCTCTCCCTCACAGTCCTATATAGAGAAGCAGGAGAGCTAGAGCTAAATGGAAAAATTGGCTATATTGCTTACGCTCCTTTATCCGGCTATTTGAAAACAAAATAATCCAAATGTTTTAGGCATGGCATCCAAGGCACTCAGCGACGGGCCAGATTGCCTCTCCACCCATGTCCTCCAGCTGTCCATGCTCTCTGCTCCCAGCTTTGGCAAATGACAGGCACGGTGTGCCTCATGCTTCTGTCCTGCCTCTGTCCCTTCCTGAATGTCCCTCTTCTTCGTCTGTCCAGTTTCCACTCAGACCAGATACGTGTCTGTCTCATGCCCCCGTACCAGCCACTTCAGAAGTAACCCCAGTTCCTCAACAGCCGTACTGTCTTGCATACTCTCTTGTGCCCTGTGAGGGATGTTATGATGCTGAGTTCTGGAAGTTAGCTTCTCAGAGAAAGGACCATGCCCGCCTGTGCTTTGTGTCCCTACCACATGCCAATTAGCAGAGGCTTCCAGGAAAAGTATAAGAGCAGAAGAAGAGAGGAAATGAGGATAGAAAGAGAAGGGTCTGAATGGGATGGAAAAGAGCTTCTCAGCTTCTGACCTAAAAATTTTATGATCTACAGCGGGGGAAATTTAAAACACAAAAAAGCAAAAATTTACCACTAATGTTATATTACTTGATATTCCCTCAAACCTCAGAGAATAGTTTCTTGTTAAGCCCTTTTGCATGTGAGTAAAATGAGGCTCAAAGAGGTAACTCATCCGCACTCACACAGTGAATCAACAACGAAGCTCAGAAATGACAAAACCCGCTGTTGACCACAGGAGGTCTGAGTGGTAATAGAGGCATGAGCATGCTACTTCAAGAGGGACAATCTCCCTGAAGGCAGCAGAGTTTTCCAAAGGAGACACCATTTTATCTGGATCTTGTCAAAGAAGTGTGATCTCACTATACACATAGGAAAAGAGAGGGCATTCTAGGCAGACAGATGCATCTAAAGGTATAAGGACCATAAGGTGAATAGTATCATCAGACAGAGGAGGACTAAGTGAAGAGTCCTAGGCAACTAAGCTGAGAACATTCAGTGAGAGATGGGGTTGGAGAGAGGATGTAGGGAAATGTTTTTGGAAGAACCATTTACTCCACGCTCGGAAGTTTAGGCTTGTACAAAGGGGAAGCCCTAAATAGCAAAGGTCTCTCTGGAAGATCAGAAAGCAAATGGCCACATTTTTAATACTACAGGATAAAAACAGAGAGTTAGGTTTGCGAAATTACCTAAAATTACTACCTTGTGAAAGGTAGCTATCTGAACTTTTAAACTGCAGAAGAACTACATTTACTTCTAAATAAGCAAGAGAGCAGCATGGTGATCAATTTCCCTACAAAGTCACCACAAGAAAAAGGAGAACAAGATCCTGGAGAAAATGAAAACATGCCAGGAGATCAAAACTGCAACACACTACTTCAAAATTGGCTAAAAGACATTAAGAAATGTATACAAGCCATGAAGGGAAAATCCATATCAGAATTTACAAAAAAAAAAAAAAACAAAAACAGAAATTAGGTGACAGACCTCACAAAAGAATTATAAATAAATTAATTTTAGAAAATAAGAGTTAATCAAATGGGCATTAAGCAAATAGACATGATTAATACGACCTGAAAAAGGAGAAGATGTTTTAAAGTGGAAAATAAAAAAGCCTAAGCTGAGAATCCTCCAGGACGCACTGCAGAGCCATCCGGGGCCAGCCCACGGCCCGGCCTGTTGGCCGGGAAAGAGACACCTCCCCGGGCCTACCCAGGTCTGCTGTGGAAATTTCCTCTGCCATATATGCTGAGAAGGTGAGGGTTTTCCTGTGGCAGGAAGAGAAGAACATGAGAGGCAGCCGGTCTGGGGGGGCATGAAGCACGTGGACGGCCGCTGGGAGCTCCGGGACAGAAAGAGCCCCTCTGCCCAGGCCCTGCAGGTGCAAGTTGACCTGGGCCGTGGTGGGAGGGGCTGCCAGGCAGGAGCAAGCGGGAGGAAGGAATGCCCCCTCCCAGACCCATCTCTCCTACATTTCTGAGGAAGTGACTGATAGCTAACTAAGGGATGGTGCCCAGAGGCCTTGGAACCAGAAGTGGATTCTCAGGGGGCACATGGGAGATCATCACGTGACTGTGATGGGGAAGGGGGGCAGGCATGCCATTCATGTTTGAAGGATCTTTATTCATATTTCCTTTTATGAGGTGAGGTGAGTACAGCATCCCGTCGGAATGAACTTCAGGAAAACTTACACATGGAACAAATTCTTCTGTTTTAGAGTATTTATCAGATTTTTTGAGGAAGGATGGAAGGAAGGGGCAGAAGGGAGGTGAGCACAACAGCAGAGGGCTGGGAACATCGCAGAGCTGTGTGGAAGGAACCTCTGTGCAGAGCATGGCATTGTGGGCTCTGTCCCAGTTCTGCCTCTGAGTACTGGTAAACTGTCTAAACCCGCAACTTTTCTCACCTGAAAAATGAGAACATTGAGCCAAATGATCTGTTTCAGGTTAGTCAATGAACATCTCAGAAAGAGAGTAAGTGAAGCAGCGCTGGATATTTTAGGGAGATCTTAAGCCTACAGGGTGTATTAGAGAAACTAAGGATAGGTGTGTACACCTGTGTGTGTGTGTGTGTGTGTGTGTGTGTGTGTGTGTGTGTGTGTGTGTAGTATTTCCTCCTTTGGCATCTCTGCCCTGTCTGATGAGCCCATGTGTCCAGGACAGGGGAGCATTCTAATGATCTCTATGTATGTGGCTGGGATTTGCCAAGATCGCATGGCCCTTAGAAGCCATCCAGTTTCCTCTTCTCTTCCTTTGTACATTTCCCCGCCAGTTTTCCAGTTATATTCCAAGTCTCTTCTTCACTGAGATTTCTGTTGCTTATGTCAGGGATCACTGAGGTTTACTGCTCATGTTCCAATTCTTCACGTTCCTGAAGACACTCACTCCAGTGATTTACAAAGCTGTAACTCCGGAGCGATGTTTGCAGCAATAAGGAATTGTCTTGTAGGCGTGTTCATTCTTCGAAGATTATTTACTGCTTCCCAGGGCAGCATTTCTCCCACAATCTCCACACTAAATCAGGGGCCCGGTCCTGCTGATTCTCCCTCCTAAACATCTCTCATAGCTGTCTCCCCACACCGACCCTTCTCTAAAGTCATGATGTTGGCACCCGCCTTCATTCTTTCTGTCCTGGATGACAACTACTAAAGACTCTAAACCCCTGTGTGTGATTCATCTTGCTACTCCACACTGCTGTTAGGGTGATTATGTTGATTCCTAAAATGGAAATATCACCCTGAAAACTTCCTTATTTAAAATATTTCAGTGACTCTGAGTTGCCTTCAGGATACACTCCACATACCTGCCAATATATTTTAAGTTCTAGATTAATAATAACATTAGTAGCAAGTGAAGAATAAGAGCTAACCATGTGCCAGTGTTCTGAGTGGTTTACATACATTAACTTACATCAAAACGCTTGGAGAAGTTTCCATTTCCCTGATGAGGAAACACAAGGAAACAGAAATTTCAAATCATTCTCTACGGTCATGCAGCTAGCAAGTAGTGAGCTACTGCTCAGACTCAGGCGTGATGATGGCAAAGTCTGTGTTCTTACCTACTCATCCACTTCAGCCTCACTATCCTCATTAAGCTGAGCTCTGCCTCACCCTCCAGATCATGGTCCTAAATTTCGGCCACATGGCACCTGTGTTTTGGATGTATATATCTCCAAATCTTGGGGCATGTCACCTTCTCCAGGAAGCTTTCCCTGACTTACACACAATCTGCACATTACCCTCACAGAAGCTCTCCTAGAACTCTGAGGAGCTCTACTGCAGCTACCTTGAGTTTTACACCCAACTTGGTGGTTGTGTTGAATACTTTTTTGTGGATTGTTGGATTTCATTTGCTAATATTTTGCAGAGGACATTTTCATCTATGTTCATGAGACATACTTGTCAGTGGTTTTCCTTTCTTGCAATGCCTGTATCTGGTTTTTTTTTGTTGTTGTTGTTTTGTATTGTTTTTAAAGATTTTATTTATTTATTTGACAGAGAGAGAGAGCACAACTAGGCAGAGCAGCAAGAAGAGGCAGAGGGAGAATCAGGCTCCCCGCTGAGTAGAGAGCCCAATGTGGGACTAGATCCCAGGACCCCGGGATCACGACCTGAGCTGAAGGCAGACGCTTAACCAACTGAGCCACCCAGGAGCCCCTGATTTTGGTTTTAGAGTGATGCTAGCTTCATTGAATAAGTTAGGAAATATTCCCTTGGCTTCTATTATCTGGACGAGTTTGTGAAGAATTGGTACGATTTCTTCTTAAATGTTTGGTAATATTCATGACTGAAATCATCCGGGTCTGGTGCTTTCTTTTTGAAAGTTTATTTGCTATTGATTCAATTTATTTAATAGATATAAGACTGTTAATATTATCTATTTCTCTTTGTGTAAGCTTTTGTAGTTTGTGTCTTTTAAAGAATTTGTCCCATTTCATCTAAGGTATGAAATTTGTGGGCAGAGAGTTACTTGTGGTATTCGTTATCTTTTTTTAAGGTTTTATTTATTTATTTGTCAGAGAGAGCGAGGGAGAGAGAGAGCACAAGCAGGGGAAGGGGCAGGCAGAGGGAGAAGCAGGCTCCCCGCTGAGCAGCCTCTCTGGTATTCCTTATCTTTTCGATGTCTATAGGGTCGGTGGTGATGAATGCTTTTTAAAATTTCAGATATTAGGGGCACCTGGGTGGCTCAGTTGTTAAGCGTCTGCCTTCAGCTCAGGTCATGATCCCGGGGTCCTGGATGGAGCCCCGCATCAGGCTCCCTGCTCAGCGGGGAGCCTGCTTCTCCCTCTCCCGCTCCCCCTGCTTGTGTTCCCTCTCTTGCTGTTTCTCTCTGTCAAATAAATAAATAAAATCTTAAAAAAATAAAAAATAATAAAATAAAATTTTGGATATTAGTGATTTGTATTTTTTCTTTTTTTCCTGGTTAACTTGCCTAGAGGTTTATAATTTTTTTCTACCCAGAAATTTATCAGAATTGCCACCTAAATGTTCCTATCAGTTTTAGCTCCAGTGTGGAGCTCATTTTCCTCATTTTCCTTGTATGGAAAATGTGCCCCAATTTTCTTATTCCTTCCTCTCTTGCTTCCTTGTTCTCCCACCAACACCACTCCCACTGCACTTCGCTATAATACTTGCACTTGAATATTTGGCTAGAGTCTACTTTTGGGAGACCCAACCCAAGGCTGTGTAAGTGCATGTAAGTGTCATGTACCTTTTTTAAAATAAATTAAGCTATGGTTCAAGATTTATTGTTTTGCATTTGGATGACCAATTCTGCCAGCATCATTTGTTGAAAATACAATCCTTTCTCTACCAACTTGCCTTTGCACCTTTTTGAGATTCAATTGATCGTATGTGTGTATGGGTCTATTTCTGGGCTCTTTATTATGTTCCATTGATTTATGTGTTTGTGCTTTTGCCAATAGAAGACTGTCCAGCTTACTGAAGCTTTAGACTACATCTTGAAAGCAGGTACTTTAAGTCCTCCAACTTTGTTCTTTTCCAAATTGTTTCAGCTATCTTTACTTTTTGCTTTTCAAAGTAAATTTAGAATTCGCTTGTTGATTTCTCCAAAAGTCTTGCTAATATTTTCTTAAGGACTATTTGCATCTACAGGTGAATTTATTGGAATTGACATTTTAAACAGTGTAGGGTCTTCCAATTCAATGTGGTATTGTATATTTCTCCATTAATTTAGCCTTCTTTCAATCCTCTCATGACTGTTTTGTTTACAAATCTTGCACATATATTAAATTTATTTTCAAGCATTTCATGTTTTTGTGTGTTTTTACCGGTTTTCAGTTTTCATTACTAGTATACAGAAATGCAATGGATTTTTATATCTTGTATATCCTTTTTTATATCCATTTTATATCCTGTAATTTTCATAAACTCATTTATTAGTTCTCATATTTTGTACCCCAAATTGGTCATGGCATATTTTCATTTAATACATTTCTGAATTCCATTTTCTAATATTTTGTAAAAATACATTTTTTTCGTATTAACAGGACATATTGTTCTGTAATTTTCATTCCTTCTGATGTCTTTGTCTGGTTTTGGGATCATACTTGCCTCAAGAAATGAACTCAGAAATGTTTCCTCCTTTTCTATTGTTGTAGGACAGTATGTATAAAAGGGGTAGTTTATCTCCTCAAAAATTTGGTAAAATTTGCTAGTGAAGATCTTTGAGCCAGTCTTTTTCCTTTTTGGAAGGTATTCCATTTCATCAAAAGTTATAAGAATATGCAGGTCATCAATTTTTACTTCACTGATTTTGGTAGTTTTTGTCTTACCAGTGAGTGGTTCACTTCATCTAAGATGTAGAATTTTCTGGCATATGTCGTTTGTGTTCGTTTCATGTTTCCTTGTAATGTCTTTCTTGCATTAGTGATAATCTTTCTTGCATTTCTGGTAGTGGCAATGTGTGACTTCCATCATTTTCTTTTTCAGTCAACCTGGCTATATATTTATCAGTTTTATTGATCTTTTTTGCAAATTTTGTGTTTTGTTTCATTGATTTTCTATTAGTTTTGCTGTTCTCAATTTCATTCCAATTTGCTCTCATCTTTATTATTTCATTTCTTCTGCATGTTTGGGTTTAATTTGTTCTTCCCTAGGTTTTTTTTCTTTCTTTCTCTTTAGTTTTTTTTTAAGGAGGTAATTGATTTCTGGCCATTATTTTAAAAACTAATTTACTTAAAAAAATTAAACATTTAATGCTATAAACTTCCTTCCAAGCACTGTTTTAGCTACTTTAAACAAATTTCCTTTCCTAAATTATCACTTTGCTCAATTAAAATTATTTTCTAATTTCCCATGCGAGTTCCTCGTTGATCCATGTATTCTTAAATATATTGTTTATTTTCCAAACTTAGATCTTTTTCAGCTCTCTTTCTGTTACTGATTTTAGTTTCATTCCATTAGGGTTCAGAGCATATGCCTTGTAGGATTTCAAATGAATGATAAGGATGCCCACATCTATTTTGGATTCCACTGTGCTCTTCTCTGCTCTGTCAGTTCTGTCAGTAATGTTTAAGGAAGCTCTGCTTTTAGGGGTGCCTGGGTGGGCCAGTCAGTTGAGCATGGACTCTTGATTTCAGCTCAGTTCATGATCTCAAGGTTGTGAGTTTGAGCCCCATGTCAGGCTCTGCACTCAGCGTGGAGTCTGCTCCAGATTCTCTCTCTCCCTCTCCTTCTTCCTCTGCCCTTCCTCTGCCAAAAAACAATAATTAATAAAATCTTTAAGGAAGCTCCGCTTTTAGGTTCATATACTACATTGAGGATTAGTTTGCTTCTTACCCCTTTATCATCATCTTGTTTTCCTTATGAAAGTCCTTTTATATCCTAGCAATAATAC
The DNA here is from genome assembly GCF_003265705.2 of Callorhinus ursinus. NCBI lineage: Eukaryota > Metazoa > Chordata > Mammalia > Carnivora > Otariidae > Callorhinus > Callorhinus ursinus. Next base: position 77,692,951 of record NW_027397067.1, on the reverse strand, counting down.
TGCTTCCAAAGCCTCTTTCTCATATTAATATGGCCATTTCAGTCTTATTTTTTTAGTGTTTGCATGGTATATCATTTCCCATACTTATATTTTTAAGTTGTTTTATGTCAACAACAATAAAAAGAAAAAGACAAATGTCCTGTTCATTAGAAAACTGAAAGGAAATGAAGAGATAGGGTACACACTGGGAATGTCATGTAATAGTGTATATATATTAGATATTTTATATATATGCTTTCTCTTTTTCTCTCTATGGAGGATGGTATAGCTTTGGTTCTATTCCTAATAACTCTTTGCTAGAGGAAGGCAACTTCTAGCATGAAACCGCAATGTACTTTGAAGGTCCATTTATGATTTCTTTAATCTTTCAAATATGAATTTAATTAATAATCATAATAATAAAGTAATGGTGATATAACAGTAATAATTATGGTGATGCTAAATCTTCTTAAATGTACTATGTGCTAGCAATAATTTTTTTACCTACATAATGTCATTTAATTTTCATAATTGTCCAGTGGATTAAATTCTTCTATTAACCCCATTTATAGCTTATGGTAAGCAACATTCTAAGAATGCCACCGCCCCAAGATTCTGTTTTTTTCTGGCTACCCAATCAAACCATAAACTAGGTACAGCCATGAAGAAACTTTATAGATGCAGTTAGGATTGTTCATCACTTGACACTAAGAAAGAGGGAATTTTCAGGTAGGATTAACTTAATCACATGAACCCCTAACAGCAAGGAATTGTCTCTGGATGCAGACAAGAGGAAGATGCAAAGGCGAATCAGAGAGATTTGAAGCACAAAAATGGCCAGGTATGCACTGTTGGTTTGAAGTTGGAGAGGACCATGTGAGAAGGAATGATCTTTAGGAAAAGAGAGGAACCCTCAGTTAACCCCAGTAACCTCAGGAAATAGACCTCAGTGCTCCAAGCACAAGGAACTGGATTTTGCCAGCTCCCTGAAGGAGCTTGAAAGTGGATTCTTCTCCAGATCCTCCAGATAAGAGCTTGACCATCCAACACCCGTTTCAGGCTAGCAAAGGCTCTAAACAGACTCCAATTGAACCCTATTGTCTCACCTACAGAATTGGAATTTAATAAATGGGCATTGCTTTGAATTGCTAAGTTTGTGATAATTTGTTACCCATCAAGAGAAAACTAATACACAGTCAAAATAAATAGAATTTAGAACGATTACATAACTTGCCCAGTTTAGTCTGAATTGAAAACCTTTGCATTCTACCACTATGCTAATACAAAAAAAAAAACCTTTATTTTTTTGCCATACATTTAAACTCCGTTCTCTTGTGTAAATACCAAATTCTCTTTTTTAGTCATTATTACCAACCATTTATAATTCTTTCCATTCTCAGAAGCATCTAACACCACACAAGCACATAGCTGGAATTCAAGAAAGGAAGTCTCATTAAATTGATTTGAATTCTTAAATCTGATGCATTTCCTATCCCCCTCAGATCTTAAGCTGAAAAAGATTTTAATGAAGCTTGCATAAATCAGAGTGGCATTATATGGTCTAATAGTTAACTAATCTTTAATTGTGCAGCACTTTGAAATTTAATGACCATTATAGAGAATTCTGTCAGGATTAAAATGAACCAGGGAGGCTCACAATAGAAGAATGAAGTCAAAAAATGCACATTGCAGATGCCAAAAGTGGCATTTTTGTTGCTATCTTCCTACGGGAGATTTTGCAGTAAAATTAAAATTGGGTCTATTGTTCAATTGTTTTTGAGAGTTTCCTTTCCTATTGTTTGCTGACTTGAGTTGTCATGTGTTGACAAATGGAACCGTAGGAATAAATCAATCAAGATTTTTCTGTATATGAGGACAATAGGTCTAGGAAACAAAGGTAGGGAGGGAGATGTAGCCTGATTTGCTATCCTCACAAAAAGACTTTTAAAACATTAAAATAGAAAACACAAGGAACATATAAAACAACAGCAACAATCAATGCCAAATAGAACTTAATCATTTTACTTCATGAGATATATTGCTTGAAACTTCATAGAAACATTTCAAAATCCTAACTAGATTCATTGACCATTTATTGAGCCCCTCCCATGGACTGAGAAACTGTGTTTCATGCATTATCTAATTTCCTTTTCAGTATTTCTATAGAGCAAGCAAAGCAGGTATTTTTTCCCAATTTACAAATGAGAAATCAGATACTCAAAATACTTATGAAACTTTCTCAAGTGCCAAAAACTTGTTTGTAACATAATATGAAACAGTAACATGAAGCCAGATGTCAACTCATATTTTAATGACTATCCTAAAATGTCAGAATTGAAAAAATAACCTCACTAATCCAAAATAAGTTATCTTTACATGTTGAATAGCCATATTTACCAAACTCAAAATAGACGTATGCAATAGAACAATGAGAATATTTGAAATTCAATGACCTGGAATACACAAATCATGCAGGCCATTAATACATATGCATGGCTACTGGAGATGGTGAAAATAAATGCCTTTATAATTCAGCTTGACAAATTAAAGCAACTCATATGGATGCTCTGATACATAGACAGTTTACTTAAAAATAGACAAAATAGGCTTCACGTTGGGAGTATGGCAATCTCCATCCTAATGAGTTGTTTTATATACACAAAGAAATATTGTTTCAGTCAAGAGCAGGGTGGTCAACATGAATCCAAATGACACTATCCCGTTGGCCTTGTGTTCTCTTTTGCCAGGACAGGGAACACACAATAACCCACCCACCCCAGTGATGGTGCTTCTTGTATTAGGGATCCATAGGCTAAGGCCACGAGAGACATTACCCCGTAAAGTTCTGCCCTGAGTTCACACTCACCAAGCCGGGTGCTGTTATTCACTTGACATCCTAGTAGATTTGCTTTTAAAAGAAAACATTCTGATCAATCAAAACAAATATCCAGGTTACTTAGCAAAAATAGTCAACTCTGTATAAGTTAATTAACGGACATCCTGATGTGCACATTAGTCTCAGTTTAAACCGAGTCTCAAAGTCTGATTCAGTCAGTGACAAAGCTGAGCTGCTGGATGGGCAAACCTCAGGTTCGCTCTAGCTCTGCCCATGGCCTTGTGAGTCAGGCACACAAGCACAAATACCATGTACCCATCTTTTCTTAAGGATTACTCAGAAAAGCCACTGTTTGCCCACTGGTGATGGATTGTCCTTCAGCAAGTACTTCCTTCTCTCCCACACCAGGTGGGGTGGAGCATACTTCCCGGACTCACTAACTTTGCATTTAGCCATGACTTGCTTTGGACAATGGAATATAAAGGGATATGATATGGGTAGAGAGGTTAAACATGTATGTGGTTTCATCTGTCCACTTGTGTTGCTGTAATCCTCCAAAAGAAGCACAAACTCCAGGTGGACACTGCCTCTGCAGACTGGGCCTCAGAAGCAAATGGACAGAGCCAAGACAGATCTCACCTGTAGCCTGTAGATGAGTTCACTGGACCCAGATGAGATCAGCCTTGTCCCTTCCAAGCAAGGAAAACAATATGTGTTATTGTAGGCCGCTGAGATTCTGAGTGTTCTGCTATACTACACAATAGATAGATGATAGATAGATAGAGAGATAGATAGATACACACACATATGCATTTGGCTAATATACTCTGCTATTAATGACAATTTCTTTGGTGTTTGTATTTTCCTTGACTTGACCTATTTCCATTTAGTTTACAGTTCTGCCCTGCTGTTTCCCAGGATGTCTGTTTCTGCCCCCGCTGACTTCAGTTTTTGGGCTTGGACGTTTTAATATTTAGACGATAGCTTTCACCAGTGCACAAGTCTGCCCTTGGGCTTCCTGGGTCTCCTTCATTGCCTATGATTAGAATTCTTTCCCTTATTTTCGATTTTCTAAACCAAAAATTCAAACTTACATCCTGGCTGGGCCTGTTCTGGCTCCCCTCCAAGATGGGCAAAGGGGAGGCCTTGGGTTCTGAGTATCCACAGACGGGCGTTTAGCAAGATCAGGCCACTCTGTGATGCCTGAGGCAGAAACCAGCCTTCTCATCTTCCCAGTGCAGACTACAATAATGCTGGAAAAGGGGGAAACAACAGAAATAAGAGGTGTCCCAAGCCCTCACACGTTGACTGGGAAGGCGTGAGGCAGGGAGCATGAGATATAACCTCCTTTTCCACAGCTCAGATTTATTGTGTCTCCTTTAGCTCCAAAAGTCAGCTTCCATGTCATGGCCAACCTCAACCTCTATAAAAGACTCAATTTAAGTAAAGTAGAACTAACCATCCTCTCTTCCTGCCTCTATTCCCAAGTCCAAGATTGTGACTCAACATTTCCACCAACCACCATTCTGAATGTCCTCAGCCAGCGCCGTAGCCTGTTGCGTGGTGCAGTTAGTGGGCCGACCCTGAATCTGGTTCTCTGAGGCTGTGATTAGCATCTCATGGAAGGCCACGGTTGCCGTAATTGCCCATTTATATTTGTCCTCAGTGATTCCAGAATGGGAGTTACTCCAGCGGTCTTCCTGGTTCCAGGCACATTCCTTTCTATCCTCCTAGCTAAGCAACAACCCTAGAGAATCAAGGTCATCAGCATCAGTGACTCCATCAATAAAGTAACAACTACTTTGTCTGCTGGACTCTTTTCACAACCTAAATGCCAGGATGGGATTGACAGTTTTCAGTTTGGGGGTTCTCTTACACTGTGGCCTTATAGAAGCAGTTAGAATCTTGGGACTAAGACCTAAGTTCTACTAGGTAAGCCCAAGTTTCATAGTTGGGAAGCACAAGTTCCACAAATGAGGTATATTGGTGATTTGTTGAGAGGAGCCAACCTGCTTTGACCCCATAGAACACAGATGCATGCATTCCAGCTCTTGAGACACTGCATAAAATATATGCCACTGGTATGCATATATAGCTCCATGGAGTGCACCAGCCCAAAGCTGAATGTCCTAAATTTCATCTAGCCACTTTCTAGTCTCTTGGAGCATATTATAATTGTGTTAATTGTCGTCTCTCCATAATAAAATGGATCCTGGGTCTGATACAGTGTTGAGTGGGATTCTATGCTGATAAGTCAGATTGTCTTGAAATAGTAGTGTGAGAGAAGCACGGTAAGCAGGAAAGCAAACCCAGATCTGTTTTTTAGGTGATGGTATCCAGTTAGAAATGCTGCCATTCAGAGCTCCACAATCCCAGCTCCCCACCCCCAGATGGTACATGAGTGCCTAAGAGAAGGTGTGAGTCACAGGATCTTATGGTGGAGAGAGAGTTGGAGTCCTTCCATAGAGGAAGCATCCTGAATCCTCCTTGTTCTTTGTTTCAGGGAGGCTTCTGTTTGTGGGCTGCTCAGTGGATGGAAGAACAATGAAGTGTGTCCTCCCCAAGGCATTCTGCTGTTGTTTGCTGCCAAGGTCTATTGATGAGATTGCTTCTGGTGTGATCTTGTAGCTTGGGAGAGGGTGAGGAGAAAGTCTTCCATACCCATGTGCTGGGTAGACTCCATCTCAATCCCCACTCCTGACTATGATGACTGCATGACTGTCAGGCAAGGAGCTTAGCTCCAGTCTTTGGCAACATCTGTGGTGCTCTGCTCCCTTCAGCATTGTCTCCTTCATCTGCCTACCTTTCTACAAGACAGAGGAGAAACTAGGCTACCTGCCACACTCTGGTAGTGAGAGACCAAGGTCCCCCTCTGCTTCACCAAAGCTGGCTACCCCATTCAGGCAGGATGTTCCTGCCCCCGGTTTGATGCAAGGGTTGAGAAAATTGGTAAGGGTGCATGTGGGGGCACACTGCTGGAGATCTCCTTCTAGAATTCCAGAAAGGGACCTGAGCCCTGGCTTTGTCATCATCCTTATGAGCACCCCTGCTCTCCTCCCTCTCTGGGCCTTTGCACTGCTCATCACATCCTGCTTCCCATAAGCACGCTTCACAAAGCAATGTTTATTCTTGATGTGAATGATACATTCCATCGGTATTTTATTCTAATCGATTCTGTTGTGTCTTAATCAATAACTGGGGACAAACACACCAAAAAAAAAAAAAAACCCACAAAAAACAAGCACACAAAAATTTATCTTAATGTCACTTAATCAATTTTAGGACCCATTCTTGAGTGTGAAAAACAGAACTACAGGAAATCTGAAAGTTCTTTCCTAAGTTCACATGCCTAGTTTGTTTTTGTTTTTAGTTGTTGTTGTTTTGTTTTATCTTTACAAAACAACTAGCAAGTGAAAAAAACCCAGGTTCCTACCTCAAAGCTTCTCTGTGACCTCTGTTCTAGGACACATAGCAAGGAAGCTGAGGGCTCGGGCAGGGAGATAGAAGACTGCATAGGAGCCTGGCTTAGGAGTAAATTAAAATGGGTGGGTTTCATATGTGCAAAACATTATCCTCATTATAGGACCTTCTATTATCTCAGTGTGAATGAAGTAAGGTAATATCAGCCAAATGCTAAATCCTGATTCTGGCTGTTTCCCTTCCTTTCTGTCTTTTTCTTCACAGCACACCGACTGAGATCTCTTCTGTTCAGGTCTCTGGATTTTGGCCCAGTTAGGGGTTGATCATGAACAAGAATATGGCTGTTAAGAGTGAAAGGAGGCTCCACTCCTTATTCCCACCTAGAAACCAAATCCAGGCACAGTCAAACATCTTTGAAACTAGTCAGAGAACATGTATCTCAACATGGCTTGTTTGGTTTACCCAAGGACAGAGTGAGGCCTCCCAGGTGAAAGGCTGCCTCGGTGAGCTGCCTCACCCTACAACCCTATACCCCCTGCCTCCCATTACATGGACACAGATGGGCATGGTTATAGGGCACATTAGGGAGGGGAGGTGACCAATGGAAGGTTTAGAAACTATTATGATTTAGGATCTTAAAATTCTTGTGAAAACATCTCTGGATCATTAGGATGGGGACATGACTCCACTGGCACCTGGTCGGTCCAGTGACTAATAAAGTTTGCTACAATTCACCAGTCACTGTGCTCAACTGACACTTCCATAGGTCCATAGAGTGCAGGCTAAATGAGGTAATGTGGCCTGGAGGCTATAGCAATCCATTTCAAGGGAAAAATTGCAGCATGATCCAGTCCATTTCTATGCCTGGTTTGGATAGCACTGTTTGCACAGTGCAAAAGGTGCTACAGAATGAATAAAGGGATAGATGAACACATAAATGGACACCTTAGTGCATGGTCAACTGAGAGGGGGATTGGTATTGGGAAATAGTAGAAAATCCATAGATTGGTCTCTGCTTCCAGTTCCTGGCACAGGGCCCCTAAAGCCCTTGGAATTTTGTGGGAAATAAGAATGTCTTTTGTTGTAACAAGGCGACACTTGGGCTCCTGGATTAGCACCAGGTTCGTGTCAGAACTGAATTGAATTGTGGGGTATCCAGGTGGTGTTGCAGAGAATTGCTTGGTGTGGGGAATGAACCCACCCATCTGGTGTCAGAAGTGTTGTGAGTGTGTTGTAGTGAGCGTAAAGGAAGAGGGGAGAAGTTTTTTATTTGCAGGTATGTCAAAATAAAATTCATCAGGTATATTTACTGCAAAGGCCCCAGCGCCTTTTGGATGCATTCTAAGTATTCAAAGGAGAGCTAAAATACACGGGTTCTTAAACATGGATGATCATTGGCTCCTTTGGCGTGAACTTTGAGTGGAGAACACGCTCTGGAAACCAGGGATGCAGACACAAGAGGATACACTTTAGCCAGAATCAGATATTCAAACTGTCACCCTCTTTCTTTAGCTTTGCCCCCCAAAATAGTCATGGTTTAGATGATCTAGTTTTAATTTTTTAAATATTAGTTTATTTCATTGTAGCAATAGTAACAAGGTCATGTAATGAATTTTCTCCATTCTTTATAAAAATTACTGAAGTTGCTCCTGTCCTTCCCTACCCCTCAAACCCACTAATCACTCCCCTTTTCTTTCAATTAATCTTTTCACCCCCAGTCTACAAGCAAATCTCATTATGGAACGTTAACTCTCAAACCTGAAGATAAAATATTCTTTGATGAGTCTGTCCCTATAATTATTTGCAGGATAATCTTTCATTTAAATATTAGCAAATTCTTGGCAATCTCTTTGCATACCAATGCACGATTCATTGACAATTCTCTATGGTTGTATTCTTAGTGCAAGTTTTAAAGTAAATAATGCTGGCTTATGAGCTGACAAATCTGCTGTTGAAATACTTTCATTTTCTATCTACCAGCTGTCCTCTCTGAGAGGCAAGATGTAATGAATCCCAGGAAGAGGATTATATAGTACCACCTATTCCATTAGGATATTTTATTTCTAAGTTTGTGAGCAGCCAGTTGTGAGCTTAAATATTATATCACAGAGCTTTTGATTAGAATGTTTTTTTTGTTATTCATTTTATACTGCAGAGGTTCAAAATGTATTTCTAATTTAATTTTTTTTCAAATGAATATCAGGAGTGATAGCAGCTACGATATTTCTTCAAAGAGTTTCTAGGGAAAAAAAAGTGGTTATTAACTTGGAGTTCAAAGTATGCCCTAGAGAGCAGGTACAAAAGAAAATCTCTAAGTGCTGGCAAATAAAACAGCATCATTTATTTTGTTGTTAGTAAAATCTTTTTGACTATCTACTACATGTAAGTCACCATGTAATGTTTGTAGATTTACCATGTCTGCACGTATTCTTGCCTGACAGAAAGTCTGGCATGCAGCTGGTGCTTAATAATTGGAATTCTTTCCCCAACTCTATCCTGTGCTGAGAGTTTGGACAAAACAGGTCACAGGAGTTGTCTGACCCTAATGATAGCTGAGGGGATGTCATGCCAACAGAAGTGTTGAGAGAGGAGACTTTGGGCCATTAGCTCCACAGGATTCCGACAAGCAGGGGAACCAAACGGATTAAGATGCTCTCTGCGCATTCAGAGAACAGCAAGGCTCTAGCACTGTTTTGTTGTTAATGGGAACTGGGTACTTTTCTTTTATATTGAGCACAATGGTATTTTGATTGTAATAACTACTCAAATGGATAACGTTTTCAAAAGCAGACCTGTACTGAAAATATGCCCCCCATAATTATCCTTTGCTTCCTTGCTCAAGGTCTGTTGCTCTCACAGTACTTTGACCCATCACAAATCACTGCGAAGTCCTGACTTCAGCCCTTGCTTCCTTGCTGGATCTGCTCAAATCTCAGGGTTCACCGTTCAATCCCCTAGCCCATTCTGTCTTTCTCCACAGACCTCCAGTCCCAGATAAAATCAACCTCTGTGGGGGAGACGAACCATGAGAGATGATGGACTCTGAGAAACAAACTGAGGGTTCTAGAGGGGAGGGGGTGGGGGGATGGGTTAGCCTGGTGATGGGTATTGAGGAGGGCACGTTCTGCATGGAGCACTGGGTGTTATGAACAAACAATGAATCATGGAACACTGCACCAAAAACTAATGATGTAATATATGGTGATTAACATATCAATAAAAAAATTAAAAAAAAATCCACCTCTGTGCGTTTGTACCAGAGTGGCTGAACATCGCTGGAGAAAAATCCCACAGCCGAGAATATTGGTTTTGCTTTATTTTTGTGATTTTGCACTTGTAACAGACTCTGTGAGCAGCTGGGATCACACATCACCTTGCTTGCAGAGTCTTGCTCTCCTGCTGTCTGAAATGTGTATCTCACACCTTCTCTTTTCTCCCCGGAACTTCACACGGTACTTCTCACTCTAAGCTGCTGACCTAACTCTATGCCTGGACACCAAAGGACATTGCACAAGAGCACCTCATTTATGGTGCAGCTTGAGAATTGCTTTAAGGCTGGGCTGCAGGGCTGGGGACCCCTCTCAATTGTCCATGCTCTTTGCCAATTCCCTTTCCTCCTTTTTTTACCTTGCCTCTGTCACTGGGAATACCTCGAGTTTTACCAAGGACACTTTGTCTATGTCGAGATATGATCCATAATCCCTATTAATTATAGGTGCCAGCTGGGCCCGTTATTCCATTTCAACCCCCAGGCCCAATTTAACTTCTTACATTTTTGTCTCTTAGTCCAGGACCCTGGCAGAAGACCATGAGTAGTGGGATGGGAAATGACGTGAGGGAATAACACATCCAAGGGGATTCTGAGACTTTTAAAGCAGAATTTGCAGGAGCTGGAATTACACCAGGATGATTGGGAAGGGCCAAAGGGGTATCATGGTGATAAAGATTTTATCCCCTGAATTTTCTTTCTTGAGCTAGAGGTGATAAGTTTCAATAAGTAACAGAGATCATAAATTATAAGCCATATGTATGTGTTTGCCATATGTACCCTAGAAGCTTCTACAGATTATTTTAGGAAATTATCTTATTTAAACTTAAGACATTTCATTAAATATAGCCTTGACTGTCATTTGAGTTTTGTGATTTTTGCAAGACTAACGTAAAGGAATTAAATTGCAGTTGTTAAATTGTTTCTGTGGAAGTTTATCATGCACTGATGTCTCTCTTCCTCCTAAACTCTGACTCAGTGGGAGTACACACAATTCATTCACCTGCTTATTCATTTCACAAGAAGAAATACTTCTGAACTCCCTACACTATTTCAGGTTTTTTTTTTTTTAATCCTAGGCTTTGATACTTAATATATAATCAAAATAGATAAAACTGTTGTTTTCAAAGAGCTTACGTTGTGTGGAAGGGGATTACAATAAGCTTACATCTCTATATATTGGTAGATGCATATATGTGTACATAGGGTGATAAATACTATGAGGGAAGATAAAACAGGCTGAGGAGAAGGTACTAAAACATGGCACGGGTGGGTAACTCTTTTATATGGACTTGTCAGCAAAGGCCTCATCAAGTAGGCTACATTTGATCAGAGTCTAAAGGAAAGGAGGGAATAAGCCCAGAAGAGGCAGGCCCAAGGCCATTGCAAGTGTGCAGACACTGGGAAGAAGCATGCTGAGTGTGCCTGAAAGACAACAGGAGGTGAGCAAGACTGCAGGAGAGCGATTGGAAGGGTGAGCCAAGGGGGTGGGATCAAAGATAAGTACAGGTTGCAGATCTCCTGGGAAAGACTTCTTAGGAAGAGCACTGAATGCACAGATCTCTAATAAAAGAGAATTATAATTTGGACTTCATCATAATTAAAGACTTATATTCCTCAAAAGTCATTGATAATTAAAGAAAACTGTAAGTCTAAGACTGATAGAAAATATTTGTAAGATACATATCTTATAAAGCACTTGCATCTAGGATATATAAAGAACTCTCAAAATTCAATAAGAAAATAAAATTTCAATTAAAAGAAAATTAGCAAAAGATCTGAACAGACACTTCACCCAAAAAACAGAATAGCAGGTAAGCACATGAAAAATAAAAACAACAACAACAAAAACAAGGCTCAACATCATTAATCAAGAATAAAATTATGGAAAAGTACAATGACACATCTATTAGAAAAACAAAAAAACCCTGACTGTGCATATACATATTCATTGCTGGAGAAGATACAGAGAGACTAGAACTCACATACATTTCTAGTAGGAATGCAAAATGGTGCAGATATTTTGGAAAGTAGTTTTTATATAGTCTTAAAAAATTAAACATTTATCATATGGTCTAGTGCTCCTACTTACATGTATTTGACCCTAGAGAAATGAAAATTTAAGTTCCCACAAAAATCTATCTGCAAATGTTTACAGCATCTTTCATTGTTATCACCAAAGCTGAAAAAATCTAACCAACTTGGGTTTTTCAAAATAGCAAATGGATCAATAGACAGTGTTATGTGCATACAATGGAATATTACCAAGCAATAAAAAGTAACATACTATTGTTACACAAAGCAACAAGGGAGAATCTCAAGTGCATAATATTAAATGAAGGAAGCCAACATTTCCATACTATATCATTTCTTTGTGTGACATTGTGGAAAAGGAAAAATCACAGTGGTAGAAATGATCGCTGGTGGCAGGGGACAACATAGGGGAAGGATGATGACACTTTGGGGTGATAGAAATGTTCTATATATTGATTGTGGTGGTGGTTACAGAACCTATTGCATTTATTAAAGTTTATGAGCTGTACACTCACTGTGTGTAAATTTTACCTTAATAGAGCTAATTAAAATATTAGAAGTCTGATTTATATGGATATTACACTAACCAATTATGTATATCATTAGTGAAAATTATGAGGCAGGTGATAAAATCCTTAAGGAATAAGGATTTTGGGGTTTGTAGGTGACTCACACCAATGGTATTATTTGATTCCATGAGTTCCAATCCTGGGGACTCTTTAGGGAGAAAGCTAAATGAAAGGAGTTTACATCAAAGCTTTGGAAAGAGCAGTAAAAGGGAAGCTCCTTGAGCTGCATGAAGGGTGTGGATGGGTAAACAGTTGTGGTTTCAAGAAGATTTCAGAGAAAGCAGCGTTCTCCGTGGTGTCCCAGATTCCAATAAGAACAAGAACAGCAACAACATTTAAGAAATGAGATTTAAAAAAAAAAAAATAAGAGAATGTACTAATGACTAACATTTCCAAAAGGTAGAGTGGAAGTATTGAGGACACTGGTGATGAATGGAAGAAAGATCAGTTTAAGAACACACAGAGGGAGAATCCAAGGGATGCAGGGGAACCTAGGCTTATTGACCTTCTGGGGGCTCATGACCTCCATGTCAAAGAACCATGGTGGGTGTACCTCTGAGTGTTGGCAGGAGGTGAGGGTAGAGGTGACCCGTGAGCACGTAGGGCTCTGGAGGCCCCTCTCCCCTCGTGCTGATAGTGCTGGCTATACAGAAACAGGGAGGTCTTCCCAAGGTCCCATGGAGGTTTTTGGTGAATATCTCCAGTGCCTAATTTTAGAGTTTCTAACATCAGAAATTCACTTAATATTTTTATTTATTTATTTATTTATTTATTTTGAAAGATTTTATTTATTTATTTGACAGAGAGAGACAGTGAGAGCAGGAACACAAGCAGGGGGAGCGGGAGAGGGAGAAGCAGGCTTCCGCTGAGCAGGGAGCCCGATGCGGGGCTCGATCCCAGGACCCTGGGATCATGTCCTGAGCCGAAGGCAGACGCTTAACGACTGAGCCACCCAGGCGCCCCTCACTTAATATTTTTAAATGAATGGGTGGAAGGAAAATGATAAGCATTCAAGAATCCTTTGTCTAATCACACTACTTGACAGTCAGTCTTGATGTTTAGAGTCCATCAGCATGTGTGACAACAATCTTTTTAATAAAGTAAAACTGTAAATCTTCCTGTTTGTAGATGTAGTGTTCATATTAATTCAACTCCATTTGAAGGCCTACTAAATGACTGCTGATTGACTGGGCTTGAACGAATTTACGGGAACAAAGATCCCTTCTCCTGGATAGAGAAAAGGTAGTTTCCTACTCTTTTGTATTGCTTGGATTAGTCTACTGTAGGAGAGTGAAATGTGCAGGGTATAATCAAGCCAGCATAATCCCTTGATCTGGCTACTCTGGGAGCTTGTTTACCCCTCCCAAATTTCTCTCATTGATGGAGTGCTTTCAGAAAGAGAGGGGGTTCCAGTGTAGGAGAGCCAAGGGCAGGTATCCTGATGTCCATTATCAAGGGAGCCTGACCAAAGAATTGGTTCCAGTTCCTACCATGACAACCCCAGACCAGCTGGGTACTAGTATCATCTGTAACCACAGGTCCATGCATCTCCCAGTTCAGGCTGTAGAAGCTCCTTTGCTGTCCACATATGGCTATTCTTTGCCATTTATTTGTTTTGCTTCTCCTGGGGTTCTTTCTCTTGCCATGATTATATCCACCACCTTTCATGACTATGTGGCTCTTCAAAAAATTACACATTGATAAATGTTTTAGGACAAAAGAGAAAGTTGTTTAGAGCTGACATGAAATTTTCTTTTGTTTCCTTAAAGCTTGTTTGCCAGGGAATGAAAAACTACAATTACTTTAATGTGATCATGGGTTTTCACACCGATGCTGAATGCACAATTACTCTTGGCTTTGGGAATGAGTTTGAAAAGGGACACACGAAGGTAATCAACTGGGTGTCTTGGGCAGACAAAAGGAGGCTGATTCAGGAAGGGCCAGAGGGCAGAGGACAGGGATGCACAACCCCCTCCTCCCCCCCGCACATCTGCAGAATGCTCACACTGTGGTTTAACCATTCCCAGAGCTCCTTTCTTGTCCTTATCAACAAATGGTTAATTTTCTTCTTTTTTTAAAATTTTATTTATTTATTTGACAGAGACAGCAAGAGAGGGAACACAAGTGGTGGTGCGGGGGGTTGGCACTGGAGAGGGAGAAGCAGGCTCCCTGCTGAACAGGGAGTCCGATGTGGGGCTCAATCCTAGGATGCCGGGATCATGACCTGAGCCAAAGGCAGACGCCTAATGACTGAGCCATCCAGGTGCCCCAAATGGTTAATTTTCAAATGATCAGTTAGATCTGTTTGCCCTAACATGAGATTTCCACCATCTTAATCAGGAATGTGACAAAGGGGCACCTGGGTGGCTCAGTCGGTTAAGCGTCTGACTTCGGCTCAGGTCATGATCTCAGGGTCCTGGGATGGAGCCCTATGTCAGCCTCCTCACGCAGCAGGCAGTCTGCTTGTCCGTCTGTCCCTTCCCCTGTGCATGCTTTCACGCACACACACTCTCTCTCTCAAATAAATAAATAAAATCTTTAAAAAAGGAATGTGGCAGAGTCTGATTGGGTTTTAATAATGGTATTAGTGGCCTTGGCTGAAGTCCGAAAGGAATGAACTCTGGGGGTTTTCGGGGGGTGAGAGGTGACCTCAAGTGTGAAGTCAGGCACTGCTTCCAGCTTTGAGAAACCTCAGGTGTGTTATTTTTCCTGGAAAACTCAGAGATGCTAATCTCTAAAAATCACTGTATGATCATTTTCAACGAAATCAAATAACACAAAAAATAGCATAACACAACACAAATGTATTTTATAGGTACCAGAGTGGGGTCAGTGGAGAATTCTGGCTTTAAAACAGGGCAGAGCAAGTTTTGAATATACTCTGCTACTTTCCTAGCTGTGTGGCTTCATACGAGCCACTAACATTTGCTGAACAAGAGTTACCTCTTCATCACATTGAGTCAATAATTCTTATTTTACAAAGTTGTCAGCAGCATTTGGAAAAAGGGTGTTGACCTTAAAACAGCCAGTATTTTACCAGCAAAATGGGTTTATTCGGGAATAGCAGAAGAACTACAGTTCCAGAGAAGCAAGTTATGGCAAAGATAGGTAAGCCCAGAGAAGGAAGGAGGACGATTATATTTTATAAAGCAAGCAGGGCGTTGGGAGGGGCTGCCTTGAAGGAAAGTCCACTGGAGGAAAGGGAGAGTTCAGGTGGTTGATGGTCTCTCATTGGCTGAGTTGTGGTATTTTCTTATTGACGGAGCTTGCTGCAAGGACAAGTTTTTCCTTCCTTCTGCTATAGCAGAGTATAGGCTTCTTCAGTTTGGGAATTCAAGAGATTGCAAGACTCATCTTTTCCAGATGGGTCTGCAATTGATGCAAGTGCTAGGACGTGAGAGCTCCCTCTTCTGGCAACAAAGGTAAAATGCTTGGTCCATAGATTTTTTTTTTTTTTTAAACATTTTATTTATTTATTTATTTATTTATTTGAGAGAGAGCACATGAGAGGGGGTTGGGTCAGAGGGAGAAGCAGGCTCCCTGCCGAGCAGGAAGCCTGATGTGGGACTCGATCCCGAAACTCCGGGATCATGACCTGAGCCGAAGGCAGTCGCTTAACCAACTGAGCCACCCAGGAGCCCTGGTCCATAGATTTTGATAACAGACTGCTTTCCAGAGGTTCCTGATGCTAAAAATCACTCAAAGCTTTTCTTAAAAATAGTAGATGCCAACCCCCTCCTTTAGAGAGCCTGATGCAACAATTCAGGGTGAGCTCTGGAGTGTGGAAACACGAAGTAAGAAAGATTTGGGAAAGACTTCTGGGGAATGTGGCATTTCCGCTGGTGTTTGAAAGCTGGCAGGACTCCTGGGTTGCGGATATAGAAATGCACCTTTCAGTAGAGGACCCTGACAGGGCATGCGCACAGAGCTGGAAGTCTGCAGGGCGCACCGTGAGAGGCTGTAAGGCTGGGAGGTTAGCATGTAAACTGCACATAAGAAGAGATGGGAGGAGAATGGAATATAATACACCTGGCATAAAAATCTCACATGTGTGAAAACCAGAAAAGAGACACCTTTGCTGGGACTGTTGCACACGCTACACTGTTCTATAATTTCTTAGGCAGTATAGTCAGATGAGGGATAAACTCGTTTTATCGCAGATACAGAGTTACATTTTGTTTCTTATATAGAGTCACATTTCTGTATCCACTGTACACATTTCTGTATACATTCTGCACACTTTTTTAGAAAACCCATTGGAGAATGCAATGCTTCTGTTAGTGGGTCATGAATAGGAATGTCTATTTTGAACTCACCAACACTACTCTCCTGAAAGTCTGACCCAGCACACATCATCATTCTAATAGGTTTATGTTTTTCTCTAAGTATGTTGCACTTTTCTTCTCCCTGGAGCTTCAATGTCAGCTTTCAGTAAATGGTACAAGAATCTATTTTGTTGGTGATTTAACTACAGGGATTCATCCCTGCCTTCTTATTTAAATTCCACATTGAATTTAAATGTTTTATATTTATTTTTTCGCCAGTAATCACAAGCCTGAGGCCAGTGAATGAATCTTGAGTAAAAGAATAAATGAGCTGGACTTTTTCCAAAACGTAATTCATTTCCTATGAGCAAGTTGGGAGTCTAGGGAATTAACTGTTTCACACCAGCGGGTTATTTTATATCGCATAAGTCTGCTTCTTATTAAAATTAGTTTGAGAACAAGAGTAATTATCAATACATTTTTGTTGTTGTGGGTCCCACGCCACATAAAAATATTTCAGAAAGTACGCAGTAATAGAGTGTTGGATTATAACAGAAGACACCATCAGCTGGTGGGTTTTAATATCTCCTGACCAGTTTTCCTGCTTTTAAATTGCTCTCTCTCTTTCTTTCTCTCTTTAAAGAGACTTTATTTTTTAGAGCAATTTTAGGTTCACAGCAAAATTGAGCAGGGGTACAGATTTCCCATCATGCATAGCCTTCCTGGATATCCACATGCCCCACCAGAATAGTACATTTATTACAATGGGTCAACCTGTATTGACACATCATAATCATCCAAAGTCCCTAGTTTATCTTAGCTCTTACTCTTGGTATTGTGCATTCTGTGAGTTTGGACAAATTTATGATGGCATGTATCCTCATTATAGTATCATACAGAGTATTTTCACCGTCCTACAAATCCTGTGTTCTGTCTGTTCATTCTTCCCTCCTGCTAACCCCTGGAAACCACTGATCTCTTTATTGCCTCATAGCCCTACCTTTTTCCAGAATGTCATATAGTTGGAATCATATATATCATTTTCAGATTGGTTTCTTCCACTTAGTGATATGCATTTAAGTGTCCTCTGTGTCTTCTTTCTGTTTAGTGCTGAATAATATTCCATTAAATTGGTGTTTCTTAAACAATGAATTTAGATAGGCATATGGACATGGCGTTAAATAAATACCGAATTATTCATGAGTAAGTTCTTTCTATTTTTAATTTATATTTAAATTTTTTCTGATTACACCAAACTAGAATCTTCAGCAAATAAGACTACTACTAGCTTACATTCTCCCATAATGTGGCATTTCATTTTAACATAATACACATGTAAGCAGAAACAATGAGTCCATGCAAATTAACATTATAAATATATTTAAGAGTAGCAGCTCACATCAGTTTAATAACACTAGAGGTTCATATGATTGCAGCAAAATTATAAAAGTCATGTTATAATAACAGTGCTTTAGGAAACTCTGCAGCCAGAATGACTTTTAAAATCCAATTTTGATTATGCCACACTTGCCTTAAAGCCTTTCATTTCATCCTGGAACATCTACGAGGGACTTATATCTTTCTCTAATCTTCTTCGTTAAATCTATCAGCAAGTTGTACCTCTAAAACATGTCTTCAACCTGATTCTCTCTGTTTCTACTACCACTCTAATCCAAGTCACCATCATTGACAACCTAAATGTCAGTAAGAACTTTCTACATTCCCATCCCCAACTTCAATCCAAGCAGCCAGACTAGTCTTTCTAAATTATAAGTTGGGTCAGCTCACCTAAATTATGAAGTGATGGCAGCTTGTGAGCACGTGGTGATTTTCAGCTCTACTGAAAAGCCTCCAACTACTGAGAAGAATGTGTTTGAACTAAGAATCAGGGGGTGGGGAGGAAGTACATTTATTTTCCATATCTCAGAAGTCCTAAATAGTCAGGCTCCTGACCACTTCACTGGCATCATTTCCTTCTGGCCTTCCCATTTCCAGCCACACTGGCCTTCTTGGGGACCCAGGATATGACAACTTCATTTCCAGCACAGTATCTTAGGTGCCTTAGCACTATTTGACCTTTCTGCCCAGAATGTGCTCATTCTGCCCACCTACCCTCACCCCCTAAACATCACCAATCTGCATACTCATTCTCCCTGAGCATTCGGGTCTGAGTTTCAGGGGCCATCAAAAGATAACTCATCCTATGCATTCTATTTGAATTCTTTACTTAGTTCTCATTGTGAAATGGTTTGTGGTATCTGATAAAGATTTTATTAATTTATTTGAGAGAGAGAGTGAGCGAGAGAGAGAGAGCATGAGCCGGGGGAGGGGCAGAGGACAGTAATTATCTGTTTTTCATTCATTCTACCTTTACTCACTGGAATTCTATTTTAAGAAAGAACTGTCTCCTTCCTTCCCCCTTTTATTTATATATTCAATTATTTATTTATATGAGTACAGCCCTGTGGATATTTATCTTATCCATTTGTATCATGACTTATATTGTTGCAGAAATTGTCCCAAGGGTAGTCATTGGGATCTCCAAGTTCACTTTTGTGCCCAACGTTTTGTGAGCACTGTCTTCATTTCTGGAGCCACTCTGCATTCCAGGCTTACCTTATATTTTCTCTGGAATAATTTCCTCCAAGGAGGCCAGGTTTCTTTTATCGGAAAAATGGATCTAAGCACTGATGTACACACATTAGTGGTTTTTCATTGCTA
This sequence comes from Callorhinus ursinus, assembly GCF_003265705.2. Taxonomy (NCBI): domain Eukaryota; kingdom Metazoa; phylum Chordata; class Mammalia; order Carnivora; family Otariidae; genus Callorhinus; species Callorhinus ursinus. The sequence goes on along the minus strand of NW_027397067.1, from coordinate 77,673,859 downwards.
CTGTGTTACACTTCCCAGTCCCTTAGAGCACAGGGCTGATGCGTGTGAAATCAAGGACAGTGGGGTTTCAGAATCAACTTGGTCTGAGAAAGACTAGGGAGAGGTAAATTGCCTTTTGAATGATGTACTGCTGGCCAGCCAGACTTCTTCCTGGTGTTACAGCTGCATTTCCTTATACCATCTTTCCAACAAGTCCACAGTTTAGCTCTTAGTATCCCTAACTTAGATTGAGGATAGAGAGGTTAACTTGTCCAAATTTCTATAGCTTTTTAAAACAAAATAAACAATATCAGTCACCACAATGACCATTGAACAGAGCAGGGGCCAGGAACCAGGTCTTTCTCATGTCAAAGCCAGAGTTCTTTTCAGGGTCCATTGTTTTCCATCCAGGATGGCCCCCAAACCCAAGGAACAAATTGGGAGAAAGGAGATGTTCTTCTGCCTTCTCCTCTCACATTATCTCTGCTTCTGTCCTTCACCCAGTAAAGTGGCCAAGGCCAGGAGTAGGGTATTTGGTGGGTAGAATGAAGAAATAGTAAGGACTTTATTGACAACTTCTCCAAAACTATATTTGGGTAAGCTTTCATGCCTAAATAAATATAGATTACAGTTATCATGGAAGCTCTTGCTCTTCTCAGGGCTTTGGGAGACCTGTGAGCTGGACACACTGTGACTGAGGGGTGGAGAGAGACGTGGCTGCTGAGGGTTGGCTCCAGGACTTTTTGCCTTCTTTAGGGGAGACATAGCTGGGCTTTGAGTGGAGGCAGAGAATCCATAAACCTACAACATGAAGTGGTGTGCCAAGCCTGTGTAACACCAATGTACTCTCATAGATCCAGAATCCAGACAGTCTGGGGAGCCTGGGGGCTCAGTTGGTGAAGCATCTGCCTTCAGCTCAGGTCATGATCCCAGGGTCCTGGGATCCAGTCCTTCATCGGGATCTCTGCTCGGCGGGGAGCCTGCTTCTTCTTCTGCCTCTGCCTCTCCCCCTACTCGTGCTCTCTCTCACATGCGCTCTCTCTCAAATAAACAAATAAAATATTTAAGAAAATAGGATCAAGACATTCTGAAACCATACCCTGGTGGTCTTTCCATAATGACACTCAAAAATCCCAGCATTGAGTCAGAGGTGAGGTATGAACTGGCTCTGCCTCCGACTAGTTGTGCGACCCTTGGGGAAGTCACTTGAACATCTCGATCTTTCATCCCTCCCTCCCTCCCTCCCTTCCTTTCTTTCCTCATGTCATAGATAAATGCACTTAGCTGAGCCTCCCTAATAATTAAACACAACCAAGGAAGGGAAGGTGTGTGGTCAGGTCAAGTCATGTGATAAACTGTGTTTAATCTGATGTTGCCCCTTATGGCCCTGCAGATTTTCCAGACTTGGAGGCCCCTTGTGAATTATGGCTAGGCAGCAGTCTAGAAGAGAGAAGTTGAACGTTGGTATTTTAGTGTTATCTTGGTGGTTTCCTTGGGGGATAACACACAGGTTTTATTCTCCACTGGAATGGTTCACATTCAAGTCATCAATCATATCACTGCTTGTAAAATCAGTAATCAATTCTCCCTTTTCCTGCTTCCTGACCTCTCTGCAGTAGTTGCTGAGCTGATCACTTTATCCTTCTTCAAGCTGTGTTTTGTTGCCTTTTGCTCCATATCTACGTGGTTTTATGGAAACTCCTCGGCAATTACTTCGTATGTTTTCCGGACCTGCCTCTTCTGCCCCCCATGGTGTCTGGATGGTGTCTCCATGCTGTGTCTGGTGCCTATCTCGTGTCTCCATGCTGTGCTATCCACCTGTTTTCACTTCTTCGCAACACTGTCTGTTTAGGTGATTCTATCCATTTCCTTCGCTCAAAATACTCTCAAGAATTTGCAGACTTTCAGATTTATATCTTCACCTCAGAATTCTCCCCAAGTTCCAGAGGCATACATTTAGATGCCTTCTCCAAATCTCTGCTTGGATTAATGACAAGCACCGCAAACTTAACATGTTAAAATATTGATTCTATTTTTTGCGCATAATGTACCCCCTACAAGCTTTTCCCATTTCAGTATGTGTCTCCATCATGCATGCAGCTTCCATCCTTGTATTCAGTTAGGCATTACGCCTTCAAGATATACCTGAATTCTCATCACTCTGCACAATTTCTGCTACTAAAAACGAAGTCCACGACACATTCTTGTCTTCTCTGTGGTAATGCAGCAGCCCCCAAGCTGCTCTCCCTACTTCTGTTCTCATCTGCACACTTGTCTTATGCGCAGTGGCCTGGGGGACTTAGGATGATGGATTGCAAGATGTCACATCCCTAAAATGGCCTAGAGACTCCTCCATTCCCTAGAGGCTGCCTGCCCTCCCACCCCAGCCTTGCCACATCTTCCTTAAACACCACCAGCCTTCACCGTGTGCCTCAGATAGCGTAAACCTTCCTACCTAAAGATCACTGTACCCGCTGTCCTTTTTCTATATTTGCAGAAATATCTCCTCATTATTCAAATCAGAACTCAGTCTACACCTCCTCAGAGGCTCTTTTCCAGCTTCAGTAAAATAGCGGCCCCCTCCCTTACAATTTACCAGCTTCTCTTTACTTAGTACTGCATATATCTTGCCTGAAATCATTTTCTTTCCCTTCATCCTTCTTTCTTTCCCTTCTTCACCCTACTTTATGTCCTTCCTTCCTTTATACTCCATTTTCTTTGTTTCTTTGTTCATTTCTTTCTTTCTTCCTTTCCTTCCCACTAAAGTATATGCTCCAGAGTAGAAACCTCAAATGTCTTTTTAGCTGCTATGTTAGTCCAGGGCGTGCATGGAGCCAATGCATTAACAGATTTAAATGTATGGAGACGTTATTAGGGAAATCCCTGTGTGTCGGGAAATAGGGAGACATGACAGATAGTGACATCAGTCTGACTCTAGCTGAAGAAAAGATAAGAGCGGGTGGGAGCATCCCAGGCTTCCCATCACATCCTTGAGCTAAAATCGACTGATGGATGGTGCCTGGGTCTCCCAGAATTGGGTCTGCCTTACCATCCACACTACATGCGTTGCTGGTGGGGAGCAGCCGTGAGATGTTTAGCTTGAAAGAAAACAGCAATGGGTTTCAAAGCACAGCATCAATGACATTCGCTGGAGTGGAAACCTGCCAGGTACAATCTGTGCAAACCAACCGAACTGCCTTTTGCTCAAGAATAAGACCAATTTTTGACATCCAACTGGTGCCCAGAATTGGTTTTCCTGCTTCTTTCTATGAATGCAAATATATATTAAATATGTAAGAATATATGATTGCATCTATAGAAAGAAGCATTTTTCCGATGGCTTTCAGATAATTTTAAGAAAATGTGGTAGATGGGATCCCATCAAGTATGTTAAGTATGCTTGTCACCATGAATGAGAAGCCGAAAGCACCTGTCCAAAAAGTCCAGAAGGACTCAGGAGTAATAAAAACCAACAAGAAGTACATTCTGGATAGCTAAAGTGAAAAGCAATAAGCTCAAATTATGAAAGAACCAAGGAAGGACTTCTAATCACATTTTATCTAAGTAGAATTCCATTTTTCAAGAGCATAATAGAAGATAATGAAAAGCACTCATAGCAAAGAGGAGGGAAAAAAAGTACAACTCATTAGTCTGTTCAACACTGCAGCGTATTACTGGTAACTTTTTTTCCCTCAGGTTATCAGATATATTTTAGTATCAGATGGCTAAAATCATTTCTTCTCTTTCTGAGCTAATGTTCTAGAGGCTCCCTTTCCCCCGGGAGTCCCTTCTTCCCAGAAGGCACTGCCCATGGAGATCACCAGCACAGTCTCAGCTCTGTACTGTTCTCCATGAAGGGGTGGTGAACTGTCCTTTGTTATGCTTGTCACTGCTGCAAATTAGAGTCACACATGAGTGGGTCCAACTATATTTATTCCATAATAAAAATCACTTAACCTTTTCCTGCTTTCCTTGTGACCTTCTGTTAGGTGATCTACTGGGGAAAATATCAGAGACTGACTTTGGTCTTTGGACTGAGGGAATTAGACAACCCTGGGAAATGGTGGGTCACATGGATTAACATGCTCTGGGGTCATAGTCTGTTTGCGTCATGGATCAAATTAAAACTAATCTCGGAGACACTCACAAAAAGCAATCATTCTTAGAGTCTGAAAAACCCAAGCTTAATAATTGTATACATCATTTTTCACAGAATATACAGAAGTATGCTTTTGCATAAATCAATTTGGCTGTAGGTGCCAGTTCTTGGAAAGAAAGCAGCAGATATATTTTCAGAAATGCCAGTGTCTTGTTTAAATGAATAAAGAACAGAAACACATGGAGTATTGGAAGACAGTAAGGTGCAAGCTAAAGATGTTCATTCATTCAACAAATATTCTGCATGTCCTACTAAGTATTGTACACAAAGCATCCACACAGGAAGATGATTAGTGTCTCAATAAACACTCTTGGACTTAGGGAGCCATGTTCCAGAACATAGGATCCACAAAGGCTGAAGAAGAAGCCCTCACATCACAGAGACTCCTGCATGAATAAGGTACAACTATAGGAAGGTTTATGCTTGTAGGGACATCACAGAATTATCTGTTTAAGGGGCTCATTCTTAACTGCTTATGAAAACCACTTTTGTTATAAGTAGTATTAATTACAGTGATGTACATATATTCCTTCTAAGCTGACCTGGCATCTGCAGACGGAGTTTATATTCAGTTTCTCACTATGTTCCACAACAGCCTCATGTGGGGTCCCCCATGTCCCATATTCCTCTGTCTGCTTACAACTTTACAAGTAAGCACCAGTCACTCCATCGGAAGGCTTTTTCCAGCTGTGTGTGGGGGGTGGGGTGGGGAGGTTGGTGTTTGACCTGCTTGTGGGTAGGGAGATGGGAGGTCAGAAGTTCTGGCAGTTAACATTCCCTGGAGCAACTCTCAATCAGTGACAGCTGGGATTTGTATATAAATACCCCAGCTTCCTCCATCTCTGGTGGGACGATACTACATCACACATAACTTCCCACAAGTCCCAGGAGGACTGAATCCTGATTACACCGGAGGTCACCTCCCCTGACTTGCTCACTTCCTTGCCTAGCTTCCCACTCCCCCACTAGTGTATGCTGAAGATCTCCTACAAATAAACATCATGCCATCACAGCCCTGACGCAGGACCTTCTTTGAGGAAGCCTAACCTAACGCACATGGCATCCAAGTAGCACTGCATTCCCGTTAGGCATGGAACACATGGGCACAAGGCTTTCAAGCAACTTGCTCAAGATCACACATGAAACACAGGGAGCATATTTCTGCAAAGAGAAGTAAAACAAAGATTGGTAAGAGGGTTGGAAGGAACAGATGTCAGGAATCCTGGCAAGGTCACCGTTTCTGAAAGAGTGCATGCATCCCAAAGAGAGAAGTGTATATGCCTTCTCTGTAGTAGCAATGAGAGTGGGATCCAGTGTGATCAGGGATGGAAGGTGAACCTCTCCAAGGCCTGGTTCAGTCTGTAGAAACAAACGAGGTACTTCGATCTCAGAAATAACGCCCACACACCATATCTGCAGGCAGAAGTCTGTCTCTGTGGCAGCAGACAGAAAGAGAACCTGGGGGATGTGAATGCCTTAAGATGATCCCAGCCATGCCCTACATATAGATCCAATTCCTGCAATTGACAATATCAGGGAAAAAAGCATTTATTGCATTAAAACACAGATGTTACATGAAATTAAAACTATGAAAAGATTAGTAAGACTGACAAACAGATGGAGAACAATCAGCATGCAAAGCAAATTTAGTTTATGGAAAAATATTCTCTGGTGTCTTGTATGTTCAATATTTTTGTGTGTAACTTCAATAGTTGAAGGACAGATTCCCTGGATTTAAAATTCTAGTGTTGTGCATTAGCTATCTATTGCCATATGACAAATTAACCCAGACCCTGTGGCATAAAACATCAGTACACCTTAAGGCCTCACGCAATTCCTGCAGGTCAGGAGAGAAGCCAGAAACCGTAGCAGTGAGAGCTTTCCCTGTATACATTTTTATATGTTGTGGATTTTGACTAAGTCACTTTGTTAATATTCAAAATTTAAAAAGCAATTTCATTTTGCTTAAAAGTGAGGGATTGATCACAGCCCCTTCTCCCTGAGACCCCATCATGACTCAGGCTCCCCGACGGGACAGCTGATTTGCATAGCCAACATTTATAGCACATAGACACCGTTCTCAATGTTAAGTAAGGTGTTTAATCTCATCCTCCTTATGAGGTAAGTCCCCATTATTAGTTTCCCTTTAACTGTGAGACAGTTGCCTGACAGAGGAATCAAGTAAGATATGTAGCCAGCGATGCACACTCAGGTGGATTTGAACCAAGGCTTTCTGGACCCAAAGCCTGCACCCAAATGATTATTCTCAAATTTCAAGGCAAACAAGTGCTATAAACATAAACTCTTGTTCAACAGCGGGAGGGCGTTTACAGAGCGAGGTCTGCCCCCCCAACCCCCCTACCCCCCACACAGTTTAAGCAGTTCTCCCAGGCTGAGCTCAACCAGAGACTGATGTTGCTGGAAGTCACTTGCTTTGCTCTTGGGAAGGTTTTCTTGTTTACAGCTGTTTGGTGGGATTTTCATGGGGTAGAGGGAGATATGAAGTATCTCTTCTGATATTTATTCATTTAGGGAGAACACGGTCCCTAGAAGGTGTTCATCTCCATCCCTTGCCATTTCCAATCAATCCGTGATGCAGAGGGTGAGTTGTGGGCTGTTCAATCAATGCTAATTATGACTGAGTGCCTATGTGGAGGTTCAATTGTCCAGAATTCTGTATCTGCCTCAATTTAGAGCCTCAGTGCTGAAGAAAATCTAAAATTCTCTTTCAGCGCTGTCGCCCTTAATTATAATATTTCAGAGGCATCAGAGATAATGGAGCTTGTGTCTTTCACACAAAATTGTTGAGTACCAGACAATTCCTCTGGCTTTCACCAGCCCCCGGCAAACAGGAGCCTAGGAGCACCCTCTCAAGTGTCCACGCGACAGAGCCATGCTTAGAGAAAGGGCACAGTGCCCATTCAGGCCGTGTTTGATGGGACAGGAAGACAAACACCATCCACTGCACAGATATTCATGCACCGTGATGGCAAAAGAGGTGCACCCACGTTTTTAATGGGCACTATTTCGGGCATGGGTGCCCATCGATTTTTTTATAGGAGTATGAAGATTTTTATTTTGTTTTGTTTTGATTTGTTTTTCTACGGACTCAGCACTGACTTTGCAAACAATGCTTTTGGGGAAAGTGTTAACTTTCTCTGGAAGGTGGTCTCTTGTGCCTAAAATGCCCTGTCCTCCCTGCCTGCCCCAAGCCTCATGGGGTCAATCCCTGCTGTTCCTTTAAGACACATTTAGTCATTGTTTTACCCAGACAACCCCGCCCTTGAGCCCCCTGTCTCACTGAAGCTCTTCATTGCCCTGCTGAGCCTGGGGCCTTCCTCTTTCATCAGAGTCTCATCCCGATCTCTTACCTAGGATCCAGAAAAGGAGAGGATTTCTTTGAAGGAGGCTCAAGAAGAAACTGGCAAATTGCTCCAAGAGGTGAGAATAGAGGAGGAAGGAAGCGAGTGAGGAGGGGGAAAGAGATCAGATTGGTAGAGGAGAAGAAGAAGCTGTGATTTGCAGTCTCTGAGCCAAATCAAAGATCCCAAAAGAAGGAACTGCAGGGGCAATGTGGTCAGAAAGGATTGACGGACACGAGAATATCTTAAAATTCATATAAATTCGTGCTTTTGCTATCCTTTGTTTCCTTTCTAGTGAATGTTTTGGATGAGTTGTTTTAAGGTTCGCGTTGGGTCCCTCCCAATTCTTCAGCACAGTTTAAGATAGACTGGGAGGCTGTGCTTCATGAATTTTTGAAAAACCAGTGGAGGGCTGGGGTGGATTCCCTGTCTGTGGTGAGGGACAGAAACAGCAGAGGTAAACAAAGGGCCCCAGAGGGAGGGAATCCATGGGTTGTCAGCTTTGAACATCACCAGCAACCTCAGGGAGGCTTTGAGGGGTGTGAAACAGAGGGAGAGAAATATTATCCACAGGTCGATGGCCATGCAAATCTCAGCTGATGATCCAGATTCTACAGGCAAGTATGAAAAGCCTGAACTTGGGCTTTGAAATTAGTTGGACCAACACTTTATTTTGTTCAGAATCTTCCTCTTATTAAATGTGTGACTTGGAATACATTGCATAACCAGCTCAGGCTCTGGATGCTCATTTGCATGTGGGCACATTCAGAGCTCACTCTTGGGCACCAGTGATGAAGGACTAAGAGATACACGTGGCTGTCAAATGCTGTCTATCTGTGATTTTTTTTTATTTGTCCAAGGTGTGGAAGAAAAAACACAGTTATTTAGAGGACAAAGAATCTTTCTCCACAGCTTAGTTCTCCGACTGTTCTTCTGAACATTACCTTTGAATGGTGTTTTAAATTGCATGTATCACTTCCAGAGTGTACCCAGCCCAGTGTGGAGGTTGTGCTGGATGCTTCTGCATAAGATGAGGTTTTGTTACTGGAAGGGGTGCTTAATTTCTCTGTGGAGAAAAATTTCCATGCACAAATGATGGAGCAGAAGAAAAGGGATTTGAATAAACTCTACAATGAATGGAAACACTATTAATTGTCCTAGACAATGAAAGAAGAAAAGAGAGGGCATACTTAAAAATGGAGCCACAAGAAAGATGGAATTGCAATTTTCAGTGAATTTCTATGCCCAAAGTTTATATTTTCCAAATTCTCTATGATTTCTCTATGATTTCTCTATGATTTCTGAGATGTGGTACCTGGCATGACTCATCCTCTTATTTTATTAAAGAGCAGAGTTTTTTTTATATTTCTGTTGAGTGTGGATCAGATTGGTATTTAGTTTCCTAAAGAAATTGAGAGTATAAGAATTCAAAGTTCCATCTATTTAACTCTGTGAGGGTAAAAACCAACATTAAGGGCCGAATTGTACCCCACCCCCCACATCTGGCCTCCAAAATTCATATGCTAGAGTACTGACCCCAGTACCTCAGCATGTGTATTTGGAAATAAGGTCTTTACAGAAGTAATTAAATTCAAATGGGACCATGCAGGAGACTGGGACAGAGACAGGGCCTCCTGCAAAACTAGGAGAGTGGGCTGGGGATCCTCCCCTCTTGGGCCTCAGAAGGAACTAACCTGCTGACACCACCATCTCAGACTCCTGGTCTCCAGAAGTGGGAGAAAATGAACTTCTGTGTAAGCCCCCAGTCTGTGGTGCTTTGGATAGCATCTTTATCAACCTCATACAGCCACCAAGCCAAGCAAATGTACCCTTTTCCAGTGCTCTCAACTCCACTAAAAAGTAGGTAGAGATAAGAATGCATAGATATCTTGTCTTTTCTCAGAGTCTTGATTTATTCAACCTTTCACTATATGATGCTATTTGTCAATGGGCAAATTTAATAAATTTGTCAATGGAAATTTTTGGAGTAAACCTTACACATGAGTGGTGAACCTTCTGGATTGCTTCATTGTCTGCTAAGAAGCATCTACATATGTGCAACACATATGAATATAGAATTTATATAGATTCACGAGGTTTTGTCAACGTGAGACCAAAAGTCCTTAAGTCAACCCAGCAAACACTGATCCTTCTTCTTAATTATGTGATATACTAATGGTGTTTCTTTATCTGTGAAATGACAATAAAACCTACCTCTCAACCGTTGTGTCGGTTAATGGAAATATTGTATATGAGACATCGAACACAGTCCTGCCCGGTATGAGATCAATGGTTGTAAGTTTCCTTACGATGCTTTGTAACAGCACCATGGGGCCTGGAAACAGAGTTCCAGGACACTTATTCTTGGCATGTATCTGTCCTGACGTGGTGTCTGCTGTCTTTTTCAAGCTCATGTTCACTATGCATTCACATTCCAAGCAGTAGCACAGGTCTGAATATCTCAAATGACTTATTCACAACACTCACTTCAAAGAGAGCTTAGACTGAAGGGTTCTAGAGCCAATATCATGGTACAGTAAGGAAATGAAGAGATTTGCTTTATAATCTGACTCAAATGCAATAACTTGAGTGAATTCACTTCATTCACCAGCTTGGAAATCCTGGGATTCCACAGGCACTAAACAATTTTTGGAAGATTGTCCCGTGATTCTTAACTAAATGTTTCATATCAGAGAAAGATATTAGTTGTTAACACTGTTTTAATGTTTATCAATGAACCAGGAATTCGATTCATAAATTTTCAGCCTTAAAAATTAAAGATGCCTCTCAAATAGATAAGGAGAGAAGAGAATTTAAATAGAATTGCTTCCCCATGTGCTGACTCATTAATTCTAACTGAAGATGCCTCTTTTGATCAGGCAAGTCATTCTTAGACAACCCAGATAGTATCACCTGAAAGCTTTTGGGATCCATCTGTAGGGAACTAATATGTACTATGTTTTGCACCTTGCTTTGGGGTTTGCAGGACAGAGTTTAAAGTAATAACATACTTTGAAAGATGCATTCTTCATTCTGACTGTTGGTACGCTGCTAGTTTCATCTGTTTGATCATTCCCCCATTCAAATATCCATTCTTTCATTCATTTTTGATAAGTTATGATCAAATATTACATTGCATTTTTGCTTAAAAATTCATAAATACTGCATAATATCTGCCCCCAAAACTTCAAGTCTAATGGGAGAGTTGGTGAAAAACAAGAATCCATTTTGGCAGCGTCCCATAGCAGCAGCAAGTACAAAATCAAACAACAAAAACAAAAAGAAGAATGAAGAGTGAGGGTAGGGATGGAAGCATGAATCATCCCTGCAGGTGGATGCTGGGGGAGGATTCACATATGCACTGGGCTCCGACAGGCGGTAAACCATCATCCAAGAAAAGGCGTGACATATATATATATATCCATTTATTTTAAGGACAATAGAAATAGGAAATATATTTGATAATAATCTAACTAGGGACAGTCTGTCTTTGAGGCTCCAGGGATGGCAGAGAGAAACAGCTTACCCTTCCTCAGTGGTTTACAATCCTGGGAATCACATCTATGCGTGTGCTGAGTGCTCGCTCTCTCTGTCATGACCAGCCCATACCATGATACTAATTGGGTGTGTTCTGTATGTCAGGTATTACAAATGAAGTCTTTTGTTTAGCCCCTATTTTTATTTTTTTATTTTTTAAAAGATTTTATTTAACTATTTGAAAGAGAGAGAGAACAAGCAGGGAGGGGGAAGGGCAGAGAAAGAGGGAGAAGCAGGCTCCCTGCTCAGGGACTCGATCCCAGGACCCCAGGATCATGACCTGAGCCGAAGGCAGATGCTTGACTGAGCCACCCATGCACCCCAAGCCCCTATTTTTAAATTGGTGCTCTGAAACATATTGTATTGTTCTTTGCCAGACCTCTTTAAAAAAAAGACAAGTTTTTACTTTAGAACAATTTTTGATTTTTTTTAAAGATTTTTTTTTTTTTTGAGAGAGAGTGAGAATGAGAGAGAGAGTACATGAGAGCGGGGAGGGTCAGAGGGAGAAGCAGACTCCCCGCTGAGCAGGGAGCCCCATGCGGGACTCGATCCCAGGACTCTAGGATCATGACCTGAGCCGAAGGCAGCTGCTCAACCAACCAAGCCACCCAGGTGCCCAGAACAATTTTAGATTTATAGAAAATTATGAGGATAGTACAGAAAGTTCCCATGTATTCTGCATACAGTTTCCCCTATTACTAACATCTTAGAGTAGAACAGTATATTTGTTGCAGTTTATAAAAAGATATGGATACGTTATTCTTATCTAAAGTTCATCATTTATTCAGATTTCCTTAGTCTATACCTTAGTTTTACCTAACGTCCATTTTCTGTTCCAGGATCCCAACTAGGATATCAAATTACATGTAGCTACATATCTCGGATTCCTCTTGACTATAACAGTTTCTCAGGCTTTCCTTATTTTTGAGGACTTTGACAGTTTCAAGGAGTACTGGTCACGTAATTTGTAGATTGTCCCTTAACTGAGATTTGCCTGATGCTTTTTTCATAATTAGTTATAGATTTGGGGAGGAAGACCACTGAGGTAAAATGCCATTTTCATCATATCATGGTAATAGCACATATTATCGATGTGACTTATCAACATGTTGACGTTGAACAACCAGCTGCAGACTCCAGGTTCCCATGACTCCCTCCTTGGGTTCCATACCTCTGGCTGAGGTATTTTTTAAATCAGGTTTCTCCACTATCAAGTTACTCTTTTCTCTTTTCATACTCTATTCTTTGGAAGGAAGTCACTATGCACGGCTCACATTTTAGGAGTGAGGAGTTATGTCTGCCTCCTTGTGAGTAAAATGTATAAACAAATTATTTGTACGTCTTCTGCATGGGAGACGTGTCTAATCTCCATTTATTTATTTATTGAATCACTTATGTATATCAGTTTAGACTCAGAGACACTGATTTCATACTTTGGGTTATAATCCAATAATACTTTATTTCTTTTGGTGATGAGATTGGTATAGTTTTGGCCATTGGGGAGTCTTTCATTGAGTTGCTGTGTCCCCATCACAGAAATTGCTATATACATCAATGTTGGTATTATTTTATTTTTTTTAACACTTACTTTCTGGCATAAGATGCTCCCTCAATGCATTTTTATCCTTTCTCCATAGATGTGGAAATTGAGGCTCAGGGAGACTTAGTGATAAGTGACAAAATATCCCAGTTAGTGAGTAATTGTTCCATGTTTCAGAGTGAAGTCTATTTGGTTCCAGAATCTCCATGATTTACCATTATAATACCCTGTCTGCGAAAGACCAGAGGATAAGTTCTTTGACCTAAACATTTTTTTAAAAAAACTAAACAATAGTTCTGATTCCAGAGAGTCTATAATATTGTCAGCCCTATAATTTCAAACATCACAATATTTTAGGTATTTTATGTTCCTGGATGGTAGTTTATTCATTCAATAAATATGTTTGAGCACCTACTGTTGCCCACACACTCTGTTAGAAGCTGGGTTGGATCTTAAGGCAAGTGGAGACAGTCAAGGAGTCCACTCTCCTGACAATTCAAAGACTAGGGTTGTGTGGCATTAATTGGGCAATCACACTAAGATTTGATGATTACAAATGCAGGTTAACCCTTCTGGAGATCAGAGGTCTGAAATCAACTTTACTGGGCTAAAATCACAGTGTTATCAGACCAGAATTCTGGAGGCTGTAGAGGATAATTCAGCTCCTTGACCTTTCTAACTTCTAGAAGCCACTTGGGTTCCTTGGCTCGTGGCCCCCTCCCCCACCTTCAAAGACCATCACTCAACCTTTCCTTCAATCATATCTTCTCTTCCTGCCTTCGACCTTCTTGCCTCCCTCTTATAAGGATTCTTGATTACATCACGCCCACCAGGATGACCCTGAGCAATCTCCCTATCTCCAGATCCTTAGCATCTCTCCCAAGTGCCTTTGATGGGGGAGGTAACATATTCACATTTCTGAGGATTAGAACGTGGCCCACTATTTAGCCTATCTGCCTTCTGTAAGGCCATGCTCAAGTGTTTATGCATGTCCTTAGACGATTCTAGATCAGTGGCTCTCAGTCAGGGTGGTTGTGTTCCCACAAGGGATATCAGCAACACCTGGATATGTTCTAAGTTGTCACAACTAGGGGTGCTACTGGAATTTAGTTGGCAAAAATCAGGGATGCTGCTAAACATCCTATAGTTCATACGACAGTCCAACACAACAAATAATTAAGTCCCAAAGCTAACTAGTTCCAAGGGTGAGAAACACTGATTTATAAAAACAGGCAGTGGCATGAACAGAGATTACTATCAAAGTGTGATCTTATGGTAGTAGTATGTAGAATTTGCAGAGGGAGAAAATTCATTGATTGCCCTGAGTAATAATAATTGAGATGATATAAAGGATGTACAAGATTCCCAATAAACCCAGCTGTGGGAAGACATCACAAAGAAGTGGGGGCTGGTGTGTAAATTTGTCATAGAATAGCATGGTACGTCCTGTGACTCTCCAAGAACTTGAGTATTGCTGGGGTATAAACTAAGTGATGGGTGGAAAGTGTTTTGGGAGATACAGTTTTGGATCAGAAGGTCGCTGGACCATGAAGGATGTGGTATAGAACTGAGACAGTGTCCTGGGGCAGTGGAAAACCTCTGAGGGGTTTAATAAATACAGGGATTTTAAAGTAGAGCTTACAGCAAGGCTTGGAATTATTTCTCCTTTCCTAAGGATAAACCATATCAAACATTCTGAGTATATCAACAAGTTATTTTCATAGACAAGTAACTGGATCTTGGGATTTTCCAAGATAGCCTAGAGACTAAGTTAACTCCATCAATTTTGTATTTTATAGTTGTCTGACATATTTCAAAAATAAAACTATTGATATTTAACAGCAAAAACTCCAGTCTCCCTCCTCTTGTACAAGGAAAGCCCAGTTCTTCCCCCTGTGTTGCCCTCCTGCGCATCTTCTTTATCCTACCACAGCACACTTCGCTCTGACATTTCTGGTCTCCAGATGTGTGGGGCTTTTCCCCACGACAAGCACTCTGTGACACCCGCTAGGGTTCTGCAGTTCACCACAGTTCTGACACTACCCGCCTGGAGACAGGATCAGATCCCACAGCTTGGGGGCTCAGTCCCACAAGACTGCCCCCCCCCCCCCCCCCCCCCCCCCCGCCGCCCAGCCCTGTGCTGCTGAGCAACCAGCTGCAGACTCCAGGTTCCCATGACTCCCTCCTTGGGTTCCATTAAATTGCTGGAGCAGCTCACACAACTCAGAGAAACAGTTACATTGACCAGTTTATTCAAGGATACAACAGAGGATACATATGAGCTGCTGGATGAAGAGATACACAGGGTGAGGTCTGGGAGGGTCAGGAGTGCAGGGGCTTCTGTCCCCGGGCAGTTGGGGTGAGTCACCCTCCTAGTGTGAATGTGTTCACTGATTGGGAAGCTCTCCAAGCCCTGTACTATTAGGATGTTATGGAGGCTTCCTCACATAGGCATGATCAGTCATTAATTAATTCCATTTTCAGACCTTCTCCTTTCTCAAGAGAATGGCAGGTGAGATGGGCAGTGCTTGGTCTTTCTGGTTACCAGCCTGCATCCGGGAGCCATTTAGGAGCCCACCCAGAGTCCCTTCATTAGAACAAAAGACACTCCTATCACCCAGGAAATTATAAGGGTTTCAGGAACTCTGTGTCAGGAACTGGGGGCAGAGACTGATAGACATATTTTCTATTACCTCAGAATACCTTTAACTGGTTGTTCATACAACACACTTGTGAGCTATGCAGACATGAGCTTATTGTCACCATTTTACAGATGAAAAGAACAGATTTAGTGCATATGTGGTTGACCACAATTTGTATGTTCTTGTCCCGGGTCCTGCTGGAGCACAGTGGTTACTGGCCATTTACACCATAGTATGAATGGGCTCCAGAAATTTTATTCCAAACAGGTCACAATGAGGGAAGCAGAAAAATATAAGACATTGTATTGTCTGTTGTCCTGTCTTCCAGTTTCCATGTGGCTATTTGTTTTCTTCTGGTGTCAGGCAAGCAATGTCTAATATCTTCTAGAAATACGTTTCTTAAAAAAAAATACAATCGTTACTTCTTCCATGCAATATTTGTCATTGTGGAGATTCAATGAGATAGTGTAAATTTATTTATTTGTTCATAATGTATTGCATGTTATAATGTGCCAAGCAGCATTTTTCACACTGGGAATTTAAAAATGAATGTAAACATGTCTATGTTTTTGAGAGGTCACAACTTAATTGGGGAGACATAATTTAAAAAGTCATTACAAACTGTTGTCCACCGTGATGATGCCAGGATGCTGTGTCAGGTTCTGTGGGGACACACAGGGAGACTGCTCAACCAGCAAGGCTTCAGGAGGCAGGGAGGCTGGGCTGAGTCTTCAAGATGTCAAATCATGCTGCCATGTCCAGCAGTGAGTTATTATTAATGAGGGAATGAGAAATAGGTTCTTTGTCAGGAAAGGGTGTAGACATTCTGTTAGTCCACTAAGGGCTACCATAACAAAACACTACAGATGGAGCTATTGAAACAACAGAATTTATTTTCTCACAATTCCTAAGGCTGGAAGTTCATGAGCAAGATCAGGGCCCATCCTATGACCTCATTTAACCTTAATTACTTGCCCTGTCTCGCAGTGCAGTCACACTGAGGGGGGGTATGGCTTTAACCTGTGAAATTTGGGGGTTCACAGCAGACACTTAGGTTTGGCAAACAGAACTAAACCCAGGGTCTGAATAAGCAGAGGCCCCCGCTACTTTAGAGTTTTGCAAGGAATCCGATAAGATTTGAATAAAAATGCGTGTCACTGGTTGGAAGTGCAGTGGGCTGGCTGTGCGTGTCTGGGAGAGCAGTCCCCAAGCAGGGTACGGAGCCCAAGGATTCTGTTGTAGTTCATCAAAATTCCAACTGAAACCAGAGCCCAAACAAATTAGGATGCTCACATATCCTGCAGGGCAGCAGACAATGCCCAAGGTACAGTGGGCATGAGACAATACTGGGAGGGGGAAAAAATGAGTACGAACAACATTTTACTTACCCTTCTTTACACTTAATGCTATAAATGTCTCCTGCTGTCATTGCATTGGGAATGGGTTATGAGACTTCTGTCCTCTGAAAAAAGTGATGTGAACATGGCCTACATCTTTAGAACAGAGCCTGTGTCTTGGAGATGGCATAACTGTCCTTGAATTTAGTCATCTTTCTGCTTTAAGGTATTTAAAAAAAAAGTCAGATCTACTAACAGTCTCTTCAAAATCCTTTAATAATAGTACAGGCTTGAGGAGGTGCAGTGGGTGTTAGAATGGAAACAGAATACGTTGGCCACAGAAACATTAAATGAAGTTCATCAACCCTCCTCTGTCTGTGACTCTCTGGGATTTGCTTAAACTCTTTGAACCACAGTCTTTGCATCTGTAAAACGGGAACAGTGATGTCTAGTTTACAAGCCTGTGCTGGCAATGCTGTGAGATTCTGTACACCAGTCTCTAGTCATGTGTATAGCAGAAGTCCTAAAATGCCCTTCCAAAAGAAACACTTCCTTTGAACTTGGCTAAGCTGAAGAGGAGTAAGGATGCTGAACCCTGGGAGAGAACTCTCTGCTGGGAGAAGTGCAGGCTTGAGACCAGACGCAGTCTTACTGGTGATGATTTGGCATTTTTCCTAATCTCACTAAGCTTTAATCTGTTAACATGAATTTTCTTTAGAAGAGACTACAGATACATTCTTGTCTGGCTAATACATCTAACACTACGACACAGCAGCTTCAAGAAACAGTAGTTTCATTTCCTTCCTTCCTTCCTTTTATGTGTGGCTTAGCCATGGCATAAGAGGTCCCATAACTCTGGGATGATGGATATATTCACATTCTTTCACCAGCTCTTTCTATTCTTTGCACCAGAGCCAGGAACTCAGGGGAGCCTGAACCTACAGGTGAGGCCCCCTTGGTACACAATTAGGGACTCTAGGAAAGTCCAGGCTATTTCATATTTACTCTATCAGGACAGGGTTGGGAACCCCAGTGGGATTGTCCCAACACTGCAGAGTCCAAGTCACCAGGAAAGCAGTAGAATGAGATTAAGTTAGGGCGTGTTTCCAGGTATGTCTGACTCAGGGTAGAACTGAGGCAGGGCATTCCCTGGGATTTTCTACATAAATTTTCTACATAAATTTAGATATGCATTCCCTGGGAGAATGCTTACACGTGTTTGTTTTTTTTTTCTCCTCTGCTTTTTTATTGTTATGTTAATCACCATATATTACATCATTAGTTTTTGATGTAGTGTTCCATGATTCATTGTTTGTGCATAACACCCAGTGCTCCAAGCAGAACGTGCCCCCTTGAATACCCATCACCAGGCTAACCCATCCCCCCACCCTCTTCCCCTCTAGAACCCTCAGTTTGTTTTTCAGAGTCCATCGTCTCTCATGGTTCGTCTCCCCCTCTGACTTACTCCCCTTCATTCTTCCCCTCCTGCTATCTTCTTCTTTTTCTTTTTTGCACATCCAGGGACAAGCAGCCAGAGTAAAAGTTCCAAGCTCAAGAACAGGCCTTTGGCCAACACGACACAGATTGCAGGGATCCAGGGTAACCTGCGTGCAGCATGCCTGCCAACTCTGGCATATTGTCTGACTGTGAAGGCACTGAGTTCCAATCTACCACTGATCTGGCTGTAATTAAAAAAACAGCACGGTTTGTAAGAGGGGTCATTTCATTTGGTTGACCACTGAGATACAAGAAAAAGATTTATTAAGATTGTTTGAGAGGCCCTACATTCTAAAGAAATATAAGCAGTATATTTTTCTGACTAGCACATTGTCTTGTCTTTAATATACTTTTATTCCTACAATTTTATATATATATATGGATTTTCATGGATTTAAATTTATTAATTGAGGTTATTAGCCATATAAATTCCTCTGTGTCTCAGTGGAAAATTTGGGTTAGCCCATAAGGATAATAGGGTGTTGGGCTAATGCAAGATGAAGGGTTTTATGGGGGTCAACTCTGAGTCTCTTCATAAGCTCCATAGATTCCCTCAGGTGGGCCTTGAAGTGTCTGCTGGAGACAATCTTAGACATCCAAGAGCATGAGTGAACCTGTGGGGACTTTCAAATAAAATACAGAATAAGAGAGAAAGAAGGAGGGAGGAGGAAAGGAGAGAGAGAGTCTTCAATTCCAATTTGCAATAGATTTTCAAATAAATATCAATGCTTCGCCCCAAATAAAATCATGTCCCTGTTCCAAAATTGATGTTAATTAGGTATGAGAACAGAGACATTGCTACATGGCTCAGAGATCTGGACAAAGAAACAAGGTAAAAACCCTACCATGGAGACCAAGACTCCAAGGAAGAAATGCCTACATCAGAGACCAGGACAGAGACAGAATTTCAGTTCCAGAGACTGGTCCTGCACGTGATGGAGAGAAAGAGACACCTCCCATTCAAGAGTGTTGGGTGAGGCCATTTAGATAAGCGACAGGTTGGAGACCAAAGAGCTGAGCAGAGGAAGCTCCTGGGAACCCTGCTGTTGTGGCCAGCCCACCAGAACCTGGGTCTTGGAGGGTGTGAATTTCAAATCTCATCTCGTATTTACTCCCTTTTATCAGGACAGGGTTAGGAACCCCTGTGGGATGTTCCCAACACTGTAGAGTGTGCACAGAACCGGAGTCACCGGGAAAGCAGCACCATGAGACAAAGTTAAGGCGTGTTTCCAGGTGTGTCTGATTCCTCACTAATTTTTCAACAAGCCTTGCATTGCCCCTCCTTGTCCCTTTGCACGTGCTAGTCTTACCACCTGGAATGCTTTTCCTCCTCTCCTCAGGGTACCTCAGGTTCATTTCATTTTTCATCTCCAATGAGCCCTTCTTCCCTAGCCTTTCTTGAACTGCCCCCTCATAATGATAGATAGAACGAGTGTGTGGGGGCTCTGGACGCCCCTAGCACCTTGCACCTCTGTGAGTGCTGAAATTGCCTCACTGTGTCATAGGTACCTGTTCACTGGAGTTTTCTGAGCCAATCTGAGCTGACCAAAGGCATCTAGCACATTCACAGAGATATAACAAATAATCAAAAGAGATTTACTTTTTTACTGGCTTATAGGGAAATCTGGCGTCTAGGACCCGAAATTGTTGCAAGTTTAAAAATTTAGTAGCATAACAGCATCTGTCAGCAGGAAGCAGAACCTGTGTCACCGGCTTGTGATTTAATTCCCCAGGTTTAATCTCTGATGGGTTCAGAGAAGAGAGACCAGAATGCTAAGAAATGGAAGCCGCATGCTAGTCCTAATAAAAGTGGAGCTCTGACCATTGAAACAAATAAATATATAAACACCCATGGGAAAGATTTTCCCTCAGATGCCAAGTCCTAAACTAGGGGCTTGCAGTACCAAAGCCTGGGAGTGAAGAGCAAAATGAATTGCAGGATTATGTTCACGTTTAATCCTAAGGAACTGTTGGGGTTCACATTTACCCTAATGAGCCATGGGGTGGTACACAGGATCTTAGGGGAGGCTCAGTTGGTAGGCAGAAGGTAAAGTGTCCATAGCTCTAGACAGAGGAGGGTTGAAGGGTACGGAGGGAACTCTGGAGAAAGGAAAAGAGACATTCAGGAAAGGGATTGTCAAGAGCAGGGCCCTCAGATGAATACAGCATCTGCTGTGCGGGGTTTCTACACGACGTGCGTTACACTACGTTCTTTTCGGTAAACCCTTTTAATGAGTTCACGACCAAGATGTGGGCGTCTGAGTTTTGTACCCGAGGGAGCTGTGGCCTGGGATTGCTGATGTGACTTATCCAAAAATCACATATCACCTGCACTCCCCAGGTGTCTGTCTCAGTTCCCTTCCACTCCCTTGCTCTGCTCTGCTCTGAGTGGCAGGATTCTGATCCCTGACCACTGCATTTCCCAGACTATGCTACCTGCTCGTTTCCCATTGGGTTCCACCAGTGGAAGGCACGGATGGGACAGTGAAGGCTTCATGAGCTGAGAATCCAGGCTACTGTCCCCTCTAGGGGCTTAGGGGACATTTCGGAGTGGGAGTAGTGGCTGGGTCTCTGGGGTTCCAGCTCTGGCTGCCCAGCCTTCCTTCCAGGTCCCAGCTCCTCCCGCAGCCCCTCCTCCCAGGTTCCTGCCCTATCCCTTTGCTCTGGCTCCAGGCTCTGGTTAAACCAGCTCCTCCCACAGCCCCTCTAGTCTGGGGTTGAAGCCTATAGTACCCTGTTTTGAGCTTTATCACCATATCTACAACAAGCTTTCTACATCAAATCTCCTCTAACGAACTAGCTGGTGTGAGTTCTTTCCTGCTCGCGCCTGACGGATCTCTTAAGTGGACTAAGCTGGATGAGAAAACCGAGTTGCCCCTATTTCCTGGTATGTGGCCAGTCTGATGGCAAGAGGGGTAACAAGGTCACACACCAGGGTGGCCAACTTTTCCAGGAAAGAAAGGACCATGTTTGGGGCTTTGTGGGCCACAGAGTCCCGACTGCTTAAGGCTCTGCCTTTATAGCATAATCGCAGCCATGGACAACACACAAAAAACACGGGCATGGCTCTACTCCAATAAAACTTTGTTTACAAAACAGGTCGTTTTTGGCCCTCAGGCTTTTTAGTTTGCTGGGCGTCCTTATGGCAAACCACCTGCGTTACACAGGATAGGAGAGCACCTGCTGAAGGATCAGGAGACTTGCTTCATTTCCCTTTTGCCAGAGAGATTCTGAAGAGAATTCAGCAGGGGCAGAGTTAACAGACTCTTGATTGTAAAGCTCCAGGAACCCATCTGGATGGTGGAATGCTAATCACAGACAATGAGAGAAGCTGGGGCTGAATCAGATGTTTTGCCCCATTTCCTCAAACTTGTCAGTGAGAATGGAATCTAGCATTTGCAGTAATTAGATCCTTTTTATTGAGAAGAGAGGAAAAGAGGGAGGGAGGGGGAGAGAAAGAGGAAGAGAGAGAACAAGAGAAAGAGAGAGGGAGGGAGGGAGAGAGAAGGAGAGAGAAGGAAAGAGAGAGAGAGAGAGGGAGGGAGGGAGGGAAGGAGGGGGGAGGGAGGGACTCAGCTAGGAATTAGGAGTTTCTCTTGCTGGCAGATACCAGTAGCTTTCAGGTTTCTCTGGTGGAATAATCAATGGAGTGTCCAGCTAAATGAGTAGAGAGCTACCTTTTTATTCTTACCTGAAGGAAACTGGTTTTTCTACACAAGCGTATCTGCTGGCAAAACAGAATAAAACAAAGAAACAAATGAAAACTTTCCCCAAACCTGCTTGCTCTCCATTAGGAGTGAGAAGACCCAGTGTTGGAGATCACTTCAGCTGCAGGACCTGGGGAGTCCTCTCTGCTCTCTGGACTTTAGGCATCCTCTCTCAAGGGCCTGCTGAGCATCGTGTCACGTTGAGCTCCTTGCTAGGGCACCCGGACCCCGTGAGTGTCTGAGTCCAGGTTCCAGACCCCGAGGGGAGCAGGCAGGGATTCTAGTCACGAAGGCTGGTGCCAGAGAACGGGCTGTGAGAAGCCGGACACATCAGAACACGGGAGGACCCGGAGAGGCACAATGCCCTAAATCCAACACTGAAGTGTGTATCCTGTTCAAAAAGGGAACAGCCAAAGTCAGACCTAAAGGAGAGCTGTTCCCGAAACTTCTGGAAGCCAAGTATGAGCTGAGCTGAGCTGAGCCGAGGTGTGGAGAGTCACAGCCGGTCCGGGTGGGGACGGCGGCCACCCCCGCCTTCCCTGCGCACTGCGGACGGAACCACGCACCTCTGTGAAGGGCGCCCCGAGACTGACGCGGATGCATGCCGCGTACCCACATGCACAACTCTGCACGTTATCCTGGAAACAATCTCAACTGGGAATTAGAAGCCGGTGCTGAGGCCCTGTCTCGGCACCTACAAACCTCTAAGATGTCTACCACAAATATCTCTGCAGGTGTGGCCTGAACATTAAGTCAGGGTGAATGATGATTTTCGTATTCAGAAATTATTTTGACAATACATCATGTACTCTTCATTCTAAAAGCATAATAGGCTGTGGATATATGTATGTGAAGGTCAGATGCCAGCCTGTTGGGATGTGTGTGTACCTGTGTAAGAGAGAGAGGGAGAGAGAGAAGGAATGCTTGAGTGCATATGCCTTCTAACGCTCGCTTTCAACGTGTGAGCTCTCAATGTTTGATGCATTAATTTCCGTCTTGATTGGAAGCTAAAGTGGGCTATTTAAATAAATAGCAGGGAACAAAGCATACATTTGTCTTTTCAGCATTCATTAATCATTTCTCATGGCTTTCTAGAAGATGTCAGATAGGTATTGAATAAAAGATTTATTGTAACAAGGATCAGTTAATCCAGCTTTTTCCTTACCCAACCACAGATGGAGACATGCTTGGGAGTTGAATCATTACACACACACACACACACACACACACACACACACACACATATAAGCATATCTATATCTAAATATAAGTATATACAGTGCTCGCTTCGGCAGCACATATAATAAATATAAGTATATACATATGTGTATATCTATTTATCAAATATTTATTGAGTGGATGTCATGCATGAGGTATTGCCCTAGCTTACGTATATACACACACATGTACGGAAACTGACAGATTATAAATGGCAAATTTTAAACATGAGGGAATACAATTCAAACATTCATACCAATGGTTTGAGTGATACACAATACACATTCTAAAATATTATCTGACAATATAAAGCCAAACATAAGAAACATTTTTAAATTAAGTGTGAGGGGCACCTGGGTGGCTCACTTGGTTAAGCATCCAATTCTTGGTTTTGGCTCAGGTCATGATCTTCCCCACGTCAGGCTCTGTGCTCAGCACAGAGTCTGCCTCAGATTCTTTCTCCCTCTCTCTCTCTCAAATAAATAAATAAAATCCTTAAAAAATAAATTAAGTGTGAACATTTCCAAATCACACTTGATTTGGGGTCATGTACATTTTATATAATTAAGGTCACCGGGATTTGTTCTTGTTCCATTTCTCAATTGCCTACTGCACCCAGCACTGGGCACACCTGGGTGGATGCCCTCAGGAGGACTTACAATCTGCTGAGGAATTTTTAGGACTTAGTACTGACCTCATGTATGCATTATAATTTATAATGTAGAATAGAATTGCTGGAAGAAACCTTAGTGATCACATATAGTACAATTCTTCCTAAAAGTGAAACTTAACTTCAGCAAATTGACTTGATGAAAGTGCCTCTAGTCAGAGTGGGACAGAAACCAAGCCTCTCCTGGGGTCCCCGGTGCCCTTGCTCTCTCTTCTCCCTGCACACTTCTGGGACTTGAGGCCCTGGAAGATCTTTCCTTGAGCTTCTCAGAGTTGTGAACATGCCAGAAGGAGATCCTGGCAGCCATGGCAGGATCTGTGTAATTGCCACAGTTCCACTTTTATCTGTTGTATTCAAAGATCCGTTTTGAAGATGTAGCTCCACCGTTTGCTAAAATGTCTTCAAAACCCACACTTCTGAAGATGCATGAAGAGATGAGAGATGAGGATTCAGAGTGAGTCAAGCTTCTCAGCTGGGTTCCCCTGTGCACGCGAGATCATTTCCCATTCCTGTTCATGGAGATGTCTCCGCACACAGAGGTGAAGTCACTGGCCCAGAGTGAGAGAGAGAGCCCAGAACAGAGCCCCAGCCACCTTGACTTTAGTTCCTGCACTTCTACCTCAAACCTCAGCTACATCCTCCCACTGTGAGCCCTAAACCAGGACTGAAACAAGTAAAATGCTGCCTTTGTTTTCCCTGCCAGGACTTCAGAGGGCACTAGGAGCAGACTCTGTGAAAAGAGATTTCCAGAGGGACCAGGCAGGCCTAGCTAAGAAATCTCTCTTAAAATAGGTCGGGAGGCCACACGAGAGGAGGAATTTATGCATGTCCTCATCTGAAGAGATTATCAACTTTTAAAAACTTTTCAGCCAGCTGCAGCCGCAGCCTGGACTTAACTCTGTTCTCACCATGGCAACTAGAGTATCCACATTCTTCCTTTCAAAAGGACCCAGTGCAGTTTAACAAGCTTCTATCCCTCATTAGCGTAGTAGCCCAACCAACCCCGGTTAACTCAGTCTCAATCCCTGCTCTGCAGAGAGGACCTGAATGAGAACTGCACTCATGACCTTTGGCCTGTATAATTCTGCTCTCTCTTTGTCTTCTTCAGAACTAGAGTCACCCGAATTCCTGTCTCCCAAATTGCAATTATAATTGCAATAAATACCCGTTTGCTTCCATTTTCAGTGAATTCTTTCTTGCTGGACAACTCTTTCACGCAAGTGCAAAACTCATTGGAGCGTATGTAGTGCAATGCTGGACAGTGGTAAATGGACTCAGGAGTCAGGCGAAATTCTTAAGACAGTCGCAGGTAGAAGTGGTGGTGATTTGTGAGGTTGGAAGCAGGAGTGTGAATTCTGGAAGAGACACTAATCCAGCTGTTGGCATCATGCAGGCATTACGGATTTAGTTTCTGCATCTGTAAACCAAGGGGCCATAGACAGAGAAAGAGCGCTTCCGTTAGGAGATGTGGCTTTACAGCACTGGTGTGCCATTCTTGGGACGCGCTTCTCTGGGCTTGTCTTCTAACCTCTTGAGCTGCTTGTACATGAGATATCTGTGAAACAGCCTTTGTGAGGGTCAGTCTCAATAAGTCGGGGGCAAAACGGAATTTCTCTGGGTGTGATCTGTGTGTATGTGATTCCCATGCCATCAGAATCACCTGAGTGCTTGTTGCCGTAAATGCTCTGGTACCTTCACCTTGCCACACAATCAGAGTCTGCATTGTTCACAGCCACAGAACCTCCAGTAAAAATTCAAAACTAGAAATTCTGTGTTTCTCCTTAGTATCTGAAGTCCCTTAAGGGAAAGTAAAGATTCTGATCCCGAATAGCGCTGATGTTTGATGCTGAAGAGTAAGCACATTGTTATGCTAAGATGGAATTACTTAAGTCTTTTTTGGGTCTTCTAGCAGGTCCAGAAATATCACTAAGGCTGCTAAGCAGCCTCTATTCCTTTGACCTTTCCTCCCCTTTACAGAACTGCTCACGCAGGTCAAGAACGATGTACATCCCTTTAGTCTCCCTTAATAGCTCCATGAAATGATCTGTCACTGGGTTTCACTCTGAATTGCTAGGTCAGAGTTAAGCAAGATTTTCATAAGATGGGAGGCATGCTACTTCCCAGGGGAGGCGGTTGAAAACCAGAGCCATTATCAGGACGCTTGAGACCTTCTATAGGATATGTTGGGTTTTATTGGGCAAAGGAGGAGTTTTCAATGAAATTTGAATGTTTTCTATAGTCTGGACCCCTGGAATCTCCCGCATCCTCCCTAGGCTGTTGGACTCGGCTTCCAGCTCTCTGCGATGGGCAATTTACCACCATGCTCAAATACCACCAAGCCTCTCTACTACCTACAGCATACATTCCTGATACATAGTCCTGTCATTCAAAGGTTTCCATTCTGAGGTCCTTCTCATCTTTCAAATCTGATTTTAAAATATTCTCTATTGAAGTACAGCAGGTCACATCAACTGCTCCAAATATACCACGTTCTTTTCTACCCCAAGGCCTTTGCTTATGCTTTCCCAAAAGTCTGTAATGCTCTCACTGTTCACGTATAGACAGGCATATTTCATTTTGTTGCTCTTTACCTTATTGAATTTCACAGATACTGCAGTTTTTTACAAATTGAAGGATTGTGGCAACCCTGCCTTGAGCCCCAAGCATTTGCTCATTTCATGTCTGTTACATTTTGGTAATTCTCACAATATTTCAAACTTTCTCATTATTATTCTCCTTGTTATGGTGATCTGTGATCAATGATTACCACTCTGAGAGCTCAGATGATGGTTAGCATTTTTAGCTGTGAAGTATTTTTTAAACTAAGGTATGCACATTGTTTATTTTAGACATAATGCTACTGCACACTTAATAGACTATGTATAGCATAAATATAACTTTTATATGCACTGGGAAACCAAAAAATAAATTCATTTGACTCCGTATATTGTGATATTTGCTTTGTCACAGTGGTCTGGAATCAAAGCCGCAATATCTCAGAGGTAGGCTTGCAGGTGGGTTATAATCTTCTTTCAGGTATAATTTAATCTTATATGCTTGGTAAGATTTTTCTCAATTTTTGAAGCCTTGGTGATTTCTTGTTACCTTTGTACTTTCATCAAGGTTACTGTCTGTGCTTCTCATTTGGTACATGTTTTAGTTTTCTTTACAATATTCACCTTTATTATTACTTATGACCTTTGCCTAGATTCCAGGGCCAGCTACACAGTATGTCTTTCCCATTCTGTTCTAAACAACCAAGTTTCGTTGTAGAATTAAGACTTCCTGGGGGTTGTGTTGTTATATAGTGATTTATCGTTATGGAAGAAAAGATTATGATTTGAATACAGGGTATTTCATAAGAGTTAAGATTATGCCAAGAAGAGGGAAAGAAATGACAGTTGCTGGCCGAGTTTTGGCCACCACGAAGTACTCGGGGTAGGGGGGTGATCCAGGTGGCTGTGCAAAGGGGAGAATACAGCTTTTGGAACAGAGCCCAACATGAGCTCAAGCTTGCAGATATTCAGTGAGAAATGAATACCCCACTTCTCCCTGTTGACCTTGAATGAATGTGAAATAAACTACTTGGACTACCATAGACTGAACCCATAGATATCCTAGTTTGGATGCAAAGAAATTCATTCAAATGGCTCCAATTGAAAGTAGACATCCTTGTCAAATGGGATGACACATGAGCTGAGATTGAATGGCTATGAATCAGATGTTCCCACTAAAAATCAGATCATTCAAGTCGGGGGACACCAGCAGTGTCACTTCTGCCAGATGGTACTCATGCTTCCTTCCTGCACACCCAGCATCTGACTAAACAAGAAGAAGGAAGCCCCAGGATTTTTCCATCATTGTCTGCATAACGTAGGGATAGTCATTCACATTTGTTTGTTTGTTTGTTTTGCTCTTATTATCTTTATCTTTTAAGTGGATAAATCATCACCCAATATGTCAGCCTCATGGGACTCTAAGTTCATATAAGACCAAGGCTTTGGCCATAGTTTATAACTATTAAAATGCTACCACCCCCATGGGTATATTATACAGTTGTGATGTTTTTATGCACAATAAGTATTTCTACTTGTCATCGTCATCATCACAGTCTGCTTCGGGGGTAGTGAGGTTCTTTTCATATTTCTTTTTTTATTTTTTATTGTTATGTTAATCACCATACATTACATCATTAGTTTTTGATGTAGTGTTCCATGATTCATTGTTTGTGCATAACGCCCAGTGCTCCACGCAGAATGTGCCCTCTTTAATACCCATCACCAGGCTAACCCATCCCCCCACCCCCCTCCCCTCTAGAACCCTCAGTTTGTTTTTCGGAGTCCATCGTCTCTCATGGTTCGTCTCCCCCTCTGACTTACTCCCCTTCATTCTTCCCCGGTAGTGAGGTTCTTTTAAGCAGTCATGATAACCTTCAGCTCAGGGTTAGGTCATTTGTGCAAAGAGAAGTGTACCTTTTATCAGCCTGGGTGATATTAGTTTCATATAGCAACATATCTCCTTGTTTTGCTTAGGAGAGACTCTGCCACATAAAAAGAAATAGAGAAAAAGGGAGAAAACATTCAGTAATAACAACAATAAACCAATGAATCAAAGTGTTTGCAGATGACCTAATGATGAAGGCAATGTTGTCCGCATGCAGAGAGCACAGTGTCTGACCTGTCCTGGCTGCAGTCAGGAGGGAAGAACAGGCCATCTCTGATGTAATCACACGTGGCAGAGGAAATAGGGATGTCTAGAGGATGTTGATAGTTTAGAAAGAAAACTAAATTGAGTGTGGGAAAAATGTCAAGAGAAGTGTTATGAATCCCTCTCACACTGCTTTAGAGAGGTGGGTGGTGGGAGGTGGGAATAATCTTGCTAGAAATGAAGATAAGGAATTGATACCTTCATTTAAGCCTGTGCTCTGTAATATACAGACAGCCCCCGATTTACAATGGCTCGAATTAAAAATTTATCAACTTTATGATGGTGTGAGAGCGATCCGTGTGCAGTAGAAACTGTACTTGGAATTTGGAATGTGGATCTTTTCCCTGGCTAGTGCTGTGCTGCTGGATGATCCTCTCTTGGGATGCTGGGTGGTGGTCACAGCCACAACCAACACACTGACAACGGTTCTACACCCATACAGGCATTCTGTCTGCCACCGTCAGCACAGTATTCAATAAACTACATGAGAAAGTAACACTTTATTATAAAATGGACTTGGTGTTAGATGATTTTGCCCAACTGTAGGCTAAGATGAGTATCACGAGCATGTTTAAGGTAGGTGCAGCTTAGTTGTGATGGTCAGTAGGTTGGGTGTATTACATGCATTTTTAACTTAGGACAAGTTTATCAGGACATAATCCCACTGTGAGTCAAGGCAGATCTGTATGTGAATTGGTTATTAGTTAAACATTCCAGCAGGTGGATGTGACAAGAAGTCCCGTGGACGTGCTACCATTTCTACCACCTTAGCTGCCCCTGGGATCTCTTCTTGGGTTGAAGGTCTAGAGGCAAATGCATAGGCCTGGGTATCAGGGGCTCTGACTTGGAATTCTGTCTTTTCCTGTGTGATTTTCTATGTGTTTCTGGGGAATTATTTTTTCTTTCTGTCGCTCAGTTGTCTCTCCCATAAAATGAGGGATTGGGACCACGCAGTCTCTACTGTCCCTTGGAGTTCTATTCTCTCATCATTTTTAGAGGATATTGACCCTCTGGGGCCCCCAACACTGACCCTTGTCCAGCCAATTATTCCCTCAGGGATCGGTTGGTGGCAGAAGTCCCTTTTGGGTGCAGCTATCCTCAGCGGGCTCAGAGAAATATTTTTAGAGGCCAAGGAGAAGAATGAAGTTTGGCTCATTTCCAGCAAGGGGAGTAAGGAAAGTAATGTGGATCAGGATTCAGATTGCCCTGGAGAGATCACTAGCTTTCATTCTTTCACTCTACAGGGAGACGGTCCTAGAAAGAGCAGCCCCCTATATGGGAAGGCCTGACTTTGAATCCTTCTCCTTCACCCACCATATATGTAAAGTACCGTGTCAGAAGCTCTGCAAATGTATGTGAAAATTGGGGGAATGATATGTGGGGTCCACGTATGGTGTAATTTTATTCAGCCTTAACAAGGAAGATCCTATGACCTCTGTTGTAGCTTCTCAACTCCATAGGTGGAGTGCAACCACAGCCAGGGACAATATGTAAATGAGCAAGTCTGGCTGTGCTCCAATAAAACTTTATTTGTGGACACTAAAATTTAAATTTCATATAGTTTTCACCTGTTATGAAATAGTCTTCTTTTGATGCATTTTTTCAACCATTATAGAAGGTAAAAACCATCCTTAGCTTTCAGGTCATACAAAAACAGGCAGTGGGCCAGATTTGACCCATGGGCAAAGGTTTGCTAATGGTTGGTGTAGAAGAGTGGGTATGGATTTTGAAGTTATTCAAAACTGGGTCCCAGTTCTGGTTGTACTTTTACACACAGCTATGTGACCTTAACAAAGGGGCTTTCCTGCCCAACATCAGACTGTTTTTCTTAGCAAATGTAGGTGCTGAGCCAATCAGGAAATTAAACACAAAAAGGGATCTAGAACTGACCACAGCCTGTTATTTTCTGATAGAAAGTGAACATTCTTCCTTTCCCCCTTCCCTGACTCCACAGTGAGGTATAAAACTGGGGTAAGAATATTAAATGGTTCAAAATTTGTCCTAAGGATTAAATAAAATTTCTTTGAAAGCTCTAAAATAACTGCAAAATATAAGATTTTTTTAAATCAATATTTACTGAAAATATGACTTAGTTCATAGTATGTTATGCTAAGTATAGATACTGTGCTAAAATTTTACCCTGTATAAACTCACTGAATCCTCAGATCATCCGTAGTAGGTAAGATGAATAAATACATTTGAAGGAAAATAAAATCTTTAAAAAAAAAAAAAAAAAGGGCCCCTGGGTGGCTCAGTTGGTTAAGCGACTGCCTTCGGCTCAGGTCATGATCCTGGAGTCCCGGGATCGAGTCCCGCATCGGGCTCCCTGCTCAGCGGGGAGTCTGCTTCTCCCTCTGACCCTCTTCCCTCTCATGCTCTCTATCTCTCATTCTCTCTCTCTCAAATAAATAAATAAAATCTTTAAAAAAAAATACATTTGAAGGATTGGAAACTGAGATCTAGGACATCAGTGGACTCTTGCCCTAGGCTAAGAGTTGGTAAGCACTATACCCAGATTTCAAAACCAGGAAATCTGACTTCAGGATTTGTCTTTAACCACTTTGCTTTTTTATTATCTGACTCAGACAGATATGGATGTGAACTCTGGGGTCAGCTGGAAAAACGGTATACTAGCTCACCATGACTATCGAATGGTTCTCTTCCTCACTTCCAATGTGCAAACCAGGAGCAACGATCTACTGTACCTATCACACAGAATTGGACCCAGAGTCAAATGTGAGCAGAAAATATTGTGCTTCCAACGTTCACTGTCCAAATTCACTGTGCAGCTAACCTGTCATTCCACATGGCTCCAAGCCGTTTCAGTGGAGAAGGAGAGGTAGAGTCCATAAATAAATGTAGTGTGGAAATGTAATCCTATCAATACCTCTTACAGCACCTGGAACTACACTCTTCTTAGCAGAACCAACCGTTGAATGTATTTAACTCAAGCAACCGACTGATAGGAACAAAAATGGTCACAGATTCATTACTTGAAGAACCTTGAAAATGCCATGCATTGCTATTTATGGATATAGAACACAGATATTCAAAGAGGAAGTTAGGTGAATTCACAGCTAGATAGAGCAAATGACTGAATGAGGAACAGGCAGCTAATCACATATTCAAAGTCTTTTATTTTTGAAATCACACCATTTAGCCACTTCACTTGAGGACATCTGTAAGTTGGTTCTTTTAAGCCTCAAAGCTGGTTTTTACATAAGTACTAAGATAAAGCTAAAATGGCTTCCATTCACTCAACAAGCCTCCAAAAATAATTGGCTCCTTTAAGTGGACAATTTCATTTATCCTTTTGTTTATAACAGACATCTCTAGGAGGATAAAATTGGTACTCAGCTGGCTTGGGTTCCAATGATGTTTTCTTGCACATTAATGGGGAAAGATTATTGAGGCTTAGTGACCCTGAATGAAATTGGATTTAATGAAAAAAAAATCAGCATCTTCTTTTTATTTCTGTACACAAATTTTGTATTTCATTTGCTCTCTTTCAAGATATAGCTGCATAAATCCATAGCTTTACTTTGGTCATGTAAGATGACATCATAATTATAAATGAAAGGGAAATTGTGCATCAAGGTACACTTTCTAAGAGAACAAAGAGACCTGATTTCACTCTAAATTATTGTTATAATGTCATTATTATTTTTATTATTCAAGAATCCAAATGCCTCCAACTTCTAACTGTTGCAAGTCCAACAAGAACTGTTCTATAAGCAACTCAAGTTATAAGTCCAATCTGGAATCTAAGAATATGCTGGTTTGTTAGCAGATATATATTCATTTTTGAAAGATGAAAAGACAATGATTTCTCTTCATCTGAGGACTGCTGCATCATGAAGCTTTCATTGGCCATTCAGTGGTGGGTTTTCAAGCCTTAATTATAGGTACATTCATCCCACTGTCTCCATGTGGTACAGGACAAGGAAACACAATTAGTCACATATTGTAATTAACTTTCAGGGTCTGCGTGCTTTTGTAGATTTGAAGGACTAACTGGAGACCATAAAATCCTTTGTATTACAAGGAGTGAGTTCTGGGATTCATCAGCATGAATAATCAAGGTAATTTATTCTGACAAGAAAAGTACATTGCTTTCCACATGCAGATGACCCGCATGGGGAAGAATTTAGACATGAAATATAAACTACAGATAAATGACATTTACTTATTAATTCACTTCCTTCCATCTCTGTGCCTTTGTATTTCTATCTTCCTCCTTTCCTCCCTCCCTCTCTCCTTGCCTCTAATCAAGCTTTGTGGTAGATGCCAGAACACCAAGATGACTTCAACTTCGTAGCTACTGGATTTGTTTTTTCAAACTACCGAAGCAATTCACTCTTGTAGCAATGAGCCACAATGTTAAAACCATGAATTATCTCCTCATTTATAAAATTACTTTTTTAAGTGTTTCCTTATGGAGAATTATGTGTTAGGTGCTGAGAATCTGATTAAAACAGTGTATATCTAAGAGTTAGATATAATGACATTGTGCATTTATCTATGAAGATGGAGTGGTAGACCAGAGTTGAAGTTCTGACCTCACCAGGTCATAAATGTGTGAATCTGGACAAATTGGATAAAACTGTGAAACCCTTAATAGAGGCTTTATTTCTTCAGTTGTAAACGTGGGCTCGTAAACTCATCTCATGGGGTTTCAACTAAATCCTAAGCTGATTAAGTAAAACACATAATGCCTCGTAGGAATTCAAAAATTGTTTTTGTACAGCTCAACTTTCCCTCTCCTGACCATTTTTGGGCTGGGAACTGAGCTGGGTGTTCACTTGCTGTCCAGGAAAGCAAGTGCTGATCATGAAACTCCATTAGTCAGACAAAGAGCAACACGTGTGTATATATTTTCTGTATTCCCATGAGACTGAGTTCAGCTGAAGTGTTCCTTGTAAATTGCATTTAATCAGTGAGGAAACTAGGCTTTTGCTCAAATGGTTTCTTTTTTTTTAATTTTTTGACTTTTTTTATTATGTTATGTTAATCACCATACATGACATCATTAGTTTTTGATGTAGTGTTCCATGATTCATTGTTTGTGCATAACACCCAGTGCTCCATGCAGAACGTACCCCCTTGAATACCCATCACCAGGCTAACCCATCCCCCCACCCCCTCCCCTCTAGAACCCTCAGTTTGTTTTTCAGAGTCCATCGTCTCTCATGGTTCGTCTCCCCCTCCGATTCCCCCCTTCATTCTTCTTCTCCTGCTTTCTTCTTCTTCTTCTTCTTCTTCTTCTTCTTCTTCT
>NW_027397067.1:77625481-77640129 GCF_003265705.2 Callorhinus ursinus | reverse complement strand
TCAGTTTGTTTCCTGAGATTAAGAATTCCTCATATCAGTGAGGTCATATGATACATGTCTTTCTCTGATTGACTTATTTCGCTTAGCCTAATACCCTCCAGTTCCATCCACGTCATTGCAAATGGCAAGATTTCAATCTTTGTGATGGCTGCATAATATTCCATTGTATATATATACCACCTCTTCTTTATCCACTCATCTGTCGATGGACATCTTGGCTCTTTCCACAGTTTGGCTATTGTGGACATTGCTGCTATAAACATCGGGGTGCACGTACCCCTTCGGTTCCCTACATTTGCATCTTTGTGGTAAATACCCAGTAGTACAATTGCTGGATCATATGGTAGCTCTATTTTCAACTTTTTGAGGAACCTCCATACTGTTTTCCAGAATGGCTGCACCAGCTTGCATTCCC
This sequence comes from Callorhinus ursinus, assembly GCF_003265705.2. NCBI lineage: Eukaryota > Metazoa > Chordata > Mammalia > Carnivora > Otariidae > Callorhinus > Callorhinus ursinus. The sequence goes on along the minus strand of NW_027397067.1, from coordinate 77,639,714 downwards.
ACCAACAGTGACCTCAATGAGATATCACCTCACACCAGTCAGAATGGCTAAAATTAACAAGTCAGGAAATGACAGATGTTGGCGGGGATGCAGAGAAAGGGGAACCCTCAAATGGTTTCTTTATACAGTAACTGCATTGGAACAAATTCTGGTTTTCACAGATGTCATATCTAGCTGCACTGACCATTGGTCTTATATAAAATATTAATAATGAAGTTATCAGTTTTTGGCTACAAAAAGAACCATATCATTAGAATGACTTTGTGGTTTATCTTCCAAACTCTACAGTGAGGGGCATTATTAATAGTAACAATGGATAACAGGAAAAACCAAGATTATCCTTGACAACTAGAACCTAACTCATCAGTACATGAAAAGATATATTTTCTTTAATGTACACCACTTATTTGAGAAAATAAGTGCAAAGTACTTATCCTATCAACTTTTTTTTTAGAGCAGGGGGAGGGGCAGAGGGAGAGAGAGAGAACGAGAATCTTAAGCAGGCTCCACACATAGCACAGAGCCTGACATGGGACTGGATCTCACGACTCTGAGATCAAGACCTGAGCCGAAATCAAGAGTTGGACGCTTAACCAACTGAGCCACCCAGGTGCCCCTATCCTATCAACTTTTAGGGTGTTACCCTAAGTATTTGAATTTTGGGAGAATGCCTTCCTCAAATAATATTGTTTATAATATATTATAGATCTTTATGATCCTCTCCACCTCCACTAAATAGAAGTTCCACGAAGGCAGGAAACTGGACATTAGTGTTCAATGACACAGAGCCTACCAATAGAGCCTGGAATGCCTTTGACATATGATAATAATAATTGTTGAATGATTGATTCATTCAATCTATTGATTGATGGTAAATATAGAAGATACTTGGCTGGAGTTACACAAGTCAAATTGAGAGAGAAGGGATACTACTTAGCCCCTCTAGGATTAGCTACTCTAATTGCTTTACCTTGGTAACCTAAGCAATACCAAGCAAGGCTATACAATGAGAAGATATAAAGCAACATTTGGTAGCTTCTCTCTAATGAGTATTTTAATAAAAAAAATTAGACTAAGAATAGCCAACACAATATTAAGGAGAAGAACAAAGTTGGAGAACCGACATTGCATGACTTCAAGATTTATTGTAAAGTTGCAGAATACAAGTCAGCATGATATTGGATAGATTAATGGAACAGACCCATAAATAGACCCATATAGATATACTGAACTGATCTTTGACAAAGGAATGAAGGCAATAAAATGGAGCAAAGATTGTCTTTTCAACACAGGGTAGTGGAACTGGACATCGACATGAAAAAATAAAAGAATCTAGACACAGACCCTTATACCTTTCACAAAAATTAACCCCAAATGGATCACAGAACTAAATGTAAATTGGAAAACTATGAAACTCCCAGAAGTTTCATAGGAGAAAACCTAGATGACCTTGGGTATGATGGTGACTTTTTAGGCCAAATAGCATGAAAGAAATGAATGGATAAGCTGCACTTGATTAAAATTAAAAACTTCTGTGAAGGACAATGTCAAGAGAGTAAGAAGACAAGCCACAGGCTGGGAGGAAATAATTTTCAAGTATTGCAAAAGACACATCTGATAAAGGACTGTGATCTAAAATATACAAAGTACTCTCAAAACTCAATAATAAGAAATCCAACAACCCAGTCAAAAAAAAAAAAAAAAAAGGGCCAGAAATCTTAACAGATACCTTCTTTTTTTCATTGTAACACTAATTTTTTTTATAAATCTCTGCAGATCCTGTTAACACTGGGGAAAAAAAAAATCAAGGTTTTGTTTTTGTTAAACTGACCCCTGTCTGTAGGTTGGGCCCCAGCCCAGGGAGCCTGCTGCTCTGGGAAGGCTGGGATTGCTCCAAGAGACTGCTGAAGACACAGCCTATATGGCCCACCCCTTGGCCAATGCCTTATTTTGGAGTGTGGCACATGGTGACCTTCTCTATCCTCCTAAGGGACAGGGATCTGGAGAGCAGAGCCCAGGAGTCCTGAACACTTGGACATGGAGCAGGGGAACTGAGCCACTAACATGGATTCTGAAGCTTAGAGGCTGAGACTTTGGAGATGAGGCCCCACAGAGGCAACAGGAACAAGTGGGAGGACCTAGGATGTCAGCTAAGCAGGAAGTGTTTGCCCTTCTTTCTAGCCTAAGGGCAGGTCCCTTCCTCTGTTGGTGGGCCTCCTGCTGTATTCCACATTCCCAGGGTTAAGCCCTGGTTCCCTGGCTGCCCCTCCTAGCTCTTCCCCCTGCAGCCCCCTTCCCCTGTACAAAAGCCAGAGGCTGGGAACACAGCACCAGTCCGAGGATTTAGTCAACTGGGAAGGGGGATTATTGACAGGGGTACCTGTAATACTGATATTTACAGGGGTACCTCTGTAAAAATGTACAAAAGGTCTGGGGGGCTATGTGGCAGGGGAAATCAATGTGCACAGGGAATGCCCTTCCTTAAGCCCCTCCTCCCCCAGCCCTGAGAGGACACTAGAAGGTAGGCGGAAGGTGAGGGGGAAGGGGGCACTTTGGCCTCTGGCTTCTTGAGCCGTTGAGGAGGCACATCAAGGCCCAGGAGGCTGAAGGGGGTGAAGGTGCACCCCAGGAGACCATAATCTAATTTCCAAGGCCACTTCTACTAGCACTGTACAAGCTTTCCCATGTTAACATCTTCACCTTCACTTGGGATTTTCTGTTCTCTTAATTCTAACACTGTGATTTCAGTTTTCATTACCAGACTATGAATCGATTGAGCAACTCTACATTAGCCGTTTCAATTTCTTCTTCTCTTAAATGTGTGTATGAATCTCTGGCCATTTTTGCCACTTAGGCGTCATTTCTTATTGATTTGTTCTTTACATATTCTAGAACCCTTGTTACATGCACTAGCCATAACTTCTCCCACTCAGTGGCTTGTCTTTTGTGATGGTTAATTCTTTCCGTCCACTTGAAGGAAGGTGGCCTTTGGACTTGAACTGTAACTCTTCCTTGGTCTTAGACAGCCTACCCCATCAGATTCTGGGCTCACCAAGCCTCCACACTTCCATGAAGCCAATTCCACAAAATCAAATAAATTTCTCATTCTCTCTCTATTTCCTTCTTCTAGGATCAGTGTTCTAGAATATATAAACTTCGTTTAATCATACACACACACACACACATACACACACACCCTATTGGTTCTGTTTCTCTGGAGAACTCTGACTAATACACCTATCTAGACATTCTTAATTTCAATGTGGCCAACTTTATCAACATATATTTCTATTTTTAGTGTTTTTTGTCCTGTGTAAAATTTTGCTACATGGATGTACTGAAGGTTTTTTGCTGTATAACATAGAAACCTTATTTTATTTTTGTTTTTAACCTTTTAATTTACAGTACACTTGGAAAATAATTTGGTTTATGAAGTGAAGTGGAGGCAAATTTTCAGTTTTTCCTCATACTGATAACCAACTTTCCTGGCAATGTTTATTGTAAACATTTCTTACCTATCACTTTCAAGTGACATCTTTGTCATAAATGAAGTGTGCAAACAAGCCTGAGTTTCTCCCTGAGCCCTTCTGCAATACCAATTGTCTGTTTGTCCTTCTGCAATTCCAATTGTCTGTTTGTCCTTCTGCAATTCCAATTGTCTGTCTTTCTGCAATTCCAATTGTCTGTTTGTCCTTCTGCAATTCCAGTTGTCTGTTTGTCTTTCATTGCTCAGGTTGCATAGTATCTTGCTCATGGCTTTTATATTAAGCACTGACATCTGGAAAAGCAAATGTCCCCACTATATCCTTCTTCAGACATTATTTTACTGTTCTTAACCCATTTCCCCCTATATAAGACTTAGGATCAATTCATTATTTTCCACCCAGACATATTGGGATTTTGATGGAAAGTATATGGAAATTATAGATAAGTTTATAGAGAAAGGCAACCTTTGGTCTTCCACTTTTTAAATATGGCATGTTCACATTTATTTAGATATTCTTTATTTTATTTCAGAAGTACTTTGTGGCTTTCTAAAGAGGCCATGCAATTTTATTACATCTAGTCCTCTGTATCTGATATTTTTAATATGATAGTAATTTTTTTAAAAAATTTCAATTTGTCACTGTTTCGTGCTGGTGTATAGAAATATATTGATTTTCATATATTTATCCAATAATCTTGCAAAATTCACTTATAAATTCTGCTAATATATGTGGAAATTTGTTTGAATATTTTATGTACACAATTTTTCATCTGTGATTAATGCCTCATTTTTCTCTTACAAAACTTATGCATTTTATTTATTTGTTTAATTATTTTTAAAAGATTTTATTTTATTTATTTTTTTTAAAGATTTTATTTATTTATTTGAGAGAGAATGAGAGATAGAGAGCACGAGAGGGAAGAGGGTCAGAGGGAGAAGCAGACTCCCTGCTGAGCAGGGAGCCCGATATGGGACTCGATCCCAGGACTCCAGGATCATGACCTGAACCGAAGGCAGTCGCCTAACCAACTGAGCCACCCAGGCGCCCTAAAAGATTTTATTTTTAAGTGACCTCTACACCCAACAGGGGGCTTGAATTCAAGACCCCGAGATCAAGAGTCACATGCTCTACTGGTTGAGCCAGCCAAGTGCACCAAACTTAAGCATTTTATATCTTTTTCTTGCATTGCTGTGCTTGCTAGGACTTCCAGTACAAATTTAGATGGAAGTTGTGATGATAGGCATGCTTGTTCTATTACAGTTTCACAAAAAATATTTCCACTTCTAAAAATTTTTAAGTGAAGTATAGTTGAACAGACAATATTATATTAGTTGCAAGTGTACAACAGTGATTTGACAATTACATACATTATAAAATTCTCACCATGGTTCGTGTATGGAAATATTTATGCTTTTCACCATCAAAGGAGATGTTGGCTTAATTTTCAAATTAAGAAAAATTCATTTTTATTTTTAGTTTATTAAGATTTACTTCTTGCTGATTTTTTTATCTAATCTACTAATGATTTTATCCACCATTTGGCTATGTGATAAAAATGGTTATTGATTGTTAAACTAGCTCTGCATTCCCAGAATTAACTCAATTGTGATTGATGTAATTTAGGTAGATAGATAGTTGATAGATGATAGAGAGATAGATAGATAGAAGGAGAGAGAGAGAGACAAAGAGAGATTTTTGCCTCTGATTACAAAGAAGATGAGCTTGTAATTTGTCCTTTTAAAGTACTTCTGGGTTTTTTTGTTAGCATTATCCTGGCTTCATGAAATGAGCTGAGAATTTTTCCTTTTATTCTCTGAACAAGTTTGTGTAAAGCTTCTCAAAGCATTGTTTAATCATAGAGATGTGATTTGTATTTGCTGTTGTTGTCCTTTCTAACTGTTGTGACTGTGGGGAAAGAAATATGCCCAGGCTTTTCAGAGATTATTAGGTCCTGGCTCTGATTTTATGACAGTCAAAGCAGTGACACTGTATGGTTATCCAGGGATAAATGAAGTTTGGTCCAGGTCCTTCAGACAGTGGGTCCAGTGTAGCTAAAGGCCCAGCCAATGATCTGAAATTGACAAAATCTCCCATTGGCTTCCTGACCTGTTGAGTCAAGGCAATCACACAAACACGAGACAAGGGGAAGTACTAGGGATTTGCTCTCCTTACCAAGAAAGAACATGGAAAGCAAGACTACCTCCCTGAGGAAATGAAGGGCCACCACTAAAGCCTTGAAAAACACAGGGTTCTTTATTTCTGTTAAACTCAGATTTAACTCTATTTAGCCTGTACCTAAGGCAGATGAATCTTGGAGGATGGTTGTGGATGATCATAATCAGTAGTGACACCAATGACAGTGGCTAATCCAGATGTGCATTTATTGGAATCAATTAACACTGTGCCAGGCACCTAGTCAGCTCTTACTTATCCCAAAAATGTATTTTCCTCTCTGCCTATTTGAAAAACTACCAAGGGATCATGTTCATGATGTAGAAAGAGCAGGACACCTTTATCGTCTTATCCCGGATTATGCCAGTTCTCTTGCTCCTTTTCATAACTGTCTGTAGGAGTCTTGATAACCTTGACTTTCCATGAAATAGTCCACTGGTTATCTAATCATCATGCTGTTTAGATCTGATGCGCAGGAACTAAGAAATTTGGATGCCTTGGTAAGATGCACATGATCTGCAAAGAAGGTGATAAACCACATAAAAATTCAGTAGCCCACATCTCACTGAAGATATTGGGAATCCAGAGGATTGGGAGATACTGGCACATTCTCTCTGAAGTCAAAGAAAACTTACTGCACAGTGTACAGTCTACCACTATAACAAAAACTAGGATGATGCTGAGTGGGCCTCTGGATTTTGGAGGTAATATATGGTTCGTCATATCTGCTACCCTAACTCATTTTCTAAGTAACCCATTAGACTGCCATTTTTAATAGATTATGGCAAAAGAAAGAATCTGCATCAGGCTGGCCTTCAGTTTAAGCGTCTCTTCTACTCGAGCCCTAGGACTCAATAGATACAGTGAAATTCAAAGTATCTCTACAAAATTTTCCTTTTGATATGCCCCAATCAGAAGATCATAGAAAACACTGTTTCTGTACAAAGTCAAACTCTCTGTTTGAAAATAACTACTGTCTTTTTGGAAAAAAGGATCTCTGACTTGCTATTGTATCCTGAAAAGACTGAATTTCTGACCATCAGACATCAATGGCCAGTGATCTGAGCTGCCCTTTCCTGGCTGGGTGCCATCTGGCCCATCAAGTCAGAGCATGCCCAGCAGAAATTCTTCATCCATTGGTATATAAGGCTTCTAGACCATTTAAGTTGGTCTAGAAGCCTGAAGTAAGTTGCATGGTTGCATGAGCAGCTGGCTCACAATCCAACTGACATCTATCCCATTACATTGCTTTTTTTTCTTTAATTCACGTTTGTGACATTATGGAAACTCCTTATGTATGACCAGGTGACCAAGAAAAAACAAATAAACACCAACTTCAATCTACTTAAGATGGCTGTGATAGATATGCTGGCATCCACCAAAAGATCAGTGCTCCAGTTTTAGAGATCAGGAGTTTTTCTGAAAAACCGGCATGATGGAGAATGATTTCCATAGGCAGAACTTTGAGCAACATAATTTTCTACTCTGTTGGACTTAAAGTTGGTCAAATGTACAGATGCTCATTAGCCCATGAGTAGATGTTAATGATTCAGTTAGGTTGTTATGGCCTTAGAAGTAATAAATTAGAATTTGGGTACAAAAGGTCTGAAGGAGAGGTATATAGATGGACCTATTGAAATGAACACAGAGACTAAATAAGTTTATATTTGACAGGACTTCTCACCAAATTCAGAAGGCTCTCAATAATGTAATATCCAAGGTGGTAGGTTCTGAAATAGCAATCAGCCTCTTTCCTAGTCATAGTTGTGCTTGCTTAATAGTAACATCCACAAAGTGGCCTTGGTGGCAGACTTGCTAGCGATGGATTTAACAGCATGGACTTCCAAGTTTGGTTTGGCTATATTACAACTGAGTGCCTAACCTGCCAATAGCTTAGACCAATGGTAAGTACCCAATAAGGCAGCATCCCCTGGTACCACTTGACAACTTTATACCTCTTTCATCATGTGAAGGCAGCAAATTTTCTCACTGGAAGAAACACAAATTATTGATATACATTTCCCTTCTCTGCCTGCAGTTCTCCTTCCAGGACCACAATTTGTTGATTTACTAATAGCCGTGGGTGTGCTTATTATTAAATTGATATAATAGGGGTGCCTGGGTGGCTCAGTCGTTAAGTGTCTGCCTTCAGCTCAGGCCATGATCCCAGGGTCCTGGAATCGAGCCCTACATCAGGCTCCCTGCTCAGTGGAAAGCCTGCTTCTCCCTCTCCCACTCCCCCTGCTTGTGTTCCCTCCCTTGCTGTCTCTCTCTGTCAAATAAATAAACAAAATCTTTAAAAAAATAATAATAATTGATATAATAATGTTAGTCATTACAAAAAAGTTAAAAATTAAGGATTATCTCATCATTATCTTAATACATTGCAAATTATTTTAAATTTAAAAATAAGCAGAATTAATGAAAATATAACTTTAGGTGAATTACGTGTATCTAAAAGTTACCAGCTCTGTTCTGTGATCATGAGTCTTTCTAACACTGAAAACCAATCTGATGGGACTCTGTTCAGAATGATCTGATACATTAAAAAAATAGTAAGGCAAAGATGACCAAACATCACCATGTTTAAAGAATGGAATAAAGATTCTGGAATCTTCGTTTGAATTCTGATTGCAGCACCCAGAAGTGTTAGTTGGACAAACTCAGAGTCTATGGCTCAGAACCAGAAGCCACAGCAAACCCATTTTCACCTGACCTGGTCCTCCCCCGCATGCACACAAGCAAAGGAGAGTTGTCCCTCCCTAAACCTGCACAGTGGAAGAGATGTCCATGTAAAACAGTCAGAGCTCCCTCTGTTCCACCAGACATCCTCCAGCATAGTCATGGGCTTGTTTTGAGTACTTATCAGATTTCAAGAGTTTTTTATTTTTTCTCTATTTCTGTAGTGTTTATCTTACACCAGATTGACCTCTCATGTTAACTTCATTCATTTTATTAATCTATAAATATATATAATTAAGATGCTCAAAAAGTAATTATATATTTTACAGTTTTAAAATCAATAACAAATTTGTGATTATTCTTATATCTATTTAATTAATGCAATAAGGTTTTAACCTATACTGAAAACAACTTGTCATATACTGAGGATCTGTTAAAACCCACAATTAGAATAAGAAAATATGAGTCCAGGTGTCGGGGAAGGGGTCCTCTATTTTTTAGGCATCTAATAACTACCCTCATTTATGTGAGGCATTCCATATACTAAATGCTCATTAAACCCCCATTGCCTCACAAGATAGGAACTATTTTTTTTTCACATTTTGTGTATGAAGAAATGGAACCTAAGGAAAGTCGATTCATTTTATCCAGACCACAGTTTGTACACTACCCATGCTGTGAGAACATGGACTGTGGACTGATTTTTGTTGATTTTATTCCCAGTACTTTGAAGAGTGCCTACAACAAGGCATGGGAATTTTAAGAAAATGTGTCAAATGAATGAATTTCTGGAAAATAAAAAAAGACTGTATATCCACAGAACCACCTGTCTCCAACATCCCCTCATTTGCACTGTACTGGAAAGACTTCTTCGATAAAAGAGAGAGAGAGAGAGAAAGTTTGAAAGTTTGGTTCTTAGAAGAATTTTTAGTTTGTTTCAAATTAAAATTTCTTTGATGACAAAGAATCTCACTCTAATTCTGGGCATGGATATTAGAATTTCTAGGTCAATAGGATGTCCTGGTCTCCAACTCACAGGATCTCACTCAACTTCCCGCCAGCAACAGTGAAACTCTTTACTGTCCTTAGAGTCTTGTTGCCCCCAACCTGACAGGAAATTAAGAAAAAAAAAAAAAAAAGGAAAACGAAAAGCTTCTGTTGGGACTACAACCTCTGGGGCTTCACAGTGCACCTCATTCTTTTCTGAATTCTGATCTTTAAATGCATTTCCATGTCATAAGTGTAAATTCCTGAATTGGCCTTTTTAACTTCGTTGTTGTTATGGTTTAAATTAGAGTCTGGCAAATTTCCCCCACCTGTTTGTGTAAGTGCATTTTTATTCTCATTCTTGTACGTTTTGTCTGTGATTGTTTTTGAGCCACAATAGTATCTTGGAGTCTTGGTACAATATGCCAGGACAGACAGATGGCCTTTCATGGACATAGTTTTGCTAAGAACATTCAGGGAGATGTTCTTCCTAACAAAGGAAAAACAGGCAAAAATACAAAATCCTCTGAACCAAAGGAGATGGGCCTGGAATAAATTTAGTTGCAAACAACCCTCTCAACCCCAGATCAGAGAGACCAAGGGTTCGAAATTCAAACAGCAACTCTTTTTACCCAGCCTGGAGATAGCCAACAATGTCCAGAAGTAGAGTTGAAACAATGAAGCCATTTTTTAAAAATCTATTGATAACATGCTAATTATAGAATTAATTTGTACAAGTATGTAAATAAGACCAATACCAATTTAATAGGACCCAAAAGACATGTACGTCACAGAAGGCTCCTTGGGACACAAACGAAGCTCAGAATGCACATGCAAGGAAGTAGATGGGGACAAGGCATTCTGTCACCCTGCTGGTAGAATTTGTTGCCAAATCTACCTAGTTTGAATTGGGAAGTGGGCCTCTCAGATACAGGTTCAGCTCCATCATTTACTAACCTAGGAAGTCATTCTACTTCTCTGAGTCCTGGTTTCCAAATATATCCAACAAGAAACATAATAACTTCCTTATTCCGCCTGCCAGCAGATTGAATGAAATTGTTCCAAAGTGCTTAGAAAAGTAGGTTGCACATGGTAATCTCTCAATGTATGTTAATTCTTATTACTTTATTCTTGATAGTCCATTTTCTATAAGCACATAGAGTAAAATAGACATTAAATATGTATTTTGTAAATTTTAGACCATGAGCTTAGCAAGACTCAAAAATATTCTAGCTATTGTCACAAGTGATTTTATTAATAGATCCTTTTAGATGTTTTTCAATATAGATTTTTTTCCTGATTTACCCAGTTTCCCATTTAAGAGATTTCCCTAACCTATCCTCACATTTCAAAACATTGAAAGCATTTCTGTAGAAATGAAGGGAGTTACCACAGCCCTAGTCCCTATGTCCTGCCTGGATGGAATGAAGTCTATCGAATATCTTAATTGCAAGCATTTTATTTGCCCCACTTACCCCCATGCACCTAAACCAGTGGGGGACACACATGATTGAGTGTGACTTTGTAGATTCAAATGTTTGATGGACGGTCCCACATCTAGATGAATTGTGGGGCAATTAGATGAGGAGAGAGCCAGCTCATCTTTGTTCTTATGGCATTCTATGTCCTCTAACCCAGCTCTTTATCAGTGATAAATATGGCGTGTTGATTGTCTGGTTGCTGAGTGTCTTCTAAGTGTATTTTCTCCATTGTTTCAGAGTATGGACAGAGAAAGAGTTTGTTATTTACCGCACACCTTCAAGCACCCCAATGGAAAGAACGTCCTTAAATATCCAAACTGTGGTTTGATGGGCACAAAGGGCACAACAGGGCAAGCAGCACCCATTTCAAGGTGACTTTAAGAATATATGTTTCTGGGGCACCTGAGTGGCTCAGTCAGTCAGTTAAGCAGCTGCCTTCAGCTCAGGTCATGATCCCAAGGGTCCTGAGATCAAGTCCCATGTCTGGCTCCTTGCTCAGTGGGGAGTCTGCTTCTCCCTCTGTCTGCCACTCCCGCTGCTTACACACTCTCTCTCTGACAAATAAATAAATAAAATCTTAAAAAAAAAAAGATGTGTTTCTGTCTGTGTTGCTGTTTTTGGCAGATTGATTTCCAAAACATTTTATTTTACATATTTTTAATTATTTTAAAGGTTTGATTTTTTTTTTTAATTTACTTATTTATTTGAGAGAGAGAGAGAGAGATCCAGGGGAGGAGCAGAGGGAGAGGGACAAGCAGACACTGAGCTGAACGTGGAGCTGAACGTGGAGCCCAACGTGGGGCTTGATCCCTTGATCCTGAGATCATGACCCAAGCTGAAATCAAGCATCTGATGCTCAACCAACTGAGCCACCCATGCACCCCCAAAACATTTTAAATCATTTTGTCAACATAGAGTTTAATATTTTGCAAAGCCAAGCTAAAAAATAAAAAGTATTCTTCATTGGAAAAAAAATGTTGATTTTAAATTGGCAGTGAGTGCCAATTTAAAATGAGTTAAATGCAGCTTTTCCTTCATTGATTCCATGGAAGTGCAACCAGATTATAACCTTCAAATAAAGACATGCTTCTTGTTTAGGTTTTTTCTTAATTTCCAGTTACACTCAGTAACTGAATAAGATGAAAGCAACTTTTTTTTTCTTCTCCTGACTTACCTTTGGACTTGGGAAACCTTGACAATAACTGTTTGTACACCAGAAGAGACATGAACATCATTCTGTATTTATCTAGTGCTCATGATGTCCAGTGTAAAAATACAATAAGCCTTTCTCTTTAAAGAGAAGTTATTTACAGTGAGTTTTTCCCTTCAAGGGGACACATTTACTGGTTCTATGTCAGTAATTCTGTGGAGGAAACATGGTGATTACATCAGAAAAAAGTGGCAAAAGATAAAAGTAGTAGGATTGTGAGTTTGGGTTTTCTTACCAATGTGAGGGTAAAACTGAACTTTATTCTGAAAATTGCCAATTGCAGAATAAATGTCTTTCCATAGTCTGGTTTTTGTGAAGCAAAAATGGTATAAATGAAATGGTATATATAAAAAAGGGGCATATAAAATAGAGAAGAATTTGCAAATATAATCATTATTATTTCCCTTATTGGAGTAGAAACAGTCCACAGAGGTAAAGAAAAGGGAAAACCAGATCTAAGTAAGCTCAAGTTATATTCCAGTGTACAGTTAGATGTAGATGTGGGAAAAGATACATAGAGAGTCTGGAGATGGCTTTTTTTCCCGTTTATTTAAGGTTAGCTAGCATATGGACCATTTCTTGCAAGTAAAGACCTGATGATCCTGTAGTTCTCTGAAACCTCAAAGGTCATCTATTCCTTCCTGGTCAGATACTTCAGTCATCTCTGCAACATGCCCTCCAGGTCATCTTTAGGCACATTAGTGTTCTCCAGAGACAGGGCACTTAAAATGGACAGAGAATGTTCTGGAATGGCCCCAGTGTAAGAAAGTTCACAGACAGCACAAAGCACAGAGGGGAGGACACCAAGTACATATGAGTGTTTCACACCCACTTTCATGGGTCCCATTGCCTCCACCAACAAAAATGTCCTCCCTTCTCAACTCCATTCTGCCATCATCATCACATGGCCACATGGTCATGGAAGGAGTGAGGCTTCCACTGGGACTTCCTCATTAATGTGGAAGTATTTACTCTGAAGTAAATGCTCTATTTTCTTTGCCTGTTCTCCCAGACCAACATCCTGACTTTTGTATCTTTCCCAAGTTCCATGATCCTTTGATCATAGGCTCTATATCTCAAATAATACAAAGGAGGAAAGTTGACCGAGACAATGAGGGGTTGCTTATTATTGACAGGTAACTGTTCAAGATACAAGGGAATATCTGATGAAGGAGGTCTGTGACACAGCTTAATCCAGGACCACCTGTGGTTACATAGACATGGATTCCCTGTAACAGCCTCACATTACACAGTACACTGGATTTATTTTTTTATTTTAAATATTTTATTTATTTATTTGACAGAGAGAGACATAGAGAGAGAGGGAACACAAGCAGGGGGAGTGGGAGAGGGAGAAGCAGGCTTCCTGCTGAGCAGGGAGCCCGACGTGGGGCTCCATCCCAGGACCCCGGGATCACGACCTGAGCCGAAGGCAGATGCTTAACTGACTGAGCCACCCAGGCGCCCCAGTCCACTGGATTTAGATTCTATAAAATTACATTAGAGTGTTTTAAGGGTGGTATCATTTGGAACTGGACTCTATTCTTAACTCCACTTTTAAGGATCCATGTTTGCATGATCAAAATTGCTCTTGCATGAAGCGATGTTACAGACTTGTTTCATTAGATATTTCATTATATCTTAAACAAATTTACTACAAATCTATAGTAACTGAAACAGTGTGCTACCAGCATCAGGGTAGGTCATAAGTAGATCATATTAATCATTAGAATAGAATTGAGTTTCCATAAATGAACACATACATCTAAGGTCATGTATGGAGAAGAGTATTTACAAATTTAATATCTGATAAGGGCCTGGCTGCCATCGACTTTGAAGTTTTCTTCTCCATGCATTTCTATGTACAAGAACTCAAGGGCCTGAGAGAGGGGAAGCCCAAATATATTTGCTCTGAATTCAGGGCCTTTCTTCTACCTTTCCAAGGTAAAGAGAGATGGGCAATCCAGGAGAAATTTCCCTTTTCTTCTTTAACACCATGACCAATTTTAGGCAGTTTCTCTTGGCTGCCTTTTTGCTTTTGTCCCTTTAAGGCACAAAGAAGAAAAGGAAATGGGATGGAGCCCCACGTGGGGCTCCCTGCTCAGCAGGAAGCCTGCTTCTCCTTCTCCCACTCCCCCTGCTTGTGTTCCCTCTCTCGTTGTGTCTCTCTCTGTCAAATAAATAAATAATCTTTAAAATAAAATAAAATAAAA
>NW_027397067.1:77602201-77625081 GCF_003265705.2 Callorhinus ursinus | reverse complement strand
TTTAATTTATTTGACAGAGAGAGACACAGCGAGAGAGGGAACACAAGCAGGGGGAGTGGGAGAGGGAGAAGCAGGCTTCCCGTGGAGCAGGGAGCCCAATGCAGGGCTCGATCCCAGGACCCTGGGATCATGACCTGAGCTGAAGGCAGACGCTTAACGACTGAGCCACCCAGGTGCCCCGAGAACCCAAGTTTTTAAGGAAACATAAGCCATAGTACAGATTGTCCAAAATGTATCTCCAGAAGAGAAGCAAGAACACTTGGATATGTCACCGTTTCCCCTTTGATATTTATAATGCCTTTATTCTTCCACTAAAGGATCGTACTCCCAAGTGCTATGATTTTCTTACTTTGTCAGCCATTACAAACTTTCTCCTAATCTTCCCTAGACTGACAATATATCTTAGTATTTTTTATGCCCTGAGCCAGAACTCAGAAAACATCATCTCATCCATGGCTAAACATCACAGAACATTGAAAATTGGGATTGTCCCAAAAAACCTAGATCACGTGCCCATTGCATTTTGTCACAGATTCCTATTCTCATGTATCACATATCACACGATGTGACCACTTGGTTTTGCTCTGTGATTGCCTCATGCCCAACCTCTATTAACACTTTGCATACTATTGGGTCACTTCTTTCTGATGGGTGAATGGAGAGTGACTCCCCTCCCCTCAACTGTCAGCACTACAAGGAAAAGCCCAGCTCCTTTAACTTCATACACTTAGTGTGAAGGACTTTGGACAAAATAGGTCTACCCAATGAAGGGAAGAATAAAAATTAAGTGAACAAATCTTATTCCATTTCTAGGATATAGAAACTCCTTCAGGACATTCATCTTCTTTTTTCTCTTGGGATCTGCACGGCAGCCAGCACAGGCATGAATGTGTCTTCCTGAAGCCTCTTACCACATGCTTAACTGTGAATGAGTCACATAACTTTTCTAAGACTCAGAAACATTCTTTGAATAATAGTGGCTAATAATAAGCTGTTCAGCAATTTAAAGCAAAAGATGGATATAATGCATAAACAGGTGGGAATCTCAGCAGAGAAGCAGAAACTATAAAAAAGGAATAAAATGGAAATTGCAAAAAACAATAATAAGCTATTCTGTTCTTACTGGTTTATTTTGAGGATTAGATGAGAAAATGGGCTTGGTAGAGTGTTTTAAGCCATAGAGTTACATAAATGTTAATAATAACATTACAATAACCATATACAGTGTTCTGTAGTATAAGAGATGCTGAGAATCCAGAGCACAAGTCTTCCTAATAGTGAGCGGTAGAAAGAACATGGATGGTTGACTTTGAATGAGGCCACTATGTGCCAAGTCATCCTGTACTTCCGTTATCCATCCCCAGAGGGTAAGATCTGTGAAAACCAGTGGGCCAGTTGGACTTCGTACCTACGGCCTAGCCAGTGCTTTACGCCTCATTGAGGACCCTCACCTCACGGAAGGTAGTTTGAAATATCAAAACAGTCATTATTGTTGTAATGAGCTTTCATGTTTAATAGCTCCAAGCTTGAAGGATAGCTGGCTTTTCAGAGAGCCATCTATACAACAGTATGGTTCACCACCCCCGAGGTAACCCAAATCCCACAGACTCTGTCACTGCCACAGCCTCAGATTGAATGAGGCACAGTGTGTGGGGGTGTTTTTAATCAGAGTAGACAGGCTAACCAAACCACTGCCTAACAAATGGCTACTTCTCCTTGACACCAGGAGTCCTTCAGCAAGGGCATCTGGAAGTCACTGGGCTGAGTAGTACTAAAAATAACAATAATAATACATAATAACAATAGCAATAGTCGTGAGAAAAAACAAATAACACATTTATGTGTTTCAGGCACTCTGCTAGTTTTTCCACATTGATTATTTTTAATCCTTAAAACAAAGCTATGATTTTGTTATGCTTAGGTTATAATTTAAGAAAAACAATGTCATCATTTATGGTTTACAGTTTAAATCACTGTGTGTGCATGCACACATGCGTGTGTGTGTGTGTGTGTGTGTGAAAACCTGTGAGTGTGATGGAGTGATCTGCATGTCCTCGTACTGAGCAAATAAGGAAATAATCCCAGAGTGGAGAGGACACAGTGTGTGCAGTCAGTAGAGGTAGAGGCAAAGTTGGAAACTCGCTTTCCTCTAGCTACAGCTGTCTTTCTTTTTTCTTTCTTTTTAAAAACTCTTCCATATTCTGTACTTTCAAAATTTCTTATCGTTTTCCTTAAAGCACATTTTTTTCCTTTTAAATGATACATTTGGATGATAACTGTTAAATGATAACCTTCTTGAGTACATGCTCCAAGAATTTTTTCTCTTGGGATGAAGGCTGCCCCTCCATCCCAGGCCTGCTCTACAGAATTATCTGCTCTCCCATGTTCTAGACTCCAAGGATGCATTCAGCCTTATGCGCTGGGCTCTCTCCATTGACTGCCAAGACCACCTAGGAAATCCAGAGACCCCCTTTTCCTTTCTTAAAAAAAAATTTAAAGCAACAAGCCATGTTTTTGTTTTGTTTGTTT
This sequence comes from Callorhinus ursinus, assembly GCF_003265705.2. Taxonomy (NCBI): domain Eukaryota; kingdom Metazoa; phylum Chordata; class Mammalia; order Carnivora; family Otariidae; genus Callorhinus; species Callorhinus ursinus. Next base: position 77,622,552 of record NW_027397067.1, on the reverse strand, counting down.
GTTTCCTCAAGGATTTTACTGCTTTCCACTGCAGTCTAAGAGAAGCTTAGAAAGGTGACCAGAGACCCAGACATTTGTGGATTTTTTAATTGCCCTTTGTGGGCTGGAGTCCTCCTTTCTCAGATGGTAACTGCAAGCCCCATGGAACTCAGGCTCTGCTCTCTAGATCTGAGAAAGGTGTTCACCAGCGTCCCTCTTCCCATCCAGCAGTGAAAGGCATGCTCTTCCTTCCATCCTTTAAGATATATTTTTGCTACAATTAAGGCTGAAATGACAATTCATCTCATATAAGTTCAACTCAATGTGAGTTTATTCATCAAACACTACATTTGAGGGGTAACTCATGAAGATGAATTACTAACTCACATTGTGTCACTTCTCCCATGGCTTTCAATAAAACTGCAGTGACAAAATGCCTTAATGATCACAACAGTGGGAGATTTGCAGGGAGCTACAGAAACAAAATTTACCTTCTTTGCAAGTAGGTTGTCTTCATCACAGGGATCTGCAGAAGGTATGTACACCTCAGACACCTCTCCACCCAAGCAGGGCTTTCCATAGCCCATTCACCAAACACATACTGAAAACAAGTTTATTCTGAGGTGCTTACAAAAAGATTTGTGTTAAGAGACTAGAAGGGGCATCTAGTATCACAGCAACAACACAGGTTCCCCATTACACTTCCCGGAAACATGTGTACATGAGCTCTGGTGACCTACAGGAGATAAGAAGACATCACAGGGATAGAGAGATTGGCTCTTATAATTGGTGGGCTCTCTCTGCTTGTTCTCATCTCAGAAATGCCTTACTAAACTCTCTCATAACCTGTAATTGAGGTAATTAATCTTTTTCTCTTCTCAGCATATGATCCCATTTGCATGCTTTAACAGCATTTTAATAATTGAAGCTTTTTCATAATTATCAGGAGTTAATCACTACATTTTAGGCAAAACATCCCATACCAGACATCATTCAGAGTTGAGAAGAGGTTGAATATATGGGAAAATAATGATGTCAGGAAAGATTCCTGCTCAGCAGATCAGTAGCTAAGGAATTGCCATGTTGATGAGTACCAATCATACACTAATTTCCCCTAAAGGCCTGCTCTAATAATTAACACATATTGGGGTCAGAGAAGCTTAGTGCTAAAATATTTTGATATTTGCTCAGCATTAACCTTCTTCTCCCATTTATTGCCAGCAAAGGACTTCGTGTTATCATAAGGCAGAATAGCCTACAGGCCAGGTATCAGGATAAACGCTCCCTAACAAATTCTTCAATTTCCTAGCTGTTTGTTTCAGAATATATTTACAGACCCTCTCTCCACATTTCTTTTACTTTAGGACTCTCCAATAGAGATGTCCATACTCCTGCTTTACCCATATTCGTTATCCATGATCTTCTGAAATGAAATGCCTGTCTGAATTCTAGAAAGTCAAGGAGGTCATGGACTATCTAAAATAAATATGGCAGTGCTTCAAAAATACAACAGGTGCCAGAAAAGAGATGAGGTCCCAAAGAAGATAAACATCAAATGTCTTACCACCAATCTGCATTTTGAAGAAGGGGAATATACAGTAAACTTTTGAAAGAGTCACAATGTGCTTCTTTGAGGTGAACTTTCTATTCTGGTTTATCCCACGAAGTCTATGTGCTACTTGAGAATTATAGAATATTTTAATGCAATCTATTTTTGTGATTGCCTTTCCAATGTTACCCCAGGACCTGAAGATGAACAAAAATGCTGAAGAAAGACCCTGGGATCTAGTGGTAATGACTATCATTTGCATGACACATGATGTTTTACGTTATCTTACAAACAATCATCACTGATCACTCTCTTCCCTGATGTTCACAGCACGACATGCCCCAAGGTGCCTCCTGTTTCCATATCAGACTGGATTCAGGGAGTTTGAACATGTTGGTTTTACACTGGTTCTGAGTGACTGATCAACACCAAACCCTGGATCTTCTAAACTCAGATCCTGGGTGCCTCAAACTTCACTGTGCCTTCAGCATGAATAGATTATCTCATCTAAGAGATAGTGAATAATGGTAAATATTCTAAGATACTTCATTACTCCTCTAAACAAGTCTGAACTTAGGGGTCCTTATTTTGGGTTCCCCTGGCATCACATACTTATCCTGTCATAACAATTAGCTCATTCTCATTATTAGCTTAATTGTATATCTTCCTTGAAAGAATGAAGCATTGGGGCACCTGGGTGGCTCATTCGTTAAGCGTCTGCCTTCGGTTCAGGTCATGATCCTAGGGTCCTGGGATCGAGCCCCGCATTGGGCTCCCTGCTCTGTGGGAAGCCTGCCTCTCCCTCTCCCACTCCCCCTGCTTGTGTCCCCTCTCTCACTGTGTCTGTCGCTGCCAAATAAATAAATAAATAAAATCTTTAAAAAAAAAAAAGAAAGAATGAAGCATTGCTATGGGCAGGGATGATGCCTACCATGTCGCCAAAATATTCTATTTTGGGCAAACACTCAAGCAAAATAAAAAGTACAAAATGATGATAAATGCTAAAGAGAAAGTAAAGTGGGGAAGGGGAAAAGGGACTATTGAGGGAGGTAGAAAATTGATATTGTATAGTTAAAGGCAGTCTCCCTGAGAATGTGACACTTTGGTCAGAGCCCGAAAGTGTGGAAGAAAGCTCTGAGGTACCTGAAGGAAGAAGAAGGTGCAGGTGGAAAGCTCTTAAAGCAGGGGCTGGGACTATGTGTGCCAAGTGGAGTCAGGACACACTGAGGTGAGAGGGAGGGGGCCTCGGGCTGTCCAGAGGCCCCATGGTGTAGCCCTTGGCAAGGGCCCAAGCTCTTATTCCCGAGGGAGTGGAAGCCATTAGAGTGTTCTGAACAGAAGTAAAAAAACAACCTGATGTGATACGAAATTTTATGGGTAACTTGACTGGGCCACATGATGACCAGATATTCGGTTAAACATTATTCTGGGGACATCTGTGAGGGTGTTTCTGGATGAGATTGGCATTTGATTTGGCAGGCTGAGTAAAGCAGATTGTCCTCCCCAATATTGGTGGGCACCTTCCAAACTGTTTAGAAGGGGCTGAGTAGAACAGTAAGAGGGAAGAAGGGAGAATTTGCTTTCTTCCTGACTTCTTGAGCTGGGACATCTGTCTTCTCTTGTCCTCAGACTAGAACTTATACACTCCTGGCTCCTGGTTCTTAAGCCTTTGGACTCAGATTGGAACTACACTCCCAAGATCTTCCTTGAGCCTCCAAGTTACAAATGGCAGATTGAGGGACTTCTTAGCCTTCATAATCCCATGGGCCAATTGCTCAAAATAAATCTCTAAAGAACCGTAACACACCTAATAACTTAAAAGGATCTTGTTGGCTATTTCATTGAGATCAGATGAGAGCTAATTCCCCTTAAAACATAAGATCCTCCAGAGGAATGCCTTGATTATGATTGGAAAGATCAGTTAATATTTTTTTGAATGAATGATTCTGATAAACTACTTAAGCTTGTAAAATCTTACTGCTCCCTTTTTCTCATTACAAAATACTTTCATTTGGAAAAAGGTCACAAGACTTAAGGAATAAGTAGGAGGAAGCTAAAGGGGGGATGTGTTTTCCAAGCAACTTCTAAATATTGCCACATAATAACCACATTATATTTATATTTAATTTTATAATGAAGATATTTTGAATAAAACTTTACATAGATTATTCCTAAGATTTTCTGTGTTTACTCTTATCTGTATCTTTTACCTATGTCTTAAAGGAATCATTCCAAATATTTGGATCTGAAAAAAAGAATAAATAGGCTTACAGCCCAGAACTCTTGGGAGGATTAGTTGAGATGAAGTAAGGAAAAATGCCAGCACAAATTTTTTTAAATTTCTTATTGTTATGTTACTCACCATACATTACAACATTAGCTTTTAATGTAGTGTTCCATGATTCATTGTTGGTGCATAACACCCAGTGCTCCACGCAGAATGTGCCCTCTTTAATACCCATCACCAGACTAACACATCCCTCACCCCCCTCCCCTCTAGAAACCTCAGTTTGTTTTTCAGAGTCCATCGTCTCTCATGGTTCGTCTCCCCCTCTGACTTACTCCCTTTCATTCTTCCCCTCCTGCTATCTTCTTCTTCTTTTTTTTTTCCTTAACATATAGTGCATTATTTGTTTCAGAGGTACAGATCTGTGATTCAACAGTCTTGCACAATTCACAGCACTCACCAGCGCACATACCCTCCCCAATGAATATCACCCAGCCACCCCTCCCTCCCAACCCCCACCACTCCAGTAACCCTCAGTTTGTTTCCTGAGATTAAGAATTCCTCATATCAGTTGAGGTCATATGATACATGTCTTTCTCTGATTGACTTATTTCACTCAGCATAACACCCTCCAGTTCCATCCTCGTCGTTGCAAATGGCAAGATCTCATTCCCTTTGATGGCTGCATAATATTCCATTGTGTATATATGCCTTTGGCGATGTTTCTAGGAAGAAGTTGCTGTGGCTGAGGTCGAAGAGGTTGCTGCCTGTGTTCTCCTTTAGAATTTTGATGGACTCGTGTCTCATGTTTAGGTCTTTCAACCATTTGGAGTCTATTTTTGTGTGTGGTGTAAGGAAATGGTCCAGTTTCATTCTTCTGCATGTGGCTGTCCAATTTTCCCAACACCATTTGTTGAAGAGACTGTCTTTTACCCATTGGACATTCTTTCCTGCTTTGTCAACGATTAGTTGACCATAGAGTTGAGGGTCAATTTCTGGGCTCTCTATTCTGTTCCATTGATATATGTGTCTGTTTTTGCTCCAGTACCATACTGTCTTGATGATGACAGCTTTGTTATAGAGCTGGAAGACCAGAATTGTGATGCCACCAGCTTTGCTTTTCTTTTTCAATATTTCTCTGGCTATTCGGGGTCTTTCTGGTTCCATACAAATTTTAGGATTATTTGTTCCATTTCTTTGAAAAAGGTGGATGCTATTTTGATGGGGATTGCATTGAATGTGTAGATTGCTCTAGGTAGTATTGACATCTTCACAATGTTTTTTCTTCCAATCCATGAGCATGGAACGTTTTTCCATTTCTTTGTGTCTTCTTCAATTTCTTTCATGAGTATTTTATACTTTTCTGAGTACAGATCCTTTGCCTGCTTGGTTAGATTTATTCCTAGGTATCTTATGGTTTTGGGTGCAATTGTAAATGGGATCGACTCCTTGATTCGTCTCTCTTCTGTCTTGTTGTTGGTGGATAGGAATGCCACTGATTTCTGTGCATTGATTTTATAGCCTGCTACTTTACTGAATTCCTGTATGAGTTCTAGCAGTTTTGGGGTGGAGTCTTTTGGGTTTTCCACATACAGTATCATATCATCTGCAAAGAGTGAGAGTTTGACTTCCTCTTTGCCGATTTGGATGCCTTTGATTTCTTTTTGTTGTCTGATTGCTGTGGCTAGGACTTCTAATACTATGTTGAAGAGCAGTGGTGATAGTGGACATCCCTGACGCGTTCCTGACCTTAGGGGAAAAGCTCTCAACTTTTCCCCATTGAGAATGATATTCGCTATAGGTTTTTCATAAATGGCTTTTATGATATTGAGGTATGTACCCTCTATCCCTATACTCTGAAGAGTTTTGATCAAGAAAGGATGCTGTACTTTGTCAAATGCTTTTTCTGCATCTATTGAGAGGATCATAGGATTCTTGTTCTTTCTTTTGTTAATGTATTGTATCACGTTGATTGATTTGCAGATGTTGAACCAGCCTTGCAGCCCAGGGATAAATCCCACTTGGTCATGGTGAATAATCCTTTTAATGTACTGTTGGATCCTATTGGCTAGTATTTTGGTGAGAATTTTTGCATCCATGTTCATCAAGGATATTGGTCTGTAATTCTCCTTTTTGATGGGGTCTTTGTCTGGTTTTGAGATCAAGGGAATGGTGCCCTCATAAAATGAGTTTGGAAGTTTTCCTTCCATTTCTAATTTTTGGAACAGTTGCAGGAGAATAGGTATTAATTCTTCTTTAAATGTTTGGTAGAATTCCCCTGGGAAGCCATCTGGCCCCGGGCTTTTGTTCCTTGGGAGATTTTTGATGACCACTTCAATTTCCTTAGTGGTTATAGGTCTGTTCAGGCTTTCTATTTCTTTCTGATTCAATTTTGGTAGGTGATACATTTCTAGGAATGCATCCATTTCTTCCCAGTTATCTAATTTGCTGGCATAGAGTTGCTCATAATATGTTCTTATAATTGTTTGCATTTCTTTGGTGTTGGTTGTGATCTCTCCCCTTTCATTCATAATTTTGTTGATTTGGGTCATTTCTCTTTTCTTTTTGATAAGTCTGGCCAGGGGTTTATCAGTCTTGTTAATTTTTCCAAAGAACCAGCTCCTAGTTTCGTTGATCTGTTCTACTGTTCTTTTGGTTTCTATTTCATTGATTTCTGCTCTGATCTTTATTATTTCTCTTCTCCTGCTGGGTTTAGGCTTTATTTGCTGTTTTTTCTCTAGCTCCTTTAGGTGGAGGGTTAAGTTGTGTATTTGAGACCTTTCTTGTTTCTTGAGAAAGGCTTGTGTTGCTATATACTTTCCTCTTAGGACTGTCTTTGTTGTATCCCAAAGAATTGGAACACTTGTGTTTTCATTTTCATTGGTCTCCATGAATTTTTTTGATTCTTCTTTAATTTCCTGGTTGACCCATTCATTCTTTAGTAGGATGCTCTTAGCCTCCATGTATTGGAGTTCTTTCCAACTTTCTTCTTGTGATTGAGTTCTAGTTTCAAAGCATTGTGGTCTGAAAATATGCAGAGAATAATCCCAATCTTTTAGTACCGGTTGAGACCTGATTTGTGACCTAGGATGTGATCAATTCTGGAGAATGTTCCGTGGGCACTAGAGAAGAATGTGTATTCCGTTGCTTTTGGATGGAATGTTCTGAATATGTCTGTAAAGTCCATTTGGTCCAGTGTGTCATTTAAAGTCTTTATTTCCTTGTTGATCTTTTGCTTTGAAGATCTGTCCATTTCAGTCAGGGGGGTGTTAAAGTCCCCCACTATTATTGTATTGTTGTCAATGTGTTTCTTTGCTTTTGTTATTATATGCCTTATAAAACTGACTGCTCCCATGTTAGGGGCATAGATATTTACAATTGTTAGATCTTCTTGTTGGATAGACCCTTTAAGTAGGATATAGTGTCCTTCTTCATCTCTTATTACAGTCTTTGTTTTAAAATCTAATTTGTCTGATATAAGGATTGCCACCCCAGCTTTCTTTTGGGGTCCATTAGCACGGTAAATGTTTTTCTACCCCCTCACTTTCAATCTGGGGGTGTCTTTGTGTCTAAAATGGGTCTCTTGCAGACAGCATATTGATGGGTCTTGTTTTTTAATCCAATCTGATAGCCTGTGTCTTTTGACTGGGGCACTGAGCCCATTTACATTCAGGGTAACTATTGAAAGATATGAATTTACTGCCATTGTATTGCCTGTAAGGTGACTGTTACTCTATATTGTCTGTGTTCCTTTCTGATCTATGCTGCTTTTAGGCTCTCTCTTTGCTTAGCGGACCCCTTTCAATATTTCTTTTAGGGCTGGTTTCATGTTTGCAAATTCCTTTAGTTTTTGTTTGTCCTGGAAGCTTTTTATCTCTCCTTCAATTTTCAGTGAGAGCCTAGCTGGATATAGTATTCTTGGCTGCATATTTTTCTCGTTTAGTTCTCTGAAGATCTCATGCCGGTCCTTTCTGGCCTGCCAGGTCTCTGTGGATAGGTGTGTTGCCGATCTAATGTTTCTACCATTGTAGGTTACATATCTCTTCTCCCGAGCTGTTTTCAGGATTTTCTCTGTCTCTGAGACTCGTGAGTTTTCCTATTAGATGTCGGGGTGTTGACCTATTTTTATTGATTTTGAGAGGAATCTCTGTGCCTCCTGGATTTTGATGCCTGTTCCCTTCCCCACATTAGGGAAGTTCTCTGCTATTATTTGCTCCAATATACCTTCTGCCCCTCTCTCTCTTTCTTCTTCTTCTGGGATCCCAATTATTCTAATATTGTTTCGTCTTATTGTATCGCTTATCTCTCGAATTCTGCCCTCGTGATCCTGTAGTTGTTTCTCTCTCTCTTTCTCAGCCTCTTTATTTTCCATCATTTGGTCTTCTATATCGCTGATTCTCTCTTCTGCCTCATTTATCCTAGCAGTTAGTGCCCCCATTTTTTATTGCACCTCATGAATAGCCTTTTTGATTTTGACTTGGTTAGATTTTAGTTCTTTTATTTCTCCAGAAAGGGTTTCTCTAATAACTTCCATGCTTTTTTCAAGCCCAGCTAGTATCTTTAAAGTCATGATTCTGAACTCTAGGTCAAACATCGTACAAATGTCCGTATTGAGTAGGTCCTTGGCAGACGGTACTACCTCCTGTTCTTTTTGCTGAGGTGATTTTTTTCATCTTGTCATTTTGTCCAGAGAAGAAAAGATGAATGAGAGAACAAAATGCTAACAGGTTTACAACATCCCCAGCAAATATACTCTATACAAATTAGAAAAGACCTGAAACCAGGGGAAAGGAAAGGGAAAGAAATAAAAAAGAAAGAGGAAAAAGAAAAGAAAAAGAAAAAGATAAAAAGAAACAAAAACAGAACAAAACAAAAAAACAGAATATGATCAAATATGATCAGGCTAGTGCATAGATCAGTGCCACACACTAGATTTTGGGCATATTGTGGTCTGTTAGAAGAAAGTGTGTCCTAAAATTTTAAAGGAAGAAAGACTTATATATGTACAAAATAAGGGTTAATACAATGAAGGGATGAAAGATGACTGTAAATATGAAAATTATAAAAGATTTTATGAAAGGAATTGTTAAGATAAGTTTTTTGAAAAAAGAAAGAAGATTTAAAAAAAAAGAAAAAAAAAGGGAGAGAATGTGATCAGGCAGGAGACTAGAACAAAGCCATACACTAGTGATTTAGGGTATATTTTGATCTGTTAGAAGAAACTGTATCAAAATGTTAAAGAGAGAAGAACTTATATATATATGCCAAAAATAAGTGTAACTACTATGAAGGGATAAAATATGACTCTAAAAATGAAAAAGAAAAAAATGTTATTTTTAAAAAGGGATTGATAAGATGTTGGTTGAAAAAGGGAAAAAGGAAAATTAAAAAAAAAAGTTAAAAAAATTAACTTTGAAAAACTAATGAATCATGATAAAAATGCCATGAATTCTATGTGCAGTATTCCCCTAGCGCTGGAGTTCTCCCGTTCTCCTTGATCGGTAAACTTGGTCTTGGCTTGCTGGCTGTTCATGCTGATCTTCTGGGGGAGGGGCCTGTTGTTGTGGTTCCCAAATGTCTTTGCCAGAGGCTGAATTGCCCCGCCCTTGTCAGTCTGGGCTAAGCAATCTGCTTGGATTTGCTCTCAGGAGCTTTTGTTCCCTGCAAGCTCCCGGCACAGCTTTGGAGGACCAGAGTGAAAATGGTGGCCTCCCATTCTTCACCCGGATGAGCCGAGAACTCTGGGCTCCGCTCCTCAGTGCTGCCCCAGAGAAAAGCAGTCACTCCCATCTCCCTGGTCTCCGGCCGCACTCCGTGCTCACCTGGCCTGTGACCGAGCGTTTCTATTTCTGGCACCCGACCCCGTGTGGAGTCTCCAAACCCAGCAGATCCCTGTGGTGCGCTCCTGCGCCGCTCCTCCCGGGGGAGGAAGGGGAGTCTCCCCAACTCTACCGCTTGTTGGGTCCCTGCTGGAGGAGCAGTGGCCCGACTGGGCCGCGGATCACAGTTTATGGCAACCCCGAACTGAGAGCCCACGCCTCGGCTCCGTCTCTGCAGCCGGCTTCCCTGCTCTGATACCTGGGAGCTCTGCCACACTCAGGCACCCCCCGTCTTTCTGTGACCCCGAGGGTCCTGAGACCACACTGTCCCGCGAGGATTCCATCCCCAGCTTAGCCACTGGAGCGATGTCCCTCAGGGGAGCCGACTTCTAAAAGTTCTGATTTTGTGCTCCGCGGCTCTATCACTTGCCAGAAGCAGCCGACGGAGGTCCCCTCCCCCGCCGTCTATCCTCCCGAAGATGGCCTCGGATTCACTTCTCCGCACGTCCTACCTTCCAGTAAGTGGTCGCTTCTCTGTTCAGAGAGTTGTTGCTCCTCTCCTCTTCCATCTCCTGTTGAGTTCGTAGGTGTTCAGATTGGTTTGATCCCTGTTCAGCTGAATTCCTGAGACCAGACGAAATCCAGGTCTCCTACTCCTCCACCATCTTGCTCCGCACCCATACCAGCACAAATTTTAGCATTAGAAGTACCCACTCACATTTTATTTAGAACTAGAAAGTACCCAATCTCATTTTAGTGTGTTTTTTGTTTTGTTTTGTTTTGTTTTAGTTTAATTTGTTTGTCTTAAGCAGGATTGGAAATGTATACTGGTAAAGCTGCATCAAATTCTGTGCTCAAACAGGAAACCCCCGCTCCCTATATATTATTAAAATATTAGAGTTAAAATATCTTCAATCTTCTGCCACCTCCATCATTGGAAATTGAATAAAAGAAACTCAAAGTAAATCCATAGCTTTAAAAAGTCTCAAAATTTTCATGAATTAGATAAATTATAAAATGTCATCTCTGTGGGACAAGGGTGAGGGATCCAATATAAAAAGGAGAAATATGACATTATTGGTTTTCTTTTCCAAAAGCACCATGGCCATTTTCATCCTAAACAACATATTTTTTATTTACATTTTTGAAACAAGGTGGATTTTTCTCTTTCTGTGAGTTGAAATATAAACAAGACAGAAACAAATGAACAGTGCCAATATTTTATCTATGGAAATTTCTGGTATTTTATCAGGTTTTCTTATTCTTCTTTTGATTATTTAGGTATGTGGCATTTTATGAGCTTATTCTTCTTTTTACTGTACACAGCCAATAATATCTTTCTAGATGTAGCTGAAATACCACCTCTGTGAGTCACAAGACCACAGAATTACAAAGGTAAAGAGTATCTGCAAGGTTTAGTACCCATGCAATCATCCGTTCCCCAGGTTTTGTTGTTGTTGGGAGACAGATTTATATCTGCAATTATGACTGTGTTTTCTCAGACTTTCCATTTCTCTTTGCTACCACTGCCCTTTCACAGGTACCCTGGGGACACTCTCTGAGTACCTTGGAGCAGAAACAAAGATGCAGAGAAACAGAGAGATCCTGATTCTTGAGTGCTGATCAACTCATATTGATCTCACTGGTTACAGAAAGTTGGAGAGGAGAGTTAGGAAGAGAGAAAGGACGGGAAAAGAAAGGAAAATATGGAAAGAGCAGAAACCTCCAGGGGGTAAAGAGGAGATGTTGGAAGGAGGACAAGGGCAGAGACTCAGCACCGAGCTCCTTTCAAGTGTGGACCGTCATGCTTCTGATCCAAGCCTGGATAACAGAAGCCTGAGTCCTGGGCGCTTGTCAGCACCATAGGGAGAATCTGAGGAGGTGGCCACGGTGGCATTAAGGAATATCTTATAACTTTGAATAGGACTGAATCCTCCATATGTATGATGTCCTTTTACAGTGGATCGACCACCAGTATTTTTAGTCTGTTTGCTTTTAGGTTGTTGTAACTTATTTTTACTATGAAAGAAATATGCACTCAATTAAAAAAAATTATACACACATGCACACACACAGCTCATAAACTTTATCCATAAGTCTGAAATCCTTATTCAAATTTTTTGGCTACACCAGATATTTGGAATCATCATATTTAAAATATACATTTTCAATAAGACTGTCTTTTCCACAAGAAAGGCTGCTGGCATTTTGATTGGCATTTCTTTTTTCTCTTTTTTTTTATTATGTTAATCACCATACATTACATCATTAGATTTTGATGTAGTGTTCCATGATTCATTGTTTGCGTATAACATCCAGTTCTCCATGCAGTACATGCCCTCCTTAATACCCATCCCCCCACCCCCCCCCCTCTAGAACCCTCAGTTTGTTTCTCAGAGTCCATCGTCTCTCATGGTTCATCTCCCCCTCCGATTTCCCCCCCTTCATTCTTCCCCTCCTGCTATCTTCGTCTTCTTCTTCTTTTTTAACACATAATGTATTATTGGTTTCAGAGGTACAGGTCTGTGATTCAACAGTCTTACACAATTCACAGTGCTCACCATAGCACATAACCTCCCCAATGTCTATCAATCTAAAACTTAATGAGAGAAAACTGACATTTTAAACTTTTGGTTCTTTCAATTCATAAGCATTGTAAACACTTGTATACACCTTCATTTAATATTTCACTTTTTTCTCTCGGTAGCATTTTGTAGTTATTCAGAGTACAGGTCCTACACATATATATATATTTTGATTTGTCCCTAAGTATTTCATTTTTTTCAGATGCAATTGAAACTGGCAATATTTTGAAATTAAATTTTAAAATCACTCATTACTTATGTATAGAAGTACAATTTCTTTTTGTATCTTAAACTTCTATGCCACAACCTTGAGAAAGTCACAATTAGTTCCATGAGCTATTTTACAGTTTCCATATGATTTCCTACATATGCCATAAAGTGCTGTGAACATAAAATCAATTTTACTTCCTTCTTTTCAATATTCATATTTTATTTATTTTGCTTACCTAATGAAATACCTGGAACCTCCAAATACACTATTAAATAGAAATAGTAAAACCAGAAGTCTTTGCCTTTTTCCCCCAGTCCCAGGGGAGAGCAATTGAGTGTTCCTTATTTTAAGGCAAAAGAGAGAGAGAGAGAGAGAATGAATGAGATTGAATAAATAACAGAAATTTTTTTAAAAAGATTTTACTACAGATCAATTAGATATCAATAAAATATTACAGAATATAATTAACAACTTTAATGTAAATAAATGTGGACATTTAGGTAAAATAGACACATTCTTAGAAAAACATACTAACACTGACATCTTTAAAGAAATTAATCTATGATATAAAATCTTTCCACAAAGAAAACCCTAGGTATAGATAGTTTTGTCACAAAATTTTAAAATATATATGGAAATGCAAAGGCCAATAATAACATACAAGATTGAAGAATGACAATATGATGTTTTATTCTTCTCAATATGAAGACTCCTGAGGAAGTTATAGTAATTAGAACAGTGTGGTATCAGCACAGATGATTACCTAAAAGTGACAAACAAGTGAACTGAAAAATTTCCCCACTCACCGAGTATAGGGGATTTATGACAAAGGTGGCATTATAGAACAGTGGGAAAGGACAGGTTTTTCAATGCACATTGGGGAGACAACTAGATGCAGACACCGAAAATTATTACAATGGACACAACCTCATGCTAAAAATAATTACAAGTTTTAGCCTGATTCTAGATATAAATGTAAACAATGAAGTAGCATACCTTTCAGACAACTTATCAGGAAAGATTTCTTAAGTAGAGAAAAAAAATCTTAACCACAAAGAAAAATATTAATAAAGTAGGCTGTACTAAAATTAAGAACTTTTATTCATCAAAATATTTTATTAAGGATGCGAAATGTAAAGCCACAAAGTGGGAAAAGATATTTATGACCACCTATAATAAACAAGTCTCACAACTGGAATGCATATAAAGAATGCCAACAAATCTGTAAGAAAAAGACCTATAACCCAATTAAAAATGGGAAGTGGGTAAAGACATAAACACACACTATCAGAAGAGGATATAAAAAATGACCGATAAATATTGTATGTTCAAAGAAATGTAAATTAAAACCACAAAGATTTGCTACAAAACACTCACAGAACAACTAAAATAATAATAACAAAGAACGGCAATACTAAGTGATGTCTAATTCCATTTACGTAAAGGTGGAAAAAGATGGTGATGCTAATTTTGGTGTTAAAATTCAAGATAATGGTTATCCTGAGTAGGACAGAAAGGTTAGTGGTTAGGAGAAAGCAGGAGACAATTTCTTAGGTGTTAATAATGCTTTATTTCTCAAATGGATGCCAGTCACCAAGTACGTTCACTTTGTGATAATGCTTTGAGCTCCATATTTGAACCTTTTGTTTTTTATATATATATTTCTGAGTGTATGTGTGCATATATATATATACACACACACATATGTGTATACAAAACTTTTTGTTTTCTATACATATATTTCTGTGTGTATATATACACACATATCATAAGCTGAAATTAATATATATATCAATAAAACCTTATAAAGCCAAGTAGGAATAAACAAAATGAGACATTTATAGAGTTGAAATTTAAGCCAATAAAAGAATTCCATGAAAATATCATGATAATATATTTGATAATTTATATGAAACAAAATATTTCCTAAAAGTTAGAAATTTGACTGAAGGAAAAACTGAAATCCTGAATCGACAAATGGCTCATTAGGGAAAGCAAATTTTTAGATATAACAAGATAACACAATACAGACAAAGCCCTCAATCCTGACTGACTTACTCACTTGATAGACATTTACTAAGCATGTTTTTACAGTTACTAATTTAACATTAATTTTTCAATTGACATTCAATGGGACTGTATCTGTGTAGCAGACAATCTAGAAAAGGCCAGCCTCTATAAAGAGGATCCTGGCTTCCTTGGGATCCTCAAGTTTCTAATTTCTCAAATCTGGAACGGTACAGTTTATCAAAGCCACACATCTGAACACATTTGGGCTGGGTGTGTTGCTAACTACCCTCCCCATCAAACAACAAAATACTGTTGAAGAAGTGCGTGTAAATGTTGTAAAAAAGAATATGAGCTCAGGAAGAACTTGATAACAGCAACAGACACTAAAGAGCGCTCAGTAGGCACCAGGAACTCATTTAAGAAATGGTGTAAATCTACCTGTTTTATGCTTGTAACATTTCTAGGAGTCATGAGCCACTTCTATTGAGATTTGGCGGGTTTGATAACTGAAGCATGGGGAAGTTAAGATCTTGCCCAAAATAATACAGATGAAGTTTGGGGCAAGACTGTAATGTTTGCTTCCTATTTGCAGAGAATATAATTGTAATCACTAAATTATACTGCTTGCTGTCTAGTTTATTTTTTATTTTTTTTAAAGATTTTATTTATTTATTTATTTATTTGACAGAGAGAGAGAGTGAGAGCACAAGCAGGGGGAGTGGCAGGCAGAGGGAGAGGGAGAAGCAGGCTCCCCACTAAGCAGGGAGCCTGATGAGGGGCTTGATCCCAGGACTCAGGGATCATGACCTGAGCCAAAGGCAGGCAGACGCTCAACCGACTGAGCCACCCAGGCGCCCCAACTTGATGTCTGGTTTAAACACTTTAAGACTTAGTCTTCTAAATCAAGAATGAGAGATAATTTTTCTTATAGAATATGGTTGTGTGGACAACACTAAAAAGTAACAAATACAAACATGTTTTATCCATGCCAGGCACACACATGAGTGCACCCAACAAATTTTTGTTGAACTGAAATAATGAAGTGAATGAACTGAATTTACAAATGAAATAATAAACTGAAATTAATTAAAAAATATGACATTTACTTTCAAGACAGTGATTAGACAGAATACTTCTATGTGGTTTCACAGTCTGTTCTTACAACAATCTTCAAGCTGAGTTATTATGTTCTGGTCATCGATAGCCAACATACATTGGCCAATTTCCCCATGACTGCCATGGTTCCAAGCAATCTGAACATGCATTAAGTTACCTAATTAACAGAGTGCCTGGGTGGTTCAGTTGGTTAAGCGTCTGCCTTCAGCTCAGGTCATGATCTCAGGGTCCTGGGATCAAGTGCCTTGTTGGGCCCCCTTCTCAGTGGAGAGTTTGCTTCTACCTCTCCCTCTGCCCCTTCACCCTGCTCATTCTCTCTCTCTCACTCTCTCTCTCAAATAACTAAATAAAATCTTTAATTTTTTAAATTGCCTGATTAGATTATCCTACCAACCTAAAATAGTAATTGCTATTATTAGTAGTATCCTCATCTTACAGATGGGGAAAATGATGCAAGACAAAGTTTAAGTAACTTACTTAGGCCACATAACTACTAAGTAGAGGATAGGTCTATGCACCCATGTTCTTTTGCAAGAGCCCATCTGTTTAACTATCTGCCATGTCCTCATTGAGCTGTGAATTTCTTCATGGCAGGAGCTTTATTTGCTTTTTAAACTCTCATCACTGGCATAGTTTGTGGGTCATTATAAATAGATAAAATACTGAAATCTTACGCCCCAGCTTTAAGAAGAAATCTCTGGAACTGACAGAAGAATGAACTGCCCAATACAGAGAATGGATTTTTTATTAAAGAGATCTCTTTTTTTGGTACTAAATTATCTTATTTTTAATTAACAACTGAATGAATGAACAATTGAACGAACTAGGTACAAGGTTGGATATGTCAGAAGGTCTTAGTGTGTCCAGACATGAGCAGCATTTCAGAGGCAGAGTCAAAAGGACTTGCTGACAGATTTACTACTGTAGGCAATGAACAGAATGCCAGAACACTTAGAGGTATCACCTCTGGGTTCTCAGTTTTAATGTCAGTTTGGGCTCTTGACAAATCAGGTGCCTGAACATACCCTCCTGCCCAGTTGCCCACAGCCCATGGTGACAGAGCTAGGTATACTTACTGTGAAAGCTTTCTCTAGTCTTGGTGTCCTCTGCAAATAGGGATCTAAGCAGATGATGTAAGGTTTTTATGAGGGCTTATCACGTGTTGAGTCTTCTTTAGAAGACATAATTTTCATTTCCCTCCTTATGCTTTAATTTCTAGAATGCTAAATTAACATAAATGCCAATAAGTTTAGATGGATTTTTTGGACATATTTCCCCATAATAGTCATAAATAGACTAGCATCCAAGTTTAAGTTTCTGACTAAATACATGTGTGTTGAGATCATCCCGTAAGAGTAGCAAAGCCACTAACTAGAAAAAGAAAAGTCAAGAATATCTCTATCTGGATAATCTGGGGCTGGTTTTTCTACCCTAAAAACCTTTCCACTGTCATGATAATTGAGAGCTCCCAGAGTGCCAGTTCATTGGATGTTGTCAATATCATGTATGTCTGTAGGTTAGAACATAAGTCCTTTCTCCAGCTGTTACAAGTTGTATAACTCTAGGTAAGTACATTGGATATGGTCAATTGATGCTCAGCATCCACTCTCCCATCTTTCTTGGCCATTCTTGGTAAACTAAAAGCTGGAAAGCAAAAATCAACATGCCTTGGCTCAGTAGTAACTAGGATTCTGCATGCAGATTTGGTTCTGCCAATTGCATGCACTTAAGTGATTTATAAGTGAAGAGTGAGGAGGAGGCCACCTTCCTACTGCTGGCTGATGGCCAACCACGTAATGCAATGTGGCTGCCCAGAGCAGATGCACAGTGACAGTGGCAGCTGTATCAGCACTCTCTGATCCCCCAGTCCCCGTGCTGGCGTATACTCAACCTCAGTTGTGCCACGTCCCTGACTCTTGCTCCTCCAGTCCTTCCAAGATTCCATAAGCACTTAATTCCTTGCATTAATTCACATTTGGTTTAAAATACTTAGTGTCTCCTGTCATGAGCCCAAACTGCTAGAGCACATCTCTCTCTGAGACCTCAGTTAATTTATCTCTTTAGGGAGACTAATGAAATGATTAAATGCAGGGACCTGGAACAAATTAGTCCTTGAGTTTCATATTATTTTTGTTTAAAAGCCAGGTCAGAAGAATCAAAAACTATAGAAAAATTATCCTCAGTATGCAGTGCAAATACTGTCAAATTAGAAGTGAGATGTATCATAAAAATATTTAATTAAATACTATTTTTTAATTTCTATTAAATTCCAAGCAGTATTCCAGGTGGTGATTATATAATAATGAGCCAGACAATGTTATTGCCTTCCAGGAGTTCACCCTTTACTGGGATATAAGATCCACAATCAGGCAATTTCAGTACAATGTCATAAGGGGTGCGGTGCAGGGTGTGGCCAAAGCCAAGGTAAGTAGCATAGGTCCCCTTAGGAAATGAGGCTTCATGGTGAGCTCAGAAGTAGTGGTGTCTGATTAGAATCTTGAGTGACAAGACAAAGCCTAGAAATACAGTAGATGGCCTCGGTGACTGGCTACCCTATAGTTTTCTCCATTCTTCCATACTTGCAGTTCCCACCTCCCACCATTGAGGAGTTGAAAGGCCATATGCTTGCATTCATAGCCTCCCTTGCAGCTAGTTCATGGGCATGTGGCACAATCCTGGCAGAGACCTGAGGAAGTGTCTGAGGGATGTGTCTGGGGATGTTTACCTTCTAAAATAATGATGATTACGATGATAATAATAATAATATGCATGAAAATTAACCATGTCATCTCTGCCCATGCTTGGATGGTGCTCTCTGAGAATGTGATGCTTGGGTCTGTGGCAACCATCTTTTGACAGTGTAAATTGTTTCCTTAAGGTCTTTATATTGATTACAAATTGAAATAATATTTTGGATATATTAGGTCAAATAAATATATTATTTAAATTAATTTTACCTGTTACTTTTTACATTTTGAAAAAAAAAGTACTAGAAAATGTAAAATCATGTATGTGGTTTGCATTACATTCCTGTTGGACAGTGCTGGTGTAGGCAATGCTATCAGTTAAGAGACTTACAATAATCTTGAGGAGATATGGTAGCAAAATAAACTGGTCACTAAAATGGAAAGAAGGGTTGTTACAGAGTTAAGTGAATTAATTAAATGTAGAGGGTTAATAAAAGATGGAATCTGAGATTAACATTCTTTTCTTCTATCGAACACTCAGTTCCCATAGTATACTGTGTATTAAGTATGCTACTTGTTGTAACAACGGACCCCTAAATCTAGTGACTCAATAAAGTATAAGCTTAATCTTTTCTCATTGCTATATGAAGGACTGGGGTCTGCTTTCCACATGTACAGAGACCAGGTTCATTCCATCCTGTGGTTCCATTATCCCCAGGGGCCTTTGGATCCTCTGTGAATGTTCTACGTTTGACCAATAGTTGGTAGAAAAGAGAAGGTGTAGCTTTTGTTGTTTTTTAATAAGCCAGGTGTGGAGGGGTGCCTAGAAGCTCAGTCAGTTGAGTGCCCAACTCTTGATTTCAACTCAGGTCATGATTTCAGGATCATGAGATCAAGCCCCGCATTGGGCTCCACACTTGGCATGGAGTCTGCTTGAGATCATCTCTCTCCCTCTCCCTCTGCCCTGCCTTGCCCCCACAGGATCTTTCTCTAAATAAATAAATAATTAATTTTTTAAAAAGTTAAAAAAAAAGCCAGATGTGAAAACAGAGCATATCACTTCTGTGAACATTAGTAGCCAGAAACATTACATGTCACCCAACTGCAAGAGAGTGTGACAATGGTAGTTGAGCTCTATGCTCAGGAAGAAAGAAAAATGGACTTGGTGAACAATTTGCTATTTTTTCATGTAGTGACATGGGATCACATGTGTAATCACTTCTATAGAAACACAGGTGATACTTTTCAGAATGACCACATTGAGACTAAGGGCTTGGTGGGTGTACATGAGGTGTTTAGTGATGCAGAATTAAATTTCAGGAGGGAATTCTAGTTGGACATACAGATACAGACATCATCAATTTATGGATAATCATGAAGACATGGCAGTGCATGAGTTAACTATTTGCCCCAAAGCCATCTGAGAAATGAATGCTGGGGCTTTGGACAACAGAAGGATTGTCTGCTCCATTGACAATGCTTTAGAGAAGAGCAAATCTCTGCCATTCAGAAGAGCCCTTGTGTCTCAGAAGGACACAATCATCCTGATTTTTGTGGGACCACTGCTCTATTTTTTTTCTAGAGTTTGTTCTGCCCTCATTTTAGAAAGAAAAGATAGGCACTTGGTTCAGCCCAATAGCAGGGGTAGACATGTGAGAAAAGATTTACCCCTTTCTAACCCTCCTACACTGTTGGTGGGAATGCAAGCTGGTGCAGCCACTCTGGAAAACAGTATAGAGGTTCCTCAAAAAGTTGAAAATAGAGCTACTGTACAACCCAGCAATTGCACTACTGGGTATTTACCCCAAAGATACGAATGTTTATAGCAGCAATGTCCACAATAGCCAAACTGTGGAAGGAAACAAGATGTCCATCAACAGATGAATCGATAAAGAAGAAGTCATATATATATATATATATATATATATATATATATATATATTGAAATATTATGCAGCCATTTAAAAAATGAAATCTTGACATTTGCAATGACATAGATGGAACTAGAGGGTATTATGCTAAGCAAAATAACTCAATCAGAGAAAGACATGTATCATATGATCTCACTGATATGAGGAATTCTTAATTTCAGGAAACAAACTGAGGGTTGCTGGGGTGGTGGGGGTGGGAGGGATGGGGTAGCTGGGTGATAGACATTGGGAAGGGTA
>NW_027397067.1:77583898-77601801 GCF_003265705.2 Callorhinus ursinus | reverse complement strand
GGGAGATGAACCATGAGAGACTATGGACTCTGAGAAACAAACTAAGAGTTCTAGAGGGGAGGGGCTGGGGGGATGGGTTAGCCTGGTGATGGGTATTAAAGAGGGCATGTATTGAATGGAGGACTGGGTGTTATACGCAAACAATGAATCATGGAACATGGAACACGACATCAAAAACTAATGATGTAATGTATGGTGATTAACATAACATA
Source organism: Callorhinus ursinus (assembly GCF_003265705.2). Taxonomy (NCBI): domain Eukaryota; kingdom Metazoa; phylum Chordata; class Mammalia; order Carnivora; family Otariidae; genus Callorhinus; species Callorhinus ursinus. The sequence goes on along the minus strand of NW_027397067.1, from coordinate 77,601,589 downwards.
ATAAAATTTAAAAAAAAAAGGTTTACCCCTTTCCTTTGGGTATGCCATGTTGTGAAAGTGACTCCTCATTTGATTCTCTGTGAATTGTGCAGATCTTTCTAGCATTAGTTGCCCCACTTTTTCCTTTAAACCTAAAAATCTCTCAAAAATGTAAGCTATACTGTATGATTTCATTTCCTCTCTCCCTTTCATTTACACCTAAGCCTCTGAAGTCTAGTGTTTGTTCCTTTTCCTTTCTGAAAATGCTCTCACTAGAGTCACAGATGATCCAGAGCTTACTGGCATGGTTGGAAGGTCGGTGAGGTGGGAGAGGATCTCGCCTCAGGTGTAAAATTTAAAGGGAGAGCAAAAAACTCAGTAGTCAAGATAGATAGGTTTTAATGCAATATTTTTAAAAAATCAAAATTAATGGAAAAATGCATGAGGAGCAAAATGTCAAATTTTAAGTCAAGATAGGATCAGTCCTGAATATTGTTAATGCCTTTCACTGTAGCCCTTTCCCAGTTCAATGGTTATCTTCTCCTTCACAATGTGTTATGTGCTTCTCTCTCACATAATTTACTTCCCCTTTTCCTCTCCTTTTGCTGGCTCCTTCCTCCAACCTTTCCTAAAGTTGTGTACATGGACCACCATGTTCATTGAAAAACTTTTAACTATTTGTTACACTATTTTCAACTACTCAGTTATGCTTGGTTATGCTAATGCTAAAATCACTATTTCTAGTTCATCCCTAAAATTCAGAGGCACATATTTAGTAGCCTTCTGGACATCTCTATCTGAATATTTTCTTCCCAATAAACCCTTAAAATTCAAAATATCAAAGCATGGATTTATTTTCTATATATCTCCAATCATGTACCTCTTTTCATACTCTAGTTGGTGGTAAAAAACTTTCCCCTTTTATTCCCCACATTTAATGACTCAATAAATCCTAGTATATTATTTCTATATATTTCTTAAATACATATCCTATTTTCATAAATGTCAATCCTATAAGAATATCATCTTTTCTCCTTGTTCCCATGTGTCTCTTCTCCCTTCTCTGTATGTATGTAGATCTATCTATCCCCATATATATGTGGACACAAATATATGTATCAGTATGTGTTTATAATCTCTGTTGATTCAGTGTGTATACATCCATATATAATATGTGCCTTGGATTGAACATATACCCCCAAAATTCATGTGTTGAAACCTAATGTCTGGGAGGTAGGGCCTTTGGGAGGTGATTAAGATATGAGGACGGAGCTCCCCCTTAAAGAAGAGACCCAAGAGAGCTCCCTCATATGTTCCACCATGTAAGAGGTGCTATCTATGAACCAGAAAGTGGGCTCTCACCTGACACCAAATCTGCTGGCACCCTGATCTTGGTTTTTCAGCATCAAATGTGCAAAATGCATTTCTGTTGTTTACCAGCTCTTTGGTCTCAGGTATGACTGGTTGGCTCAGTTGGTAGAACATGTGACTCTTGATCTCAGGTTCATGAGTTCAAGCTCCACATTGGGCATAGATATTACTTATAAAACACACACACACACACACACACACACACACACACACACACACAAATAAAGTAGCCTATCGACTATTTGGTGTCTAGGATTTTGTGATAGTAGTCTGAACAGACTAAGACAATATGTGCACATTCACACATGTGAATAAACTAAAATGTTAATGGAGAATACATTAAGTATAATTTGGAGCTATGACTATCCTTATGGAAAGTTATTAAGAATAAAATTAAGGATCATCTCTCAAGTTGGGGGCCCCAGAGGACTAAGAAGTTAGGTAGAGAGAGCTCATTGTCTTGGTCCGAGCTAAGGGCCCAACAGTTTGAAAGAATGGTCCAGTTTCTAACAATTATGTCCTAAGTTACAGCAATACCCTACTGAGCACATGAAAGGCTCTAAGTTACTCCAAGAATGAAATATCTTTCTAAGACTCTGGCGCTTTAGGAATTTTTAAAGGCACCCTGACTACTTGCTCAAGTTTTCCAAGAGACCAAATGCTGCTCAGGCATGTCCTGCTGCCAACCATGAGCCCTCATCTTGCCATAAAGCAAAAGGATGCAAGAGGACAAAAGGAAGTCCTATGCAATCTCCCTTGCTTCCTTCTCTCCAGTTTTTGTCCTCAGACAAAACAAAGTGACCAAGAGAAAGCATCTTATCTTCGAAAGTAATGTGTGCTTCTACCTTTGTAGATCGTAGATCTACCAATAATGTTGATGTAATTTATCTTTCTTAGGAAATAAATCATTAGTCAGTTGTGGATTCAAACTCAGGAAATCCTAGAAATTCCCAGAGGAATAATCATATTGAGACTCTCCTCCTTGGGATTTCCAAACAAAGGACTTGGGAAGACAGGTTTAGAAGTTGGGGGTGGGTGTTGTGGGCAAAAATAATCTTTGATACAGGGTGTATTCACTTACAGAAAGTCACCAGGAGCTCAAATGGTGGTATAGAAGCCTTTTGTTCTCATTGTTGACCTTCAGATGATTCTGGGTGTTACAGGGAAAATGCTCTGTAGGGTTTTCCCCTGAACTGAGGCCTAACTTGGGCCAAGTGCATGCCACTAACACATTTAAAGAGTTTGTCTTACAGTAGAGAGGAAGGTGGGCAAAATGAGGCAAGACATTATAAGAATTAGGAAGCAGGAGGCTGATGGATCATTCTTTCTTGCATTAAAATAGAAATAGTTTCTCACCAAAATACCTGCCTTGTATGTACATTAATCATAAAAACCCAGAGGGGGTTTCAATGGCTCCATTTACAATACCTATGCCAAGCAGGTATTTTTTTTTCTTTCTATTTTTTCCCTTCTTCTATTGACAAGAGAGTTTGGGGAAAATGTGCTTTTAGTCATTACTTTTCTTGAGCAGTCAGTATTGCCTTAAGAAAAAAAATGCCATGAATATAACAAATCAGATTTCCTACTGGGTTTGTGACAGCACAGGCGGGAGGGACAGAAATCAGAACTGCACAGAGCTTGAAATAGTTGCTGATGGATTTCCTGCCTCACAGAATTAGAACGAAGCCAGAGAGATTGAGCATGGTGTGGGGGGTCTAACTGGACACGCCATTCGGGACAGATCTTCAGGTCTGATTCAAGTTTGTATAAAGCCTTCTACAGCTCTGTGCCTGTTTCTCCACCATGTTGCAGCTGCTGTTTGACTGGGGGCTTCTGCACTGAGAGCCTCCTCCCAGTTCCTTGTAAGTTCCATATAAGTTCTTGACTTGCCTTGAATGTGTGTTTCCAAAAGTGGACCCCTACCTTTCTTTACCTAAACCATTCCTATCCATGTTTTAAAATTCTGCTTTGATCACCACTTCTGGAAACATGACTTGACTCCTTGGTTGGGTTTGGATAACCTTCCTCCATATTTTTTGGTGCTTTCCCATCATAGACATTAGCTCTCTGGGTACAATTGCTGGGAGACTTCTCTGTTTATCAACCTGGTCAGGTTGTAGGGGTGCAGCTAAGGATCCCATCAGGGGAATTTCTCCACTATTCCTTCTAGACTATTATACCAATGCTCAGTTAAACATTGCTGCTAATTCACTTAACAACCCCAGTGGCTCCTCATTGCTCCAGGACCTGAAGTGTTGAGTATAAGGACTAAGGCCTCTGGTTGGGAATATTTGTTCCCCTATCACTAGTCTCCTGAGTCTGGCAATTCTCCATTTGCCATCACCTGGGAAGGGACTGCTTCAGGAAAACTAGTCTCCTTAACCCCAGAGATCAAACTTCCCTCTTTGTGCTTGCTTATGTAATGGAATGCACGGAACTTCCCTTCAGTTTCTTCCCCCTCTTCCAGCTCATCAGTGTCTGTGCCCCTCCAGCATATCTCCGATACCCTCCCCCTGTTAAAGACACCCATGAGCTACGTTATTCTCTTGTTGTCTTGCTTCTAATCCTGTGACTCATCACCTTGCCTTTCCACAGGAACCACAGTGATTGTTTCTAAAACTAAAATTATTATTATGATTGACAATAAATATCTAATAGATGTTAAGCAGTATCTTTACTATTAGAAGGGCTCTTTATGGGGAATGCATTAGGTGTATGTTAAGTACCTCCAGTATTTACATAGAAATTTGTAAACTTCACAAATTAGGTTCTGTAATTTTCCCACTATGTTTTGCAATAACATCAGAAAATAGAGGGGATGGGGAGCATATCCACGGTGTACAAACCAAGGTGAAGGTCTAGAAGTCAGTGCCCATGGTAGGGTCAGAATGTGGTTAATCTAGGCCACACGCTCTTTCCCAAAAGCCACTGTGGCCTCCCCAGGCAAGGCATTCCCAACATAATTTTCTAATTGATTTGGTACATACCAACAGGGTGCTTGTGCAGTTGAAATATCATTAATTAACGCCCTTGACTTGCTTTACAGGATAAGCCCACAATTAGGAACTTGAACACGGAGAAGTTGTTCACTGGGAATAATTTTCAGAAAGGCACTTGGTATGATGACAGTCTTGGATAGAAATATCCAGCTTCCTTAAGCCCCTCATTTCTATGCCAGGCCAGGTACTCATAAAAAAGGCAGCATTAGTTCTGTAAATGTGACGAAAGGGGACAAGCGAATAGCTATTGTTAGTGGCTCCTCATAGCCATTCTTTATCCATCCCTATATATTGTCTTCCATGTATTGCTAAGAAAAGAAAAAGAATACATTCTCTTCTACAGGACTTGTACTAAGTACTTGACGCAATTCTACAACAATCCTAAGGGATAGGTATTACTGTAAAGTTAGAGTGGATCTCAGAGAGGTTAGGAACTTGCTCAAAGTCACTCAGCTTCGAAGGGTCTTAAAATGGACATATGAGGATCTACCCAATACTCCACCGCACTATATCACTTCCTTGAAATATAATGAATATACAATACTCAATGCAGCCTTCACTCTGATTTCAGTTCCTTTCCTCCTGTTGTTGCCCTAATAAACTCTCCTTTGGGGCCATTTAAAGCCTTTGAACCACCACCAATTCAAATCTTAGCCTCTTCGTGAAAATAATAAGGTTTGACTCCACCAAAACACTATCCCTAATAATGCCGAGCTATTGATTTTTTTCAAGACTTCATTTACTCTTAAAATAGTATAATGATTAAGTATTTTTTCAAACTGGGCCTAATTAAATGTGTTTTTTCAAATTTTAGGAAAAGTCTTGGTTAGAAAGGAAAAGAAGATAAAAGGGAAAAAAAACAGCATTTCCTGACTCCAAGTGACAGAGTCGTTTAGAAATGAAACAGGGAAGAGCAACGTCAGCAGGTAGGATCTTCACCCCTTCCCTTCCCTCCACCTCCTCCCTTTGATGTCATCTAGGAGAGCCCCCTGTCTTTACTGGGCAAGATGTGGTGTGGTCACAGTAGCATGGAGAGGATAACTGCAGAAATCTGGCCAGAGCACTTTGTTGGATGCCTGGCATGACTCCAGTGTGTGCATGTGAATCAGGTTCTTGCGTGCTCCTGGAAGGAGGTTGGAGGAGCCAGAAGGCTGATGGCCCCTGAGCCCAGGGTCGAAGTAAAGAGGCTGCAGTGTTAAAGGGCTTTAGGACCCACCAAGAGCTGGTGTCACAGACTCTTGTCCTGGGTGTTAGAGCATCGCTGCAAAAGGCACAGGAAACACCTCATCTGCCACCAGTCCAGAAAGTAGACCAGGGCAGCTACTGCATATCAAAGTATAGCAGGATCCAGAGAAGGCATCACAGATGAAAAGCCTTCTTCTTTCCTGGATCCACAAGAAGGGGAAGGAGAAAGAGGTGGGGGCAGAATTCCCAGAGACTATTAATAAAAGAATGCTTTAATGATTAATTTTGATAGATTTTATTAAAATGGACAAAATCTAAGTGTTTCTACACTACTCGGAAGGCTGAGGCTTTTGAAGAACATCAGATTAAAGGGAAAAAAACTCATTTTTATTTGCATATTTGAGTAAATTGTGAGTAAATGTGTGACCCTGGTAAATACATCTGAAACTATTTAGCTTTGAAATGTGCTTAAATTATTTATATGGAAACTTCTACCCTCTGCTTCCCACCTAGCCCTGATCTACCCTGACAGATTATAAAAGATTTGAGGATAGCAGACTTTCTCTGACAGGCAATAGGCCAGTTTGGACGAACCATGTTTTAGGGACAACACGAACCTAGGACCATGCCCACCTCCTATGAAGGCTCAGACAGAGGCTGATGAGTCTGATTATTACCCACTGCCTCCTAGGCGTGAGAGGATCTACACCCCCGGTGGGGCTGTTCCAGTTAAAGAGAGGGCTCCCCTCCTCTGCAGGGAACAGGCTCTGGTGGGTAAGGATGGCAATCAGCACTGATGACCACTTACTTAATTACCTGCAGGCTGATCTCATCCCAGGTTCCCAAAGCACCATTACCATAATTAACATCCCCCTTTTTCCTACACCCCACAGCAGCCACCAATAACCCACACCTGACTCCTAAGTGGTATGACAGTGACTCACAGTAGCAACAGAAGTGGTTGGGAAACATATACTACACCATAGAAACTGTTCTCACATCTGCATCTGATATTATCCTTATCATCCCCCTGAGAGATCTCTTAACCTTAAAGATACAGCTGTCAGTTATTTTATCAGCAAAAAATGGGCTTATTTGGGAAGAACAGAGAACTGCAAAGTCTGGTCACTTTAGCTATGGCAAACCCTGGCAAGTCTGCAGAACAAAGGAGGAGAATGCTCTTTTTTTATAGAGGAATGGGGAGTTGGGAGGGCTTTGTAAACTCAGAGACCATTGGAGTAATAAAGTGTGGTGGCTTCTCATTGGCTGAGTCAGAGAGTTTCTCATTGGCTGTGCTATTGCTGGGTTAGGAGAAAATCTTTCCTCCTGCTGAGGTGGTAAAGTATAGGCCTCTTCAGGCTGGCAATGCAAGGGGAAGTATCCTATGTCTCTCTTCCAGTTGGGGTGTGTGTTGACCAGTGGTAGGGCACTAGACTCCCTGTGCTGGCCTCCTGACTGTTTGCGATGAGATTTCCTTTTCTCGGTTTCACAGATGTATGGGGCAGCTGATTTTATGCCTTCTTATCCCATTTTATAGACAAGGAAACTGTGGTCCAGAGAGAACTTGTGTTTATGTCACTAAATTTGGAGTCTGGTGTGAAATCCTATGCACCTGACTTGATCGCCTGCACCTTTTGTAATGCATTCTTGATGACTTAGTCTTCCAGCAATAGAACTGGGAGCTCTAAGAAGGTAGACATGCAATTTTGTTCATCAGTGTAGGCAAAGCACCTATAATGCACATGCCAGGACTCAGATTACTGTTGTATGAGTGAATGCATTGAATGAAAGCAATGCACTCTAAAGACAATTCTTGCTTTTTGCATAGTAACTTAGGGACTAGAGCCCCCAAAGAAGCCCACTGATAACCTCCAACCCTGATTTCCCACAAGAACTCTAGTTGCATCTGATATTAAATGGTATTTACTATTTCCTGAAAGTTTGGGGATATCTAGGGGAGAGGTCCTATGCTTCTCCACCATAACTCTGCTCTAACACATCTCCACTGGGGAGTACCATCCTCCATCCTCTCCCCACTGTTCTGTTTCTTGGGATGCAACCCCTGGGCCAGCCTGCTTTGCCATCCCCCAAGATTCTATGATAACTTGGTTTCTCTACCAAGCTACCAAAACAAAGGGAGACTAGATCACAGGAAACTTCAACCAAGCCAAGTAGGAAAGAGTTGGAGTCAGGTGAGGGAGTCATGTCTGTGCACATAGGGACCCTGGGGATTTTAGGGGCAGAGGTCCAAGCAGGTCATTTTAGTCTCATTTCCAGACCCAGACTGCACTTGAAGCCCCCTGTCTCTTGGCCCTTTGTTGTTCCCAAGGACCCCACTGGCTCCCAATAATGATTCTAATTTGAAGTGACACTGTTAACAACGACCGCAACATATTTCAAAGGAGGAGACTCTCTCAACACTGCCACTGACAACTGACACAGTGCATCCTCATACAAAGTGGGGAAAGTCCTCACTCCTCTGGGACGGCGAAGGGAACAGAAGCATGCAGATGTTGAAGGGAAGAAGGCGGCATTATGGCTTTGTGAGACCGAGAAGTGCCTCTTCCAAGCACAGAACGTTATCTCACGGGATCAGAATGAGCTCAAATGAAAAATGAGAGGGTCCTTTGTCCCTTTTGGTTTAATCTGTCTGTGTTATTCTCATTCTGAGACAAAAAATATTGATGAAGGGGCTTTAAAGGTGACTCCTCTGCTTTACTTTAGCATGATAGACTGATGTGTTATGCATATGAAACAGTGTGTTGATAGAAATTGGAACAGGCAGGAATTTGCTATTCTGAAGTTGCACTTTCAGTGTTGATTTATCAGATATAATGTGACATAGGACAGGGAGGCAGTCTTCTATCTGCGATTGTCATATTGCAAATGAATGAGTTAGGCTAGTGATTTTTCCGTTGATTTGGTGTCTATCTTGCATATTGAATCCCTACTATGTGCCAGGTACTTTAGACCCTAGCACATGAGAAGCCCTGGAAACTATTTATGGGGTGAACCAATAAAGGAGGGTTCCCACAGTACATGACCCTTCTTTGTCACACTAATCACTAAACAACTTATAGTTCTCTGTGTGTGTGTATGCACCTTCCACCAGGGTATATGTTCCTCAAGGGTGGGACGTTTCTTATACTTTTTTATATTTTATATTTCTATTGCTAACTCAAGGCTAAGTACATTGCAGAAAACATTTAATTATGAACTTCTTGGTAATTAAAGTGAAAAAGAAACAACACAAATGTTATAACAATGTAGACATTTATTGAACCTTAACCATGTACCAAGGATTCTTGAAACTCTTATGAGGTTATTTCTATTGTTACCAGTTTTTTTCCCCATTAGAGACTAAACCTTTGAGTTTCTGGGTAATATGTACCAGATAACAGAACTAGTAAGGGGTGGAACTGGGATGAATGCATGAGGATTCATCCACAAGGAGCATTACCCTCCATAATGAGCCAACCTTTAACACTGTCATTTTCAGGGAACATTTACTTTCTGGCTGAAACTCTGACATCAAATATAAGATAAAAAACAAACAAACACACAAACCACACAATCAAAGCAAAAACTCCATGCAGAACAATAGGTAAACAGAAGGGTCAAAGAATCACCTTCATCCTAAATGAAACTTTTTTCCTGGCACATCCCACTATAGGCATTCAGGGTGAGATCTTTTTCTTGAGTTATTTCAATCATCAATCTGGAGAATTCTTTTGTGTCTGCCTGCTCGATCAGTGGCAGCTCTTTGCAAGAAATTTACAGTGATGTCAGTTTGTTTAAATTGATGATAGGAAAAAGTAGATGGATCTCAAGTTTCTAGACAATAGCTGATGGCCTAAATTAACTGTCACCTGATTCTGCATTATGGATGAGAACCCAGTGTGACTGGAGATGTGGCCAATGGGAGATGGGGCAAAGTCTGTCTGGGGAGTTGGCAGCTCATGACCCACACATGTCTAGCAACTGATTGATCTGGATAGATCTTTCTTGTGATTTCCCAATCCTGTGGTAAGGCTCACAGAGTTTATTCCAATGGAAACATTGTTTCCTCTTCTCCCCAAATACCCACTCCATTCCATTTCTGTATTTCCAAATTTATCGTTCAAATTCTCATTTACACCATTGTTATCCCCAATCTCCCCAGCTGGAATGTATGTCTGCTTCCCACAGCTCATCTGTCTCCTTAGCTGCATTTTTCTCTCTGTATGGATCTCATTTTTGAGTAGAGCCTCTGGATTCTGTTCTGAGCCTTCTTTTCTTTTATCATTTCCCTGTCTTTTTAAGCCAGTGGCTTTCAATTCTGGCTGTGCATTCAAATCATTTTGTAAACTTTAAAAAAGACTCTTGCCCAGGCCCAATTAAATACAAATCTATAGAGGTGGAGCCCGACATCTGCTATTTTGTGTAAGTCCCCTCAGGGGACTCACATGTATAGCCCTAGGTGATTTCATTTATTTTCATGTCTCCAAATTTCTACTCTGAGCTGATCTATGTTTCTATTCTTCTTTTCTGAGGCCTAGGTACATATATCTGATTACTTTCTTGATGTTTTCAACTGTATGTCCAATAGGCATCTAAAACTCAACATGTCAAAAGCTGAGCACTTACCGTCTTCTCCAGCCCATCAAAGCCTCAAAGCAAGTAAGCGCTAAGTCCCTTTCTACCACATGCTGTGTCTTTGAGAAAGTTCCTTACATCTTAGTTTCCCCAACCACAGGATGAAGATAAGGAAATGAATATGATAATACATGTAGACCTCTGAGTATAAAGCACAGCCTGCTTTGACATCAAAAAATGGCTGTTCTTGTTAACAGACTGTAAATCCAAAAAATACCTCTGAAACAAATAATATATTATATGTTAAAAAAAAAAAAGAATACAAAATCTTCAGTCCTGTATCCCCAGTGACCAGCACCTGGTCTGGCACATCATAATCACTCAATAAATATTTGTTTAATGATTATATTTCTATTTTTAAAGATGTTGAGTGTTTGAGGAAGGAACCAATGGTTAAAAGAGCCAGGAAAGAAAGTACAGGGATAGCATGTCACTAGCAGATAAATGGGGAGGAGCTGGGGCTGCTGCTATACCTGGACGTTTATTGTTTCTGACATCATGACCTCTAAATAGGTTGTTCCTATCATTAGCAATTATCAACATCCTTATCAGGTCCAATGTTTACTGAGAAGCATGTGTATGTGTGTGTATGGGTTCAGTGATGAATCTTTCCCATGCACATTTATTTCAGTTCTCCCACTAACATTATGAAGGAAACTATAGTATTATTTCTGTTTTTCAGATGCAAAATTAGAACTCAGAAAGATTTAATAACTTGCCCAGAGTCACAATCTGGACTGGAATCAAGAAATATGGCAATCCCAAGCCCCTGATCTTAACTACCATACATAGTAAATAAAGAAGAACTAATTGTATGAGATATTCCTGGGGGTCAGTTAGAGGACTGAAGTCCTATCTCATTTAAATCTAAATATGTGGTCATGAATGGATTCGAGATGCAGCCATTGGCCCATTATCCCTGCCTATGGGGCCATGATAATAAAGTTAACAAAGGTATTTTCTCATTGTATTTTGAAGAAAAATCTACTGAAATGGCTCTTTCCTTCTAATGAATGCCTAACTGGCAGCCAGATCATGTGGTCAAAACAGGCAAGAAGGATGGGCACCACCTTATGTTTAAAATACAGGACCTCTTTGTACTGTTAGCAGTCTCTCGAACACTCTTAATCTTCTGATCAAGTCTTTGTTTGCACAGATGAGATGAAAAATTGGACTTTTTTTTTTTTTAAAGGAGCTTGGCATGAAACCTAAGCAATCATTTGGATACTATTAATGTTCCAAATTTGCCTTTCTTTGTTTAGTGGACTATATTATGCATGTGGAATCCCAGTTCAAGGATTTATCTAAATTGGCTGTGTAATACTAGATGACAGCAAAGGGATTTGTTCAAAATTGGCTTATGTCTTCTGAGGCAGAGGAAATTATGCACAACTCCCAGGAATCATCCACTACAATCTCCCCTAGCACATGTGCTGTAGGCATCCACAGCAACAGTCCATCTATGTAGTCAGAGAGCTGAACAAAGGGACCATGATTTCACTGATGGCCCCACCCTAACCTCCAGTCTCCTGAACATCTGAGGGAGGAGGCAGTGTGGACTTAGATAATTGTACCTCTTCTTATGTGACAGTCATCAAGAACTTAACACCTTTCTGCTTGGGGGCGGACTCCACCCCCACCCCAGAGCCCCTGCTGGCCCCACCATACAGTGCTATACTACTTAACTGGGTATGCCTATTCCTTCTTCCCAGACTCTTCTCAACAGGTACGACCACCTTTTCTCATTATAGATGCCTGGGTCATATCTGATACCCGATACAAAACCTCTTAACCTTTGCTAACCATGTTCCATTGGAAAACTCTCTATTGTTCTCCATTGATCTAGGTTTTTCTGAGTAAGTTTTCACCATCTGAACCAAATGGAGAGCAAGTGCATTTATAAGCATGAAAATCTGTGACACTTTAGGATTAAGATCTTAAAAGGAATCATCAGACCAATTCAGCATCTTGTCAATGTAACTGTTATATCTAAAATGACTTGTGCTCTGATTTTTGAAGCATCAAGTTCAGAAAAAAAGATTATAAAAAATGCATGAATTCTTTCTCCTTTGAGACTTTCTGTTAATGGTAAAACTATTTTACCATTTTCTCCCAGTTTTCCAGACTCAAAGCCTTGGAGTTTTTTGTTGTTGTTGTATTGTTGTTGTTTTTTTAAGCAGACATTATTTTTTAGAATAGTTTTTGATTTACAAAAAAACAGAGCAGCTTGGAAATTTGTCATATACAACCCACCACAAGCAGTTCCCCCTATTATTAACATTTTGCATTGGTGTGCTACATTTGCTATAATTAGTGGACCTGATGTTGATACATTATTATTAACTAAATTATATAGTTTACATTAAGGTTCACTCTTTGTGTCGTGAAGTTCAATAGGTTTTGAGAAACGTATAATGACATGTATTCTCCATTACAGTACCATACAGAATAGTTTCCCTGCTCTAGAAATCCTCTGTGCTCTATCTATTGATCCTTCCCTCCTTCCCGAGAGCCATTGATCTTTTTTTTGTCTCTGTAGTTTTACCTTTCCCAAAATGTCATATATTTGGAATCATAGAGCATGCATCCTTTTCAGACTGCTTCTTTTACTTAGTGATACACATGTAAGAGTTCTCCATGTCTTTTTGTGCTTTATAACTCAATTCTTTTTATCACTGAATAATATTCCATTGTCTGGATGTGCCATGGTCTGTATACTTATTCACCTATAGAAGGACATCTTGGTTGTTTCCAGTTTTTAGTGATTCTGAACAAAGCTGCTATAACATTTGTTGGCACTCTGTGTGGACAGACATTTTCAATTTTGGGTGTCTAGGAGAACAACTGGATCATAGGATAAGATTAAACTTAGCTCTGTAAAAAACTGCCAGATAGTTTTCCAAAATGGCTGTACCATTTGCAATGCATTAGCTATTAATGAGGGTTCCTGTTGCATTATTTTTTGTTTTGGGGGGTTTTGGAGGGGGGATTTTTGCCTTTCTAATAGATATGTATTGATACCACATTGTTATTTTAATTTGCAACTTCCTAATGTCAAATAATGTTGAATGCATTTTAATATGTTTATTTGCCATCCATGTGTCTCTGTGATATTTCTGTTCAAATCTTTTGGCCATTTTTTACTTACTTTGTTTTCTTATTGTTGAGTTTTAAATGTTCTTTTTACATTTTGGATATAAGTCCTCTATCAAATATGTGCTTTGTAAATGTTTTGTTCCAGTCTGTGGCTTGTCATTTTTACTCTATGGTGCATTTTTGGTTTGTTAAACATTTGTTAAACATTTTTTTAAATATTAATTCCTGTATAGTTAATATGCAGTGTTATCTTAGTTTCAGGTGTACAGTATAGTGATCCAACAATTCTATACATTACTCAGCGCTCATCATGACAAGTGCACTCCTTATTCCCCATTACCTATTTCCTCAATCCCCCTGACATCCCTCTGGTAACCATCAGTTTGTTCTCTATAGTTAAGAGTCTGTTTCTTGGTTTGTCTCTTTTTTAATTTGTTCATTTATATTAACAGTATCTTTTGCAGATCAGCATTTTTTAATTTTAATAAAGCCTAATTGATATTTTCCCCGCTTTGATGTAGTATGCTTTGGGTGTTGTATCTAAAAATTCATCTCCAGATTCCAGGTCATCTAGATTTTCCCCTATGTTATCTTCTAGGTGTTGTGTGTTTCTGCACTTGGGTCTAAGTTCCATTTTGGTTCATTTTTGTGAAAGATTTAGCCTTTATTTATTTTTTCTTATATATCAATATCCAATTATACCATTTAAAAAAATGCTATCCTTTCTCCACTGGATCTTAGAGTTTCCATCTCTGCTTACACTACCCATCTGTTCCTGCATGCTGTCTACTTTTTCCTTTAGAGCTCTTAGCACATTAGTCATAGTTATTTTAAATTCCCTCTCTGATATTTCCAAAAATACATGTCACATCTGAGTTTGGTTCTGTTGCTTGTGTTTTCTCTTCAGACTGTGTTTTTTGCCTTTTGGCACTACTTGGAATATTTTATTGAAAACTGGGCATGATGTATTGGATATTAGGAATTTAGGTAATTTGTTCTCTAGTGTAAGTTTTATGTTGATCTGGTTAGCAGTTGGTCCGTGTTTAACGTTTGCTATAGCTACAGATGCCAGAGGATTCAGTTTCCTCTAGTTTCCTTAGGGTTTTTGTTTGTTTGTTTCTTTTTTTGTCTCCTGAATTTTCTCTGATCTTTGATATTAAACCTGGTGAAGCATCTGGAGGTAAAATGTATGAAGGTATGTAGACCTCCCTAGGACTACCCCCTCCCCTGGAATTTTTATCTCTCAAACTAGTCCATACTCAAGCTCCAGAAATTTGTCAAAATTGCCATTTACATGTTCCTACCAGTAAGTGGCTCCAGGGGCTTCTACTTCAGGGAAGTTGATGTTGGCTGTTGTTCATTCTCTGTAGCCATCTGTCTCTCCAGATTTGAGGTGGTCATTTGTCCTGGAATCTCAATTCTCTGGTGGATATCAAAAGTCATTGATTTTCACTCTGTTCATCTTCTCTCTCTCTCTCTCTCTCTCTCTCTCTCTCTCTCTTTATTAGAACAGGTGTAATGATTCCAAGCTCTTTACCTTTAGGAGTTGCAACTTAGAAGTGGAATCTTCTCAATTTCTCCCTTGACCCCATCCTTTACCCTTCACCCTAATTCATTCAGTCATTCAGTATTTAATGTGCTGTTATGACATATATGGTATTTACTGTCTAGTGAGTCAGCGGTGAAGAAGTCGGTATTTGCATGAAAGCTAAATTCTAGTTGATGATGAGCAAAGGAAGAAAGAAGTAAGCAGGTTTTTCAGATAGCAATAAAGCTTCTAAAAGAACAGAATAACATAAGAACTGTGGTTAGAAGAAGTCAGAAGTACTGGGCGCCTGGGTGGCTCAGATGGTTAAGCATCTGCCTTCGGCTCAGGTCATGATCCCGAGGTCCTGGGATCGAGTCCCGCATCAGGCTCCCTGCTCCTTGGGAGCCTGCTTCTCCCTCTGCTTCTCTCTCTCTCTCTCTCTCTCTCTCCCACCCTCTGTCTCTCATGAGTAAATAAATAAAATCTTTAAAAAATAAATAAATAAATAAATAATAAAAAAAAAGAAGTCAGAAGTACTTTAAGTAATTATCCGAAAAGAAGTACTTTAGGTGGTATAATCATCAAAGATCTTAAAAAGTTGTGATCTGTGAGATAATCTATAGGAAGAAGCTTCCATAAAGAATGAATGCTAAATGCAAGGGACCTAAAGTTGAAACATGTTTAATGATTAAAAAAAAAAACACAGAAAATAGCACACACCTACAATATATTGAATATAGTAGAGTCTGCCATGACACGTATCTAGAAAGGAGGCAGGTAAAGTAGATATTAGGTCAAGACATGCAGATCATGGCAGTACTTTAAGTTTTATTCTAAGTCCTTTGTAATGTCACTGGAGTAGGTTGATATTTTATAATATGTGTTTCTTTTCATGTCTGCAGAGAATGGGCATTTTAAAGTCTGGAAGTGTGGAGAATAACACAGGGGCTGCTAGAGTGGTTCAGATGAGAGAGAATGTCAGCTCAGGTCAGGGCTGTACCTGTGGAAAAGTGTGGAAGTGGATGGAGAAGTTTGTCATGTCCTTGAAGAGAGAAGATTCAGAACGCAGCTTTTGATGGGGTGAAGGTGAGGGAAGGAATATAGGAGCAAGGTAAATTTGCAGGTGGTTGTTGGAATGTATTGAGTAGTGGCCAGATTTTGCATACATTCTCAAGGTAGCAATAAAAGGATTTGGTGAAGAACTGAATGGGAGCATCTGACAAAGACAGAAGGGAAATGATTGGAACGAAGATGCTATCAACTCACGTGTGGCAAGTCATGGTGGGTTTTCCCATCTTTTGCATTAGGAAACCTGGAATGCATGGAATATAGTCAGAATAGAGATGGGTCGATTTGGCACGGTGACTCAACTCTGTCTAAAAGCCAAAACAATCACATCTTGTGCGGAAGCTCGGGAATGTTTTTTGAATGTTTTGAGTAATAAGAGTTCACTGCTTACAGAGCAGAGCTTCTCCTGTAGGAACAATGGCTTGTCGATTGTTAAGAAGTCTAAGAAGTAGACAACCTAAATAAATTCAAAATTATTTGTCTGCAAATCTGAGTATTGTTTGTTTTCTGCCAAGATGTTATATAATAAAGTTATTATTCAATTTTTTCATGTAACATATTTAAGGATATAATCATATATGAAAACACAGACTCTGGCAAGGACTTTGATTATAGAGTAATCAAAATCTCAATCAATCTTCTATAAAACCACAAAAACTTCTCTATATTTTATTGTTTTTCTTACTTCATTATCCTGAAAATAGCAGTTTATATGTCTGCCTCTGACTACAAAAGTGGTTCTTAAGCATTTAGAGAAATAGACTGTGGCCTAGAGTACCTACGGGAAGTTTTGAATCTAATTCTCATACATGCTGACATACATAAACATCCAAGTGAGGAAATGATAGCATGGCTGGCCTTTAAGGGCCTCTTAAAGACCATCCATGAAACTCTGATAAGATTGTCTAAAACAGGGCCACCTGGGTGGCTCAGTCGTTAAGCGTCTGCCTTCGGCTCAGGTCATGATCTCAGGGTCTTGGGATCGAGCCCTGCATCGGGCTCCCTGCTCAGTGGGAAGCCTGCTTCTCCCTCTCCCGCTCCCCCTGCTTGGGTTCCCTCTCTCACTGTGTCTCTCCCTGTCAAATAAATAAATAAAATCTTAAAAAAAAGATAGATGTCTAAAACACTGCAAACCTAGCTTTCTTCTGTGTTTCAATTTGATCCACATTAAGCTAAAATACTACCTATGGAGCAGTTTGTATCCATCCTTAAGAAACCTTATGTTGGGTGGGGCATCAACTTCTCAAAGGTAAGGCTACTCTGTCTTTAGTTCCCTGGAATCTATAAAGGGCTTCATGCAATCTCTGAGGCCTGCCAAAAGTGGAAATGCAACATGGGAAGGATTAAAATCTGCTTCTGCTATAGGTTGGAGGACTTTCGATGCAGCTGTCTTCCATGTGGTGATTCAGCAAGTCAACCCGCTTTGACCCTTTGATACCTTACTGTCAAAGGCTCCCATGTTAATTGTTTCAGGGAAGAAATATGCTGGAGAATCATGTATGAGAAAGGCTTTTATTTTATTTTTTTAAATTTTTTATTGTTATGTTAATCACCACATATTACTTCATTAGTTTTTGATGTAGTGTTCCATGATCCATTGTTTGTGTATAACACCAAGTGCTCCATGCAGAACGTGCCCTCTTTAATACCCATCACCAGGCTAGCCCATCCCCCCACCCCCCTCCCCTTTAACATCTTCCCTCAGTTTGTTTCTCAGAGTCCATCATCTCTCATGGTTCGTCTCCCCCTCTGATTCCCCCCCTTCATCCTTCCCCTCCTGCTCTCTTCTTCTTCTTCTTCTTCTTCTTCTTCTTCTTCTTCTTCTTCTTC
>NW_027397067.1:77456132-77583888 GCF_003265705.2 Callorhinus ursinus | reverse complement strand
TCTTCTTCTTCTTCTTCTTCTTCTTCTTCTTCTTCTTCTTCTTCTTCTTAACATATATTGTATTATTTGTATCAGAAGTACAGATCTGTGATTCAACAGTCTTGCACAATTCACAGCGCTCACCAGCGCACATACCCTCCCCCATGTCTATCACCCAGCCACCCCATCCCCCCCACCCCCCACCACCCCCCCAACCCCCACTTTGTTTTCTGAGATTATGAATTCCTCATATCAGTTGAGGTCATATGATACATGTCTTTCTCTGATTGACTTATTTCACTCAGCATAACACCCTCCAGTTCCAACCATATCATGGCAAATGGCGAGATTTCATTCTTTTTGATGGCTGCATAATATTCCATTGTGTGTGTGTGTGTGTGTGTGTGTGTGTGTGTGTGTGTGTGTGTGTATATATATACCACATTTTCTTTATCCATTCGTCTGTTGATGGACATCTTGGCTCTTTCCACAGTTTGGCTATTGTGGACATTGTTGCTATAAACATTGGGGTGCACATACCCCTTTGGATCCCTACATTTGTATCTTTGGGGTAAATACCCAGTAGTGCAATTGCTGGATTGTATGGTAGTTCTATTTTCAACTGTTTGAGGAACCTCCATACTGTTTTCCAGAGTGGCTGCACCAGCTTGCATTCCCACCAACAGTGTAGGAGGGTTCCCCTTATGAGAAAGGTTTTTAATCCTCGGCTCAGATGTAACAAACATTATTCCTGCTCACATTTTACCACCTGGAGTCAGTCATACAGTCTTATTCAATTGAAATGGGGCTAGAAAGTGGCTGTCCATGTGCTTAAGGACACAAAAGTGGCACAGGATAAGATGAACACACAGCACTGTCCCTGCCACGGTGCCTTTCACCATTTTTCTAGACTTATCATACCCCTTTACATTCCTTGAACACATCCCAGCCTTATGGTGATTTGCTACCCACTTCACAGATGCCCTGAGAATTCTCAGAAGATACTTTTCATGGGAAACTTGGTCCCCTCAAATGTTTGGTCACCATTTAGGACACCTGCTCTAATGCTACCCTCCCTGAATCCTTCCCTGACTCCCTTTAGAAAAGCTGGCTGATCCCTCATTTGTTACTCTCCAGCATATTTTACATAGTTGACTAGACCATGGAACATATGGTATTTGTATTGTTTTCTTCCTTGTCTCATGCATCTTTCTTACAGTTTGTGTGTTTTGGGGTGGATAGACAACATTTTGTTGTTTTCTTTCTTATTTGTTTTTGTCTGCTTTTTTTTCTTGCATTATTATTAGATATCTAATACATAATAATGCTTAATCAAGGATTGTTCAATAAGCTGAGTTTGTATCTGAAACTTAGAGACTGAGAACGTATTTTCTTTTTTTAAAAAATTGCATTCACCTTCTCCTTTAGGACTAGGTCAACAAAGGTCACAATTACCATCATTCCATACATATTGGGAGTGCTTAATCCCTCTATAGAACAAGAAAATATCTATGGTCATTTTCCCACTTGGCCAGTATCTCACTTGAATAGTTATTAATGGGAGTGAGATAGGGAAACTCAATTAGGATAAGAGAGAGATGATATCTCCACCTAGAGAGAAGCATCAAGAATAACGAAATTGGGTAAAACTTTTATTCTCATGTCTCTAAGCTATAAAGAGCTCCACTTAATATATATTTTTCCTGTTCTTTGCTTGAGAAATTACACTTAATTTCAATACCTAATTTAGTTTCATTTCAAATTTTCATTAAAATGCTGTAGATTCTCTTCCTCTGTTAATGCAAATAGTAAGTCTGGACCCAAAATTATCCCCACCAGCACCTACTTGCTGCCAGACATTCTTTTTAACTATTTAAATAGGCATTTTATAACAAATCATTTAATAGAAATATATGATTTATGTAGGCAGAACACAGTGTTTCATTAAAATAGATTAGAAAAGTTTAGACCTTGAGTTCAAACCAGGGTAATTACTTTGTCATTACCTTGCCTATAGTTCTTTCATTTCCAATTGTATATTGATTGGTTAATTCTCTGTTCCGTTTTCTTTAAAGAAATTTATAATGGTATATAAAATAGCCTTTGTTTCTCTTTTACATGTGTATTCTATTTCCTGCACTTGCATACCATACCAGAACCACTTTCAAAGTGAAAAGGGGCACACTTAAGAATTACTCTGGAATAAGAGGCATAAATAGAACCTCTCCAAGCATGTTGAGACATATGAGATGCTATAAATAGACTGCTACTCTGAACTTTGTATTTTTGTTTTTATTTCTATTTTTTCTTGTTCCTCTGAATCAGTCCATCTGGATCAACCATCATAGTGATGACCTCTAAAATGTGTAGTGTGCAATCAAAGACACTTTGTTGCTTCTTTATTTCCTATTTTCCTTGTGAGGGGAGTTTTCTACCAGGTTAGGTCAGACCAAACAACTCTGTAAAAAGGTATTCTTAAAAAGGCATCAATAAGAGGGCAATAGCAGGGTTCAGAAAAAACGGTTAATGTAAGAAGGTGCTGTGGATTCAGGTGATTGGCTTGTGAAGTCGGGTTATCTCCTTAAGGATCATGTGCTGAATGGTAAAGAATCCTGAGAAATTGACAGCTTTACCGAAAGTTAAGGGCCAATACCTTTTACCTCTGTATCACCCAACACTTTAACACTCAAGATAATCTGAACTGCTATTCATCAGTATTATTTAGATCCTGCATCTCTTATAGGACCATGCCTAAAGGAATTAGCACAGGGCATGAAAATAAATGGAAGACATGACTCAAAAGGCAACACCAAGGCTTTCTCTCTAACCATAGGATTTGGTGACTTCCTTTATTTCTTGTCCTTTTCCCTGAATAGAAGTAATGATCTCACTCTGTCTATCTCATTGGTGTAAAGTAAGGATTTATAATAATAACAATAACTTGTAAAATAAAATTAGAAATTGTTCTCATTCCCTGAGGCTTACTGTAAGTGTGCTCTGTACTAAGTACTTTGCTCATGCAGTCCTTACAACAGCCTTGTGTGATAGGCTATTTATTTATAGATTTATAGGTAAGGAAAATCAGCCTCAAAAATTTAATCTAGGTTTTCCAAATCCACCTAGAAATTAAGTCAGAGGAGCAGGAATCAAATAAAAATTTTTCAAACTCCAAAGCCTATGTTCTAGCAGTTGATAAGAAAGAACTCTAAAAAACATTACTTGGATTATTTTTAATGTGAATGTATTGTTACATTCATCATTTTCCCAGGGATCTAGTGATTCATGCTGCTTTCATGACTAATAAATGTCTGTGACATTGACAGTTCTTAGGTGTCCCCTATACCACTTAAAAAGGTGCCCACTTCACCATCATCTACAAATAAGTGTAACCCTTACATTACTGTGAAGGAGGCATTCTCTGCATTAAATTACAATCCAATAGAAAGAAACTCACATAGTTTGTGATGCACTTGGAGTCTCAAGCTCTATAAATGATGAGGATGCATGAGAACCCAACTTGAGTTTCATTTCAGATAGTGTTTGATACATAATGAGCACTCATTAAATCCTAAATTTTACTATTAGCCTATTATAAAGCAAGAAGGTGAAATCAGATAAGGGGAAAGGCTAAGGATGACGCCCATATTTCCAATGGCCATAAATAAAGGCATAAGCATCTGGGGACACAGAAATGTAAATGTTCTTTAGAGAGTTGAGAAATTAAGACAGAAACAAATTTGTGATACAAGAAGCATTATTGATGTAGATTTAGGTGGTATCTGTCACCATGTGGGCTCCAAAGACTAATTTGCACAAGTGAGATTTAATTAAGGAATTCTTATGAATATGGAAACAATGACTGTGAAAGGAAGGGTAAAAAGGTATGTTTGGACAGAAGAAGAAAGTAGGCTACAATACAGTCTCAATGGAGTCTGCAGCTGACCATATGGGTATTTTAAACCAAGGATGCCTCTAAAGAGTTTTCCCAAGATGGGGTGTCTATGAGTTATTGCCAGCCAGAAGTCAGGTGCTCTAGCTCCAAATCTCATCCCAGCATCAGCTTCCTCAATTTATCTGCAGCACCTGGATTTTCCCAGGAAGATGGCCTTTAGAGATTAGCCTGCAGGAGGGTTAATACAAAGTGTTCCTGGGGTCCACACCTGTAGAAGCTAAGTGAGAAAGCAAGCTTGGGTAAAGATACATGTGCAGCTGTGATATGAATTCATTGGAAATCTCAGCTGATGTTAAACTGTGGCTCAGTGCTAAGCTCTTCCTAGGGTTGTCCTATGACTTAATTGAAAATTACTCTCCTCCTCATAAAATAGTGTTGAAGATATTTGTTTTTTCCTATATAAATCAATTCTTTTAATTTTTTATAGTTTAGCAAGATATCTGCTCAATCTCCAATTATATGGAATTTTCAACAATGAGTTAGTAGAATCCTTCATCACACTATGATGACATTTATTGAAAATTTTGTCTTTGATCACTGCATCTTCCCCCAACCTCCTTTTTCCATCAGGGAAAGCCATTACTGGAGAGACTAATGTGCCTATAGATTCAATATTCCCATCTGTTCAGATAAGAAAAACAGAACAGAACGTAATAAAACTTCTGTTCTTCCTAAAGGATGAAACACTTTCTTAAATAACTGACCCAGATTGATATAATTAAATACTGGATCACTTACATTTATTTTTTATTTTCTTTATTTTAAATCACTTATATTTAAATATATCATTCAATTTTCCTTAGAACTTCTTGATGTAAGCATTTATAGATGAGAATTTGTCCCTAAGTGAGGTTAACTTTTTCAAAGGTGACAGCAAGCAAATGGAACTTAAAGGGGATGGAGATAAAGAGAGAACAAAAGTTGTTAGTATTTACTCAGCATGAGGCACTGTAATGACACATCTTCCTGTGTCCCTCTTTCATAGAGGAAAGAAATGATGGCTGAGTCACGTAGAGCCCAGACATGAACCATATTCCCTCAGATTTCAAAACCCATGTGCATCCCAATCTATCAAGTCCCTTTCTTTAAAAACAAATTTAATTCAATTTAATTAACATATACAGTATTATTAGATTCAGGGGTAGAATTTGGTGATTCATCAGTTGCATATAACACTCAGTGCTCATTCCATCAAGTGACTTCCTTCATGTCCATTACCCAGTTACCCCATTCCCCCACCCACCTCCCCTCCAGTAACCTTCAGCTTTTTTCCTAGAGTTCAGCATCTCTTATAGTTAGCCTCCCTCCCTGTTTGTCTTATTTTCAAGTACCATTCATTCTGATAATGTTTGAGAAAATTGCTAACTTTGAGTTCCTCAAGTACAGTTTTACTTATAATCATAAACAAAATTACAGCTAAAACCTGCTATGAATTTACCATGTGCCATGAGATGTGTGGTTGTGAGACTTCCAGAAGATAAACTGGAAGAAGAATATCTTCCTTCTTATTTCTTGATTCGGGATGAATTAAAAATGTCTTTTCTCTCAGTGACTGATGCTTATACAAGGAACAGTTTACATAATCAGCACACCCCCATAAGTCTGGTTCCTAAGCCATGGAGTTCTGGCATATATAGTTGGTCCCATAACTAAGAGCATCACTGCCAAGGGGCAACATGGTGACAAAAGATGTCAATTAATGTTCTTGACCCTCTACCCACCTTTCCTGACTCATAACTATCAGATGCTTGTCTAAAGAACACCGCTACTCTGAATGGTCTTTAATGACCCAAGACTCTCACCCATGAAAGCAGGGTTAGGGCTGTAGGTAGCTGGAAAGGACAAAAGGTTTGTCTTTCTCATGGCTTGGTGTCTTATATACGCCAGAGGTGTACATTTCCTATAAAACCCTCAGGTTTCTCCATAATTTGCTATGAGAAAAAGAAAGGCCTATATACTTTTCTATAATTTATCATCATTTTCAGCTTTTGATTTTGTGGCCCTGTCTGGGCATTTTTAGCTTTATATTTGTTTTTATTTGTTTTTATTTTTTATTGATATGTTAATCACCATACATTACATCATTAGTTTTTGATGTAGCGTTCCATGATTAATTGTTGGTGCATAACACCCAGTGCTCCACGCAGAATGTGCCCTCTTTAATACCCATTACCAGGCTAACCCATACCCCTACCCTCCTCCCCTCTAGAACCCTCAGTTTGTTTTTCAGAGTCCATCCTCTCTCATGGTTCATCTCCCCCTCTGACTTACTCCCCTTCATTCTTCCCCTCTTGCTATCTTCTTCTTTTTCTTTTTTCTTAACATATGTTGCATTATTTGTTTCAGAAGTACAGATCTGTGATTCAACAGTCTTGCACAATTCACAGCGCTCACCATAGCACATACCCTCCCCAATGTCTATCACCCAGCCACCCCATCCCTCCCACCCCCCACCACTCCAGCAACCCTCAGTTTGTTTCCTGAGATTAAGAATTCCTCATATCAGTGAGGTCATATGATACATGTCTTTCTCTGATTGACTTATTTCACTCAGCATAACACCCTCCAGTTCCATCCACATCATTGCAAATGGCAAGATCTCATTCCCTTTGATGGCTGCATAATATTCCATTGTGTATATATATCACCTCTTCTTTATCCATTCATCTGTCAATGGACATCTTGGCTCTTTCCACAGTTTGGCTATTGTGGACATTGTTGCTATAAACATTGGGGTGCACGTACCCCTTCAGATCCCTAAATTCCTGTCTTTGTGGTAAATACCCAGTAGTGCAATTGCTGGATCATATGGTAGCTCTATTTTCAACGTTTAGCGGAACCTCCATACTGTTTTCCAGAGTGGTGGCACCAGCTTGCATTCCCACCAACAGTGAAGGAGGGTTCCCCTTTCTCCGCATCCCCGCCAACATCTGTCGTTTCCTGACTTGTTAATTTTAGCCATTCTGACGGTGTGAGGTGGTATCTCATTGAGGTTTTGATGTGGATTTCCCTGATGCCGAGCGATACTGAGCACTTTTTCATGTGTCTGTAGGCCATTTGGATGTCTTCTTTGGCAAAATGTCTGTTCATGCCTTCTGCCCACTTCTTGATTGAATTATTTGTTCTTTGGGTGTTGAGTTTGATAAGTTCTTTATCGATTTTGTATACTAGCCCTTTATTTGATATGTCATTTGCAAATATCTTCTCCTATTCTGTCGGTTGTCTTTTGGTTTTGTGGACTGTTTCTTTTGCTGTGCAAAAGCTTTTTATCTTGATGAAATCCCAATAGTTCATTTTTCCCCTTGTTTCCCTTGCCTTTGGTGATGTTTCTAGGAAGAAGTTGCTGCGGCTGAGCTCGAAGAGGTTGCTGCCTGTGTTCTCCTTTAGGATTTTGATGGACTCCTGCCTCACGTTTAGGTCTTTCAACCATTTGGAGTCTATTTTTGTGTGTGGTGTAAGGAAATGGTCCAGTTTCATTCTTCTGCATGTGGCTGTCCAATTTTCCCAACACCATTTGTTGAAGAGACTGTCTTTTTTCCATTGGACATTCTTTCCTGCTTTGTCAAAGATTAGTTGACCATAGAGTTGAGGGTCCATTTCTGGGCTCTCTATTCTGTTGCATTGATTGATGTGTCTGTTTTTGTGCCAGTACCATACTGCCTTGATGATGACAGCTTTGTAATAGAGCTGGAAGTCCGGAATTGTGATGCCACCAGCTTTGCTTTTCTTTTTCAAGATTCCTCTGGCTATTCAGGGTCTCTTCTGGTTCCATACAAATTTTAGGATTATTTGTTCCATTTCTTTGAAAAAAGTGGATGCTATTTTGATGGGGATTGCATTGAATGTGTAGATTGCTCTAGATAGCATTGACATCTTCACAATGTTTGTTCTTCCAATCCATGAGCATGAAACGTTTTTCCATTTCTTTGTGTCTTCTTCAATTTCTTTCATGAGTATTTTATAGTTTTCTGAGTACAGATCCTTTGCCTCTTGGGTTAAATTTATTCCTAGGTATGTTATGATTTTGGGTGTAATTGTAAATGGGATCGACTCCTTGATTCGTCTCTCTTCTGTCTTGTTGTTGGTGTATAGGAATGCCACTGATTTCTGTGCGTTGATTTTATATCCTGCTACTTTACTGAATTCCTGTATGAGTTCTAGCAATTTTGGGGTGGAGTCTTTTGGGTTTTCCACATACACTATCATATCATCTGCAAAGAGTGAGAGTTTGACTTCCTCCTTGCCGATTTGGATGCCTTTGATTTCTTTTTGTTGTCTGATTGCTGTGGCTAGGACTTCTAATACTATGTTGAAGAGCAGTGGTGATAGTGGACATCCCCGCTGCATTCCTGACCTTAGGTCAAAAGAGAGCTTTTCCCCATTGAGAATGATATTTGCTGTATGTTTTTCATAGATGGCTTTTATGATATTTAGGTGTCTTCTATCCCTATACTCTGAAGAGTTTTGATCAAGAAAGGATGCTGTACTTTGTCAAATGCCTTTTCTGCATCTATTGAGAGGATCATATGATTCTTGTTCTTTCTGTTGTTAATGTATTGTATCAGGTTGACTGATTTCCGGATGTTGAATCAGCCTTGCAGCCCAGGGATAAATCCCACTTGGTCATGGTGAATAGTCCTTTTAGTGTACTGTTGGATCCTATTGGCTAGTATTTTGGTGAGAAATTTGCATCCATGTTCATCAAGGATATGGGTCTCTAATTCTCCTTTTTGATGGGGTCTTTGTCTGGTTTTGGGATCAAGGGAATGGTGGCCTCATAAAATGAGTTTGGAAGTTTTCCTTCCATTTCTATTATTTGGAACAGTTTCAGGAGAATAGGTATTAATTCTTCTTTAAATGTCTGATAGAATTCCCCTGGGAAGCCATCTGGCCCCAGCTTTTGTATCTTGGGAGATTTTTTATGACCACTTCAATTTCCTTAGTGGTTATAGGTCTGTTCAGGTTTTCTATTTTTTCCTGGTTTAATTTTTGTAGTTGATACATCTCTAGGAATGCACCCATTTCTTCCAGGTTATCTAATTTGCTGGCATAGAGTTGCTCATAATATGTTCTTATAATTGTTTGTGTTTCTTTGATGTTGGTTGTGATCTCTCCTCTTTCATTCATGATTTTCTTGATTTGGGTCATTTCTCTTTTCCTTTTGATAAGTCAGGCCAGGGGTTTATCAATCTTGTTAATTCAAAGAACAAGCTCTTAGTTTCGTTGATCTGTTCTACTGTTCTTTTGGTTTCTATTTCATTGATTTCTGCTCTGATCTTTATTATTTCTCTTCTCCTGCTGGGTTTAGGCTTTATTTGCTGTTCTTTCTGCAGCTCCTTTAGGTGTAGGGTTAGGTTGTATATTTGAGACTTTTCTTGTTTCTTGAGAAAGGCTTGTATTGCTATATACTTTCCTCTCAAGACTGCCTTTGCTGTATCCCAAAGATATCGAACAGTTGTGTTTTCATTTTCATTGGTTTCCATGAATTTTTTTAATTCTTCTTTAATTTCCTGGTTGACCCATTCATTCTTTAGTAGGATGCTCTTTAGCCTCCATGTATTGGAGTTCTTTCCGACTTTCCTCTTGTGATTCAGTTCTAGTTTCAAAGCATTCTGGTCTGAAAATATGCAGGGAATAATCCCAATCTTTTGGTACCAGTGGAGACCTGATTTGTGACCTAGGATGTGGTCAATTCTGGAGAATGTTCCGTGGGCACTAGAGAAGAATGTGTATTCTGTTGCTTTGGGATGGAATGTTCTGAATACGTCTGTGAAGTCCATTTGGTCCAGTGTGTCATTTAAAGTCTTTATTTTCTTGTTGATCTTTTGCTTAGATGATCTGTCCATTTCAGTAAGGGGGGTGTTAAAGTCCCCCACTATTATTGTATTGTTGTCAATGTGTTTCTTCACTTTTGTTATTAATTGCCTTATATAATTGGCTGCTCCCATGTTACGGGCATAGATATTTACAATTGTTAGATCTTCTTGTTGGAAAGACCCTTTAAGTAGGATATAGTGTCCTTCTTCATCTCTTATTACAGTCTTTTTTTTAAAATCTTATTTGTTTGATATAAGGATTGCCACCCCAGCTTTCTTTTGGTGTCCATTAGCAAGGTAAATAGTTTTCCAGCCCCTCACTGTCAATCTGGGGGTGTCTTTGGGTCTAAAATGAGTCTCTTGCAGACAGCATATTGATGGGTCTTGTTTTTTAATCCAATCTGATAGCCTGTGTCTTTAATTGGGGCATTTAGCCCATTTACATTCATGGTAACTATTGAAAGGTATGAATTTACTGCCATTGTATTGCCTGTAAGGTGACTGTTACTCTATATTGTCTGTGTTCCTTTCTGATCTATGCTGCTTTTAGGCTCTCTCTTTGCTTAGAGGACCCCTTTCAATATTTCTTTTAGGGCTGGTTTCGTGTTTGCAAATTCCTTTAGTTTTTGTTTGTCCTGGAAGCTTTTTATCTCTCCTTCTATTTTCAATGACAGCCTAGCTAGATATAGTAATCTTGGCTGCATAGTTTTCTTGTTTAGTGCTCTGAAGATCTCATGCCAGTCCTTTCTGGCCTGGCAGGTCTCTGTGGATAGGTGTGTTGCCAATCTAATGTTTCTACCATTGTAGGTTACATATCTCTTCCCCCGAGCTGCTTTCAGGATTTTCTCTTTGTCTCTGAGACTCGTAAGTTTTCCTATTAGATGTGGGGATGTTGACCTATTTTTATTGATTTTGAGAGGGGTTCTCTGTGCCTCCTGGATTTTGATGCCTGTTCCCTTCCCCACATTAGGGAAGTTCTCTGCTATAATTGCTCCAATATACCTTCTGCCCCTCTCTCTCTTTCTCCTTCTTCTTCTGGGATCCCAATTATTCTAATGTTGTTTTGTCTTATCATATCACTTATCTCTCGAATTCTGCCCTCTGATCCTGTAGTTGTTTCTCTCTCTTTTTCTCAGCCTCTTTATTTTCCATCATTTGGTCTTCTATATCGCTGATTCTCTCTTCTGCCTCATTTATCCTAGCAGTTAGTGCCCCCATTTTTGATTGCACCTCATGAATAGCCTTTTTGATTTCGACTTGGTTAGATTTTAGTTCTTCTATTTCTCCAGAAAGGGTTCTCTAATAACTTCCACGCTTTTTTCAAGCCCAGCTAGTATCTTTAAAGTCATGATTCTGAACTCTAGGTCCGACATTGTACTAATGTCCGTATTGAGTAGGTCCCTGGCTGATGGTACTACCTCTTGTTCTTTTTGCTGAGGTGATTTTTTTCATCTTGTCATTTTTGTCCAGAGGAGAAAAGATGAATGAGAAAACAAAATGCTAAGAGGTTAACAACGTCCCCAGCAAATATACTCTATACAAATCAGAAAAGACCTGAAACAAGGGGAAAAGAAAGGGAAAGAAAGAAAAAAGAAAGAGAAGAAAAACACAAAAAGAAAAAGATAAAAACAAAAATAGATCAATACAAAAAAAACAGAGTATGGTCAAATATGATCAGGCTAGTGGACAGATCAGTGCCACACACTAGATTTTTGGCGTATTTTGGTCTGTTAGAAAAAAGTGCCTCCTAATATTTTAAAGGAAGAAAGACATATATGTATAAAATATGGGTTAATACAATGAAGGGATGGAAGATGACTGTAAAGATGAAAATTATAAAACATTTTAGAAAAGGAATTGATAAGATAAGTTGTTTGATAAAAGAAAGAAGAAGATTTAAAAAAAAAAGGGAGAGAATGTGATCAGGCTGGAGACTAGAACAAAGCCATACACTAGTGATTTAGGGTATATTTTTATCTGTTAGAAGAAACTGTATCTCAAAATTTTAAAGAGAGAACAACTTATATATATATGCCAAAAATAAGGGTAACTACTATGAAGGGATAAAATGACTCTAAAAATAAAAAATAAAAAATGTTTTTTTTTTTAAAAAGGCATTGATAAGATGTTGGTTAAAAAGGGGAAAAAGAAAAATTAAAAAAAACAGTTAAAAAATTAACTTTGAAAATCTAATGAATCATAGTAATAAAAGCCATGAATTCTATCTGCAGTATTCCCCTAGCGCTGGAGTTCTCCCGTTCTCCTTGATCGGTAAACTTGGTCTTGGCTTGCTGGCTGTTCGTGCTGATCTTCTGGGGGAGGGGCCTGTTGCCGTGGTTCCCAAATGTCTTTGCCGGAGGCAGGATTGCCCCGCCCTTGTCGGTCTGGGCTAAGCAAGGTGCTCGGGTTTGCTCTCAGGAGCTTTTGTTCCCTGCAAGCTCTCAGTACAGCTTTGGAGGACCAGGGTGAAAATGGTGGCCTTCCAATCTCCACCCAGAGGAGCTGAGAACTGGGGGCCCTGCTCCTCAGTGCGTCCCCAGAGAAAAGCAGTCACTCCCGTCTCCCTGGTCTCCGGCCGCACTCCATGCTCACCCGGCCTGTGACCGAGCGTTTCTATCTCTGGCACCCGACCCTGTGTGGAGTCTCCAAACCCAGCAGATCCCTGCGGTGCGCTCCTGCGCCGCTCCTCCCGGGGGAGGAAGGGGAGTCTCCCCAACTCTACCGCTTGTTGGGTCCCTCCTGGAGGAGCAGTGGCCCGACTGGGCCGCGGATCACAGTTTATGGCCACCCCGAGCTGAGAGCCCGCGCCTCAGCTCCGTCTCTGCAGCCGGCTTCCCCGCTCCGATACCTGGGATCTCTGCCGCACTCAGGCACCCCCGGTCTTTCTGTGACCCCGAGGGTCCTGAGACCACACTGTCCTGCGAGGTTTCCACCCCCCGCTTAGCCACTGGAGCGACGTCCCTCCGCGGAGCCGACTTCTAAAAGGTCCGATTTTGTGCTCCGCGGCTCTATCACTTGCCAGAAGCGGCGGACGGAAGCCCCCTCCCCCGCCGTCTATCCTCCCGAAGATCGCCTCAGATTCACTTCTCCGCACGTCCTACCTTCCAGTAAGTGGTCGCTTCTCTGTTCAGAGAGTTGTTGCCACTCTCTTTTTCAACTCCTGTTGAGTTCGTAGGTGTTCAGAATGGTTTGATCCCTATTCAGCTGAATTCCTGAGACCAGACGAAATCCAGGTCTCCTACTCCTCCGCCATCTTGCTCCGCTCCCCCCATTTGTTTTTCTGATAGTTACCTATAACATCCTCTGATCACCTGGTCCATCTCCTTCCTGTTCACCATATGCATTGACGCAAGATAGCACTATGTTGTATTCACTGTTTTATCTTCAGGGCTGAACACAATGCCCAGTGAGCTGAAATGAGCCAATTCGTTTCTCTGTTCAAAATTCTTATGTGGCTCCTGATAACTCACCTAGAATTATCTCATTCTAGAATTATCTTCCTCTTCCACATATGCTTGACATTGCTGCAGATTCATTTTATTGATACTTAAACTGATCATCCCTATCAGTCATGGATCACTCAGAACCAGTACACACACATATACACAGAAACACCGATACACGCACACACTTATCTGTTATAGGGAATTGAGCCTATCCAACTGCAGAGCTGGATAACAATTTCTGTAGGTGTTTTTTTCCTACAGATTGAAGTCCACAGGCAGGCAGGCAGGGAGGGAATATGAGGAGCAAGCTGAGACCCCTTGAACATAAACTAGACCCTAAGTGGATAGACTGAAACCTGTGTCTGTTTTTGTTGCCTGTGAATGGAGGTCTAATGGAGACAAACCTGGACGTGAAACCCAGCCTGCTCAGTGAGCTTGATAACATTGAGCTGGTTTCATCTTTAAGAGTATTCTACTTTGTTCTGCAGCAAAAAGGCAGAAACCAGATTCAAATTTATGCCTTCTTGCTTGATTTCAAAGATTGTATTTCCAGAGGCCATAACCGAGGACAAATCTTTCTTGACTTAACGATGGGATTGTGTACTGATAAAGCCATCCTTAATTCAAAATAGCCTAAGTTCAAAATGCATGTAATACACCCAACCTACAAACATCACTCCTTACCCTAACCTACCTTAAATGTGCTTGCATCACTTACATGAACTTACAGTTGGGCAAAATCCCCTAAAGAAAGCACATTTTAGGGTGCCTGGGTGGCTCAGATGGTTAAGCGTCTGCCTTCAGCTTAGGTCATGATCCTGCGGTCCTGGGATCGAGACCCATACCAGGTTCCCTGCTCAGTGGGGAGCCTGCTTCTCCCTCTGCCTCTGCCTCTCTTTCTGTCTCTCATGAATAAATAAAATATTAAAAAAAAAAGAAAGCACATTTTATAATAAGGTGATATAATTTATTTAGTATGGTATTGAAAGTGACAAAATCAATATCAGTGTATGGCTTATGGGCCCTGGTGATCACTCGCTGACGGGGAGCTATGGCTACGGCCACTGCCCTGCAGCAGGAGACAGGACTGTCCTGCATATTGCTAACCCAGGAGAAGATCCAAATTAAAAATTCCAAGTATGATTTCTACTGAATGTGGATCGTTTTCACACTGTTGCAAGGTTGAACAATTAGAAGTTGGGGACTGTCTGTGCTTTAGAAGTTACTGTATGACATTTCTGTTTGTCACCAGTGGCCACTCTCACTTTCTTACTCCATCTTACTCTTCTCAACATGTCTCTGGTCTGATCTGAGCTTCTTTCACTGAGTGATTTATCCTATTGGTCCGAAGTCTTCAGCTTTGGTACTTTTACTAAAAATGAAATCTCTTCATACTTAGATCTTGGCTCAGTGCACAATTGTCTTCTGTCCTTGAGTTGATGCATTTAGGAGAAATCACTTCACCAATCTTAACCAAGGTTATTGTTTAGCTCCAAACTGTGGAGTACCTTAAATGTAATTATTTTATTCTGGCACCATGTTCTCCTGGAATAGAATCACTTCAGCATCCATGTTCTTAATATAATTTGTTTTCCAAGGACCTCATTATTTTATTAATCCAAAATAAAGCTGCTGATTTTTAATATTACATTCTTGGTTAACAAACAAAATAAAAAGTTTATGTAAGAATTTCTTCAGCTTTGTGGACCCCTTACATCTTACTGTACCCTCTGGGTTTCCCACTCCATATGCTAGAGCACATGATATCCAAAATGCCGGCAGGTATGTGCTCTTCTGAGAGCTCACAGGTGAGATTTTAGTGTACTAGGAAGAACTTTCTGTCAAGCACAGGGACTTTAAAGGGAAGCTCTGAAATTTGTGTCTCAGGCAAGAGACCAGGGGACTTTAACAGGGGAAAACAAAGTATTCCTTAATCTTATTAACCTTATGCTTCCATGCCCCCAGAAGCTGCCTCCAGGCCTCGCTCCCACTGGATGCCGGCAGCTTTAGCAGGCATAGGCCAACACTTTTTTTTTTTTTTTTTAACATGAGATGAATTACAGAAGTGCCTTCCAGATCTGAGGAAGCTAGATGTCCAGACTAGAATAGGCCTGTCCTGATTTCTGAGTAACTGTTCTGAGTGGATAGGACTCTGGGAAATATTTCAGGCAGATTATGTTGTAAAGTCAGCTCAATGGAACAGGCTAGCATGGTATGAATGAGGGCTTCTAAAACTTGAGTAATTCCTGCACAATCTTTATGATACCATCTTAATTACATTTTTCCTTATTTAACTCAAATCTTAGTTAAATTTTTTTATTAAAAGAATGAACTTTGTATTACTACTATAAAGAGAAAATCAGCATGATATGCCATAAAAATACTTCACTGAAATATAATAAATAAATAAACGTAATGAAAACCATCATCATTCTTGTTTAAAGAGCATTTTTTTTACATAGCTGGAATAAAATTGACCATATTTGTAACTGTAATCTATTTATTACTTAAATGAGATATAACTCCTGTACCACAAAATTCCAACATGTAAAGAACTTGGAACTTGTTATTCTTACCCTCACATACACACAAAAAGTTGTAAACCTTATATTAAACAACTTTATTGGATCTATTAGAGAACAGGCATTGCATGACAAACTGCTGCTCTGAAGTGTGAGAAATTTGAATCCAGAGTCCCAGCTGAGTACGGTTTACCTGGAGCAGAAGCTTCTGGAACAATAAGCTATCAGAGGGCAGTTTTGAAGAATTGCTAGAGACTAAGTTTAGACCAGTGTGAGAATGAGAAACTCCTGTCTTTTTTTTTTTTTTTTTTTGAGTTCTAGTCCCCACTTGGTCCCTGGCTGGTTACAGGACCTTGGAAAGTCACCTCTCTCTGGGACTTGCTTCTTCTTTTTTTTTTTTAATTTTTAATTTTTAATTTTTTTATTGTTATGTTATCACCATACATTACATCATTAGTTTTGGATGTAGTGTTCGATGATTCATTGTTTGTGCATAACACCCAGTGCTCCACGCAGAATGTGCCCTCTTTAATACCCATTACCAGGCTAACCCAACCCTCCCCTCCCCTCTAAAACCCTCAGTTTGTTTTTCAGAGTCCATCATCTCTCATGGTTCATCTCCCCCTCCGATTTCCCCCCCTTCATTCTTCCCCTCCTGCTATCTTCTTCTTTTTTTTTTTCTTAACATATATTGCATTATTTGTTTCAGAGGTACAGATCTGTTATTCAACAGTCTTGCACAATTCACAGCGCTCGCCATAGCACATACCCTCCCCAATGTCTATCACCCAGCCACCCCATCCGTCCCACCCCACCACCACTCCAGCAGCCCTCAGTTTCTTTCCTGAGATTAAGAATTCCTCATATCAGTGAGGTCATATGATACATGTCTTTCTCTGATTGACTTATTTCACTCAGCATAACACCCTCCAGTTCCATCCACGTCGTTGCAAATGGCGAGATCTCATTCCTTTTGATGGCTGCATAATATTCCATTGTGTATATATACCACCTCTTCTTTATCCATTCATCTGTCGATGGACATCTTGGTTCTTTCCACACTTTGGCTATTGTGGACATTGCTGCTATAAACGTTGGGGTGCACATAACCCTTTGGATCCCTACATTTGTATCTTTGGGGTAAATACCCAGTAGTGCAATTGATGGATTGTATGGTAGCTCTATTTTCAACTGTTTGAGGAACCTCCATACTGTTTTCCAGAGTGGTGGCACCAGCTTGCATTCCCACCAACAGTGTAGGAGGGTTCCCCTTTCTCCGCATCCCCGCCAACATCTGTCGTTTCCTGACTTGTTAATTTTAGCCATTCTGACTGGTGTGAGGTGGTATCTCATTGAGGTTTTGATTTGGATTTCCCTGATGCCGAGTGATGTTGAGCACCTTTTCATGTGTCTATTGGCCATTTGGGTGTCTTCTTTGGAAAAATGTCTGTTCATGTCTTCTGCCCATTTCTTGGTTGGATTATTTGTTCTTTGGGTGTTGAGTTTGATGAGTTCTTTATACATTTTGGATACTAGCCCTTTATCTGATATGTCATTTGCAAATATCTTCTCCCATTTTGTCGGTTGTCTTTGGTTTTGTGGACTGTTTCTTTTGTTATGCAAAAGCTTTTTATCTTGATGAAATCCCAATAGTTCATTTTTGCCCTTGCTTCCCTTGCCTTTAGCGATGTTTCTAGGAAGAAGTTGCTGCAGCTGAGGTTGAAGAGGTTGCTGCCTGTGTTCTCCTTTAGGATTTTGATGGACTCCTGTCTCACGTTTAGGTCTTTCAACCATTTGGAGTCTATTTTTGTGTGTGGTGTAAGTAAATGGTCCAGTTTCATTCTTCTGCATGTGGCTGTCCAATTTTCCCAACACCATTTGTTGAAGAGACTGTCTTTTTCCCATTGAACATTCTTTCCTGCTTTGTCAAAGATGAGTTGACCATAGAGTTGAGGGTCCATTTCTGGGCTCTCTTTTCTGTTCCATTGATCGATGTGTCTGTTTTTGTGCCAGTACCATACTGTCTTGATGATGACAGCTTTGTAATAGAGCTGGAAGTCCGGAATTGTGATGCCGCCAGCTTTGCTTTTCTTTTTCAATATTCCTCTGGCTATTCAGGGTCTTTCTGGTTCCATACAAATTTTAGGATTATTTGTTCTATTTCTTTGAACAAAGTGGATGGTATTTTGATGGGGATTGCATTGAATGTGTAGATTGCTCTAGGTAGCATTGACATCTTCACAATGTTTGTTCTTCCAATCCATGAGCATGGAATGTTTTTCCATTTCTTTGTGTCTTCTTCAATTTCTTTCATGAGTATTTTATAGTTTTCTGAGTACAGATCCTTTGCCTCTTTGGTTAGATTTATTCCTAGGTATCTTATGGTTTTGGGTGCAATTGTAAATGGAATTGACTCTTTAATTTGTCTCCCTTCTGTCTTGTTGGTGGGAGAAACTCCTGTCTTAAGGTGGGTAGCACACATGCATGACTCCGCAAACAGAACCCTGTCAGATTCTCATAGTGAAACCACCAAAAGATTCCCTATGACCCAGCAGGAGGAAGGGAAGGCTAATCTTTATGGAATACACTAGGAAGTCCTTCATAACAAATGCCTACTCTCCAGACCAAAAAAACTCTTCAGAACCTTATCCCAAATGCACAAAGCACATTTCTCCTGATCTACCCCCCCCCCATAGAATTTGTGTCTCTTATTAGGATGGAAAAAAAAAAAAAGTCAAGAAACATGTGTAATGATTTGAGCCCAGGGATACAGGACCACTGAAACAATACCTAACTCAAAAAGCTATAGAGCACTTTCCTCCCCAGCCCCCAGACCTTAGCACCACACAAACAGCACTTCAGTATATTCACAGGGGATGACAGCTAAAGAGCTGCAAGACACAAACTCTCTCTGAGGAGGAGTATTTAGGGAAACCTAACACCAACACGGAAGACAAAGGCAAGAACACTAGAATAATTTTGTGCCTCTGACACTTTAATCACACACAGACAAAAAAAATACAATCCAAACCCTAGTCAGAGTAACATAAAACCTCACACTAAAAGGGCTATGACTTCAGTTTCTAACATCCAAGATACCATGTTGGGCTTTCAACAAAAATGCGAATCATGCCTAAAGGCAAGAACAAAACACATATGAAGTGACAGAGCAATCATCAGAACCAGACTCAGATATGACACAGATGGTGGAATTATCAGACAGGGGATTTAAATAACTGGGATTAATGTGCTAAGTGCTTTAATGGAAAAGATAGACAACATGCAGGAACAGATGGGCAACAGAAGCAGAGTGGAAACTCTAAGGAAAAAAAATAAGAAGAACGTTAGAAGTAAAGAATACCATAAACATAAATGAAGAACAACTTTGATGGGTTCATAGTAGACTGAACAACACCCAGGAAGGAATCAATGAGCTTGAAGATAAGTTATAGAAACTTTCCAAACTGAAAAGCAAAGAATGGAAAGAAAACAAAATACAAGATCACAACAGAACATCCAAGATCTGTGGGTCAATTTCAAAATATCTAACATAAGTCTAATTAGAATACCAGAAGGAGAAGAAAGATAACAGAAGAAATATTTGAAGTGATAATGTCGAAAATTTTTCTAAAATTAATTACAAAAACTAAAGCACAGACCCAGGAGGCTCAGAGAATGTCAAGCATGATAAATACCAAAAGTAAAAATAAGAATCTACACTTAGACATATCATAGTCAAACTGCAGAAAAGCAAAGAGAAAAGGGAAATCTTGAAAAAAGGCAGAGGTTGGGGGGGGGATACCTTACCTCTAGAGGAACACAAAAGAATTATAGAGGGATTCTTGTCATATACCATGCAAAGAGGAAAAGAATGGAGTGAAATATTTAAATGGTTGAAAGAAAAACAGAGCAACAACTTGTAATTGTATGTCCAGTGAAATTATCCTTGGTAAGCGATAAATAACAACTAAGAGAATTAATTGTTAGCAGATCTTCCCTGAATGAAAGATTAAAAGAACTTCTTCAGGGAGAAGGGAAATGATACAGGTAGGAAACTCAGATCTACATAAAAAAAGAAAGAATTTTAGAGAAGGGAAAAGAAGTGAAGATAAATTGTTCTGTTTTTCTTATTCTTAGTTGATCTAAAAAACACCTGCTTGCCTGTTTGTTTAAAGTAATAATAGGGATGCCTGGGTGGCTCAGTTAGTTAAGTGTCTGCCTTTGGCTCAGGTCATGATCTCAGGGTCCTGGGATTGAGTCCAGCCTTCGGCTCCCTGCTCAGTGGGGAGTCTGCTTCTCCTTCTCCCTCTGCTCCTCCCCCCTACTCGTGCTCTCCCCCTCTCTCTCTCTCAAATAAATAAATAAAATCTTAAAAAATAAAGTAATAGGGGTGCCTGGGTGGCTCAGTTGGCTAAGCAACTGCCTTCAGCTCGGGTCATGATCTCAGGGTCCTGGGATCAAGCCCTGCATCAGGCTCCCTACTTGGCAGGAATCCTGCTTCTCCCTCTCCCACTCCCCCTGCTTGTGTTCCCTCTCTCGCTGTCTCTCTCTCTCTGTCAAATAAATAAAATCTTAAAAAAAATAGAATAAAAAAATAAAGTAATAATAATAATGTAATTGGTAATTATAGCATACAGGTAAGTGAAATAAATGGCAGCAATAGCATTAGGGATGTGAGGGAGAAGCTGGGAATAC
The DNA here is from genome assembly GCF_003265705.2 of Callorhinus ursinus. Classification (NCBI taxonomy): domain Eukaryota; kingdom Metazoa; phylum Chordata; class Mammalia; order Carnivora; family Otariidae; genus Callorhinus; species Callorhinus ursinus. Next base: position 77,563,478 of record NW_027397067.1, on the reverse strand, counting down.
TCTGTTACATAGTACCTGCACTAACATAAAGTGGTACCGTGTTATTTGATGGTAGGCTTAAATTATTTTAAAATGTATACTGAAACTCCAGGACAACACTTAAAATTTAAAAATATGTGTGTGTGTGTGTGTGTGTGTAATTATACGTATAATTAATATGCTAAAAGAAGAGATCAAATGAAATACAAAATGCTCAGTTAGAACCAGAGAAATCAGAAAGAAGAGAGGGATAAGGAACAGAAAACAGTTACAACATGACAGATTTAATCCAACTATACCAGTAACCATAACGATTGAAAAGTATATCAATTAAAAACAGGGATTGTCAGAGTAGATAAAACAAATAAGCAAGACTCAGCTATATCTTTTCTACAAGAAACCCACCTTAAATATAAAGGTGTAGATCAATTAAAAGTAGAGAGATAAATATATACCAGGCTAACACTAATCAAAAGAAATCTACATTACCTATATTAATCTTAAACAAAACTTCAGAACAAAGAAAATGATCAAAAATAAAGAGATGTATTACAGACTGATAATGGAGTCAGTTCTCCAAGAAGAACTCACAATCTCATTAAGCATGGGGACCGGGGAAACCATTCCCACCCACCAACACATTAGTAACACAAACTGCTTTGGTTATCAAAGCATTTTTACATATACAAACTTGTTTAATTGTCTGTCATAATGACCCGCTATACAGATTACTTGATATAGGCTTAAGGAATTAAAACACCAGGTCTTCAAGCCAGGTTTTCCACATGCAAGTCCTCCTCTGTTTACTCCTCCATCTTGTGCTGTTTACACTGCCCTTTTTACGTAAGATTGGACAATTCCCCCTACTCTGTCTGTACATCATCATCATCCTCATCATCCTCATCATATCAATCTATAATTGATCTTCTCTCAGCCCATGTTACTTGGAAAGAAGATTGAATGAGTAAGGTTTTTGGGTTTGTTTGTTTCATTTAGATTTATGTATTTGTTTATTATTTGAGAGGGGGGAAGAGGGGCAGAAGGAGAGGGAAAGAAAGAATTTCAAGCAGACTCCCAGCTGAGTGTGGAGCCCGTTGAGGGGCTCAATACCATGACTCTGAGATCATGATGTGAGCCGAACTCGAGTTGGATGCTCAGCAGACTGAGCCACTCAGGTGCTCCAAAACGTTTTGTATGTATTTTCTTTCCATGAAGCACTATTAAAGCTACATATTAACTTGTTTTCCAATGACATATACTTCTTCAGTTACTTTCTTACTGGACTCATCTTAAGAAACATAGGAGGATATACAGTATTGAAAGAATCTGATATATTTTAGGTCACTTCCCCTTAGGAAAAAAAAATATGATAAGCCTCGATGAATAAACAGAATCAGACATAAAATTCCTACTGTCAATCAGAAAAAAATGGACTTATTCATATTTTCAGAAGTTTTCATTTCCTTCCAAGAAATGGTGTTAATGGCTCATAATGTGACAGAGGAATATGATGAATATTATAATTGTCAGTGCTAACATGAAACCTCTCAAGGTCCTTAAAAACAGAATAAATTGTACAATATCTTCAGGGTATCACTAGGGGTATTAAAGTAATTTATTTCAATTATGCATCTACAAAGTTAAGAAGAAATTATAATATATTTATTCATAATTATTTATTCAGTGCCTGCAATGTGGCAGGAACAGTGCTAAGTTCAGTGGATCAGAGAAAGTGCATTCAAACCAACTATGTTCCAAGACCTGATACAACATCCCATCCATTCACCTGGTTACTCACTATCAGATTGTGGGATGAAAACAAAGGCCTGCACTTGAATCCACAACAACTGGTATCAACTTTAGTCCAAGCTCTTTCGCAGTATGTGATTTTATTAAGTCTTCCTATCAACCCATCATATGAAGACATTGATACATGGAATTTAGGTAACTTACTTCAAACAACAGAGCACAAAATGAAATTCTTGGTCGGTTTTGATTTGTTTTGTTTTGTTTTGTTGTTTTTTCTAATGCTAGAGTAAGCAATTTTAAACATTAAGTGGCTTTAGAATAGAGTAAGGTGATGCTGCCACACACAAACTCCCAAGGTCCAGACTACGATGTGTTTCCACTTATCTTGACACCAACTGGTGTAGTGCAATTCAATTCTGACACTAACTACCCAGAGTTAGTGTTGAATTGCATGGGTTTAAGGGCATACTTCCCAATAAGACTGTTGTCCCCACTTGAAACAGAGCCAAGTGGGGTCCCCGGGCCACCCACAACTCTGACCAATTGGATGTAAATCTGGGCACAGGGATGGGGGCCTCCCACAATGCCCCACATGTCCAATAATTTGCTGGGAGGGAAAATGTAAGATAAGATATGTTCTTGATGCTGTGTTGGGAGGAAAAAGGACAAGATCATGAGCAAATGATAAAAAAGATGCATGAGTCCACTGCATTCTACTTACCAGTCACACTGGGCCAAGTTCTACACATGACCCTGGGGGCTAATGCTTGTGTCAGTGCACCGAGGGAGGCTTAACTTAGGAAGGAGGTGCCTTTGTCTGGAGGGCACCCCCTGAAGGCTGGGCAAGGGAATTATTGACTGCAATCATCGAAGCTGAGACTCAGACTGTCTCTTAGCTGCCCAGGGCCGCACTACTGGACATACACGTGAAATGCCCAGTGTGGGGTTAGTAGTGTATAGATAAGAATTACAAATTCTTAGGGGCTGACATTTCCGAACCAATCTCTGCAGTGAGAAAGCACGTGTGAACATACTTTGCTGTAAGAGTAACAGTGGCCTTTCCTTATTGAACGAGAGTTATTATGCCAGAAACTGCTGGGCTTCATTATCTAGAAACTCTCTAGAGCACCTTCGAGGTAGGTTTTGTGCTTATTTTACAACAGGTAATCTGAGGCTCAGAGAGGTTAAACTAATTCACCAAGGTCACAGGACTCGAGCTGTGGAAGGCAGGGTTCTGACCCACGCCCATCCGGCATCCCATTTCCTCATGCCACCTCAGCTACTATGGAATTTTATCATTGTACTCCCGCCTCCCCGACCTGCCCTATCTTATCATCGCTCTCCTAATCATCTCTCCAGAAACCAAGCTGCTCAGCCTCATGAAACACTGGCCACCGTGACATGAGCCAAACCCAGAGGGGCCCTGAGGTTGGGACGAGGCCCAAATCTCTCCAACACTGGATGCGAAAACCAGCCTTCCTCATTAATCATGTGCTGTCAGAGATTCCACAACCACACATACTCCTCAGCCAAATGAATTCCAAACACAGTTATCTCCACTGAGAGCAATTAGCAAGTCTCACATTTAATATTGGGGAAGCAAGTCAAGGTCAGGGGTGAGTAGTCAGAACGGCTTTGTTCCTCCCCTGCCCTTGGACAGGTGGAGGGGAGGCCTGTCCTCCCACAGAGCACTTGGAAAGATAGATTCTATTTCTCCTGAGGTTCTGTGCACTTCCTCTGCAATTGGCCCACTGCCAGGAACACTAATCTGATTTCTCCTGCAAACTAATCCTATTTCTCCCTCAGGTGCAAATTTCCCCTCTTTGCACCTTCAATTAACAAGCTACTGTGATCAAGCAATCAAACCTTTTAGACTCACATTATTATTACATTTTAAGTATGTGCTGAAAACTTATACAGTAAGGTGTTAGTGTCAGTCTCTGCACTTTAGTAAGTTTGTTAACGCAGGGGGTGGGGGAACGCCTTTGATGTGGGGGAGACACACATGGTTTTTCTGGCTGCTCATGCTTCTGATTTCAAGCCAGTTTCAGCCTTTCCTTCTGATTCCAGTAACTCACTTTCTAAACGGCAGAGAGGAAAAAAAAAAAAATCCCCAACTGCTTTATTTATTTATTTATTTATTATTTATTTATTTATTTATTCAATCTCAGGAACAATAATCATACATTGGCCCTTTGTGGTTTATAAGGCTCCCTCACCTTCATCAACTCAAGGTTCTGACTGCTACCTCTCTCGGCTCGTCTCCATCCCCTACTTTGCACTCCTTCAATCAACCCAGTCCCATGGTCTGTCTCTCAGGTCTTGGAATGAACCTTTCTCCCCGCTCACAGGGCTACCCTCCCACCTCCCCCACCCTTTCTCCCATAATGCTTTTTCCAGATACCTCCTGCTCACTTCCCCCAGGACATCTTCCCTGGCTTCACTCCAACTCAGGATACTTTGCTCTGTGTGCTTTCTTGAGCCTGGGCTCTTCTGCCAAAGCAATGAGCTCAACTGAAATCATACACTCTATTTATTCTATATACTTTGTGTGGTTGCTTCCTTGATCCTGTAGACCCCACTGGAGTCTAACCTCTGGAGACGGTGACCTTGGTTGTCCTTTTCATCAGTTCGTTCCCAGTGCATAGCACAGTGTTCTGCACATTGTGAATACTCAATATTTATTCACTGACTTACTTAATCTTGTTGTATCAGAAACCCATTATGTGCACCTGCAGGAGCAGAAATTGGGGCTCAGAAAGATAAGGTATTCAGTAAGCACTTGATACTGTCAACAAACACAAACCCTAGTCTTCTAATTTCCATATCAGTACCCTACGTACTGCTCAACACACACACACACACACACACACACACAGAAACACACACACCCCTTTCCCTGATGTGAAGAGAAGATGAGGAATGCTCTAATAATCTGGCACTGTATCTGGAGAAGAAAGAAATCCAAGTCCATGCTGTACATGCTACTAACTGGATTGTTTATGGGAAAATTCTTGATGGGCCTCTGTCTTCGATGCTCTGGAACACAAAATAAGTGCCAGTTGCTAAGCTATTGTCTCTAGGCAGAACACCACCCTTTTATACTGGGCTTACTGCTTGGCCCATGACATTGTTTTTGAAAACTGGCTCCCTTCTACAATCTGCCGCTAGGGGGCGCTTGAGGCAGGCTGGACGACGCGGGGAGAAAGCTGACCTCATTCTTTCCTGTCTGCTGTCTAGTTCTGGTTTTGCTTCCTGTGTGAGGATCACCGAAGCAATGGTTCTTCACCCAGAAGTAAACAGTCCATTCCAGTTTTCAGTGTTTCCAGCACTCACAGGACCAACGTCATTACCTGTCCCCAGAGACGTCGGCCCTAACTGATCAGTTCTCTGCCCTGACGTCTGAGTCCCCTCTCTGCAGGCTTCCTCTTCTGAACTTCTTTCTAAGTGTTAATAATTCCAAGCTCTTTCTTTGTTCTTGTTTTGTCTTTCCAGGTCCTCAAAACACAAGAGTGTTAACAATGAGTACGTTAATGTTTCTCTCTTAAAATAACCAATGTGGCTTCCCTCTCCTAATTAGACCCTAACTGATAATGTGGACATCAATGAAATCTATCATATAAAAGTTGTGGCAATGAAATGATACTATGTGAAAAAAAATGTTTCCTAAATTATAAAGCATAACATAGCTGTTAATTTTAATCTTGTAGAATAAGATATGGTCATTGCATATGAACCCAAATAATAGAACTACAATAATTTTTGTGAATGCTGCTGGGAGGCATATTTTGTCCCAGTGCAAAAAGAAAAGTTGTCATGACTATACTATTCATAATGAGGATGATCCCTTATGAGTCCAAACCAAAGCCACTTACAACTTTGATAGATTCTATGCGTACCACATAAGAACTGACATATCTGTATATGTATATGTTTCTGTATATGTGTATATTTCTGTGTGTGTTTATGAATTCCACCAACAGCTCATTTTTAAATGCCTACTATGTGCATATTACTTTGTGAAGCACTTGAAATGGAGAAAGGAACACACCATATGCCCATAAGCAGCTTATAGTGGTGGAGATTCAACTTTTCATTTCAGGGCAGATTCTTAGTATTTCTTGTTTCTGTTATTATGAATTTGTTTTCTTTTCTGATTTTGCTGAAGAGCACAGGGAAATTTCAGATTCCAGGGAAGTTGCTTGGATATCACTACCACCAACACATGCAGACTGTGGAAAGTAAAATGAAACAGTCACATTTCGGTATCCAGACAGATTTTTCAGAAGCAGGACAACCCCTTCTAGTGCAGCAGGTAAGGCTCAGAAGAAGCCTTTTAAACAGCAGAGTAAAGTCTCTGAAGGAATATTTGAGATGTAGTACAGACATTTCTGCAACAACAGAATGACAAATAATTATATTTCCAGCATTATTTAAACGTCCAAATAAATTTGTACTCAACACCTTCAGCCCATCTTTAGGCCAGTCTCCATCTCTGAATTCTATCTAATTTCTCATCCTTTCCCCTTTTGATTCACCAAAGAATGACAATGATCTGAAAAGGGATCTACCCACCAAGATCTGGGTCAGGGCAAACCATGCCAAACAAAGATTTTGCTCTTCTTGCTATTGTTTGCTGTTTCTAGAACATCATAACATTTATCCACTGGAAGCAAACAGATCCTGATGTTTTTGACCATTGCTGTCTGAAGAGTTAAATAACAGATTGCTGTCGGTATCAAGAACACTCAGTGTCAGACAGTGAGGTGTTGCCACAGACAGGCAGTGATGTTAAGAACCCCTGACCTGGTAATATGCAGTCATAAAGGTGAGGGGTAGGAGTGTGGTTCCCATGTAAGGGTTGGATTCCAGCCACAGGCCAGGGCTGGGCTGGCAAGAGGGAAAATTCTGATTTTAGAGAAAACTGAGTTGAAGATTTAGAAATATGTGGTGACAGGACTGGAAGCCAGGTACTCTAAATGGAGCACAGAACTGCTCAAGTGTTGTCAGTAACATCACACGCTCTGAGAGCAGAGCCCATTAGAAATCTTTACGCCCTTCACCAGGACTTATCTTAGAAACAAGCAGGGTTGTCTCCATGTGGGAATCAGGGAGTTCCGCCTTTGGAGAGAAGAAATATGCAGAGACTGGAAACCAAGAAATGAACAGACGTACTCTTAATGTGGGCCAAGGTGAAGGTTAAATGGGCAAGTTAATTATTGTTCAGCAAGGAAAGATCCAGTAAAGTTAGCAAATCTGTGACATACACAAAAAGATAAATATAAATGTGTGCCCATACAGAATATATGTGTACAAATATGCACATAATTATTTGCACATACATGCATACACACATACACATATAACACATGAATATAAACCTAGCCATGCACACCCACATATGTACATGCTTATGCACACATACACAGATATATGTATGTCCATGCATGCATGTATGCACATACATACGCATATATACTCACACAGATACTCATATACATATAGTTAGTAAAGTCAGAGATGGTTTTATACATCAAATAATTAACTAATTCCCTATAGTTTACAAGTGTTTTCAGATACATTATCTCATTTACACAGACCACTTGGATTAAAGTGCTGTAGTCACCAAATTCTCTTTCTTTGGGTTATGGAATACCTGGCATTAGGCTCGCCAAGCTGACCAGTCCCAGGGGCAATTTCTATTGCAAGTTTCAAGCAGTCGGATGATTAGGAAAACACAACTGGGCACAGGTCAAAGAACATATGATCACACCAGAAAATCCAAATACACTGTTGGGTCCAAAGAAGGAATGTATTATCTGGAAATAGAGGTCATAGGAGAGATAAACAAAGAACAAGGAGAAAGGAACAGGTCACAAAGGCAGACTGATAAGAGATGATTCATTTCATGTTCTGTCCTGCACTGGGGCCTGCTGGCCACTGACCACCCTCTTTCAACATTTGCCAGCTCCATCATCTGCCCAAGCACTGATCTGAGCTAAAGACCCAGGGCTTGGGATACACAGTGTTCCTCGTCATTCATCTTAAGTAGGAACGAGGTTTGGTAATATCAGTTTCATATTGCAATAAGCTTTATGAGTCAAAAGTGACATACACAATTACAAATACCTCCAATTTTGAGCCAAATTTTATTAGAATTTGAAGCTTCAGAAACTTGGCTTTAAATGAAAAGTGGACCATCTTATTTTTAAGTCAGGTTGAATTACAGCAGGGTGCTCTTACTGAAGCTGTAGAAAGACAAAAGATATATCTATCACTCTTAGAAATAGCCATAGCTCATTAACTATTGAAACTTATATTACTGGTAAAATGCATACTGTCCATCATCACGCTGAAATAAAAACTCTTCTTGGGAACTAGATTGGATAAATCATGTATCAGGAAAAATGAGTCATTTTGGAAGGAAAAAAAGTCACCTCTTAACTAACATCTATACTTTATTAGCTGAATGCCAAAATGGAATTATGTAAGCCAAGAGTGGGGTGGGCAGTGGAGGCAGCTCTCTCAACATCTCCATTTTTAAAAAACAAGGACAATTCTAAAAAGTTCAAGTAAGCTGCCTAAGGTAACCTCTCAGGTTAGTGGAGTATCGCAGACTACAGTGAAGTTATTCTAAGTTTAAGCCAACTGCTTCCCACAATTAATGTGAGGAAAAAACGTCTTTGCAATTGTTCTTAGAATTTAGGATCACTCACTTATTTGAGTCTTATACAAATTAGTAGTGGAAAACATCCTCATCAGCCATTTAAACATAAATCAGGTTTTATTCCAGACCAAAATTTAACAATGGTTAAATACACCTCCTGGGGGAGGCTGCATTATTTTTATTGATAATAAATCTCCTGCTTTCTTCCAGTAACTCCCCTTCAGGTCCTCCACCCCTAAGCCAAGCACATTTTTGACATTTTATGTTGTTAGACATTTGCACCCATGCTCACCTTTAACGAGCCATATGACTGTCAGCGAGTTCATCTCTCAGAGACTGTTTTTTTCTCTATAAAATGGAGTTTCTTTCCTACCTTCTTCAAAGGATTATTATAAATAGCAAACAAGATGATGAGAAAGTGCATTGTGGCTTTCAGCTGCAAATATCTTTAGCTTTTAAAAAATTGCTCTAAAGCGTATATACTAAAAATATGAAAATATGCCAAAGCAAAAAGATTGGAGGAAATGAGAATGTGTTTCACTACTGAATTTAAGTTAGAAATGGTGGCCTTGGGGGTGACTGGGTAGCTCAGTCAGTTTAGTGTCCGACTCGATTTTGGCTCAGGTCATGATCTCAGGGTCCTGATTGAGCCCTGCATCAGGCTCTGTGCTGAGCATGGAGTCTGCTTAAGATTCTCTCCCTCTCCCTCTCCCTCTCCCCCCTTTGTACCCCCCTCGTTTGCACATGCATGTGACACACACTCTCTCTCTTAAAAAAAAAAAAGGAAGAATGATTTAAAAAATTTAAAAAAGATTTAAAAAGACTAAAAGAGGATAAAAAAGAGAAATAATGGTGGCTTAATGGGAACTCAAAGAAACAAATGGATGATATATGCCACATATATGTATCATATATATATTTTAAAGAAACTTGTAGTCAAGTGGATATTTAGATTCAAATATGAGAAAGAATTTAATGGGTCCTGATTTCTTGGTCAGACCAGAGCAAGAGAACAAATAACAGAATAGAAATTGAGGCATACTTCAAATATTTTAGGTTTATGTGATGTAAGATACCTCAGTCAAAATACCCAGGAGGTTAAAACAATGAGTTGATGACTTTTTGCTAACCACTCAGTGATGACTGATAACAGCCCATGGATGACAACAGAAATTATTGGAGTCACAATAATTTAGGACTGTCTACCTGGCTCTTCAGAACTCCTTAAATATCTCCAATCCACAGGAGTGGGTTTCCAGCATCCTTGTGTGTAGGGTGAGCCCATGAGCTTGGCCAGGATTGATTGGACAAGTGGGCAATCAGTCCAGGCTATGCCAGAGTCTCTTCCCTTAAAAATGAGAAACAGTGTGGGGGATGGTCTAGATGGGTGATGGGTACTAAGGAGGGCACTCGTTGTGATGAGCACTGGGTGATATATGTAAGTGATGAGTCACTAAATTCTATTCCTGAAACTAATATTGCACTGTATGTTAACTAACTACAATTTAAATAAAAATTAAAAAAAAAGAATTAGAAGCAGATCCAAAGAGAAAGTCAGACTTTCAATGTGGCTGGATGTGTAAAGAGGATAAGCTAAGGAGCTGTAAATGACAATTTCTTCTGTACAAAGTGCAATCCATGAAAGAGGATGCATCATATATAAAAAGATAAAGAGAGGGGTGCCTGGGTGGCTCAGTCATTAAGCGTCTGCCTTCAGCTTGGGTCATGATCCCAGGGTCCTGGGATCGAGCCCCACATCAGGCTCCCTGCTCAGTGGTAAGCCTGCTTCTCCCTCTCCCACTCCCCCTGCTTGTGGTCCTGCTCTCGCTATCTCTCTCTCTGTCAAATAAATAAAATCTTAAAAAAAAAAGATAAAGAAAGAAAAGAAATGGAGAGAGAATGATAAATGATTAGTCTTCTAACATGAGTCCAATTCCTGGTTCCAGGTCTTTCCTGAGTTTGGCTGACTTTCTGTCCTGAAAGATGAATTCTCATAAGTTCATACTCTGCCTTGTTTTGTTGCTGTCTGTTTTCTTTCCTTTCCTTTCCTTTTTATTTATTTTCATTCTCTTCTCTTTCTTTTCATTCCTTTTTTATTTTTTCACTCAGGGAGTCAAAGTATCTCAGATTAATTTGGAACCAGAGAAGGGACTAATAATAGAAGAAAGAAAGTGATCATACAGAAAGTGAGTATGAAGTGAGGCACAAACATGAGAGCTCCAAAGTGGACCAATATCAAGGGCCCAGTAGAGGAAAAAAATGCTTCCAAGAAGGCTGAATGAAAGTGAGCAGAATCCTAAAGATCTACTGTATAGATGGCACCTAAACATCATTAAATTGTATATTTTAAAATTGGATAACAGGATATATGTTACGTTAACTTTTCTTATCACACACACACACACACACACAATTTCTTATCACAAATGATAAGAAATGATGATGATGATGAGGGCAGGAGGAAACTTCTGGAGGTGATGGATAGGTTTATGGCATAGGTTGTGGTAATGGTTTCCGGTTTAGCTTGGTGTTTACTTATCCCCAAACTCATCAAGTTATATACACTGAATCTGTACAACTTTTATATATGTCAAAAAAAGAAAAGAAAAGGAAAAAGAAGTGAACAGAAGAGTTAGAAGAAAACCAAGAGGAGAGAAAGATCTTCAATTGCACCCACTGCTAACAAGGCAGATAATCCAGCCTCTACTGCCCTGTCTCACACCAGATTCTCCATGGAAACTGTTTTGGTCAGACTGTCCTACTTAAAACAGTAAGTGTAAGATGAATAAAATAATTATGCAGGATGGCTAAAATTAACTCATGCAACAACAGATGCTGGCGAGGATGCATAGAAAGGGGAGCCCTCTTACACTGCTGGTGGTAATGCAAGCTGGTGCAGTCACTCTGGAAAACAGTGTGGCAGTTCCTCAAAAAGTTAAAAATAGAACTACCCTATGACCCAGCAATTGGACTACTAGGTATTTATCCAAAGGATACAAACAGTGATTCAAAGGGGCACCTGTACCCCAATGTTTAAAGCAACAATGTCCACAATAGCCAAAATATGGAAAGAGCCCAGATGTTCATCGACAGATGAATGGATAAAGAAGATGTGATATATATAGAATGGAATATTGCTCAGCCATCAAAAAGAATGAAATCTTGCCATTTGCAATGACGTGGATGGAACTGGAGGGTATTATGCTAAGTGAAATAAGTTAGAGAAAGAAAAATACCATATGATTCCACTCATATGTGAAATTTAAGAAACAAAACAGATTAACATAGGGGAAGGGAAGGAAAAATAAAATCAGATAAAAACAGCGATGAGGCAAACCAAAAGAGACTCTTAACTCTAGGAGATAAACTGAGGGTTGCTGGAAGGGAGGGAGGTGGGGGAGACAGGGTAGTTGGGTGATGGCATTAAGGACACGTGATGGAATGAGCACTGGGTGTTATATGCAACTGATGAATCACTAAATTCTACCCCTGAAACTAATAATACAGTATATGTTAACTAAGTTGATTTAAATAAAGAATTTTTAAAAATTATGCAGAAAAAACCAACTACCACAAAGACAGTCTGAAAGCCTGTCAATATATTCAATAAATAGTTATGGAGTTTTTTTTATATGCCAATCTCTAAGATGGATGCTTGTGAGCTGTGGGAGGAAGTCAGGAGATTTTTTTTCTGTAATGCTTTGTCTTTAAGATTTCTAAATCTAGTAGAACAAAATCTGATTAGGCACATCAAAAGAAGAATGTATCTGTAAGTATAAGCAAAATGCCTCTGAGAGCCCAGAGGGAGTTAATTCTAACAAAAGATTATGGAAGTCTTCACATAAAAAGTATCATTTTAAATGTTCTAGAGATACCGGACAATAAAAAAAGGAAGATCCTTCAAAGCAGTGTGAACAGATGGTTTAAAAAGCAGAGAGGAATACAAATTTCTTGGCAATCATTCTGCTATGTCTAGAGTCTTAGGTGTTGGAACAGAAGCAGTGTGAAAGGAGACTAAATAGATATTTGGGGGTCTTATGTAGGGATTTGCGTATCGGGCTAAGAAGCCTGAAGTTTATTCTTTAAGTAGGATAAAGGAGGGCAATTTCCTCTCAGCTTGGGTCCTATGTGCTTATTAGCATCTAAGTTTTCATTCATCCTTTGGCAGCCAATTCATGACACATTCCCAAGTATATTGTCCATTAAATAAGACTAAGTCCCATTTATGAGATCCCGTGTTCTTCCAGGAAGTTAACAAGACTAGATCCCCCAATGGCACATTCACTACATGTCCTGAGCACCTGCTCTGTGACAGGCAATGTACTGGGTTTTTGGGATTATGGCACTGAATATGAAAATTACAGATCTGCAGAGGAGGCAGCTACAGAAACAAATAAGCTCAGCAAGTATCTGCAATCTATGAGGCAGGGTTGTCAGTTTCCTTCCCAGGGAGAAGGAAGTCAGACGCCCAAGGCAAGAGACAGAGGAGTTCTGGGAGAATCTGAAAGGATAGCAGAGGTGGGTACTTGAAGGTTGAACACCTTTAAATCTAAGTGGATTAAGTGCCAGGATAATGCATGTGAGGAAGACGTGGGGGAGATAGGTGTTTCATAAGTCAAGGAGAAAGCTAATTTGGGGGTTAGAGAGGGATGCTCTTGGTATAATATGATTCCCACAGATGTGATGTCGTGAGATCTCTGAAGCCCACGGGCTGGCTGTGCCTCTGAGCCTCTAATTCTCTAAAGAATCTGAATCCTCTGAATTCGGCATCTGACAGGCCCCCTTTATGACATGTCTTTATAACTAGGTGCCAGGAAAACTTTTAGGTAGGTGTCTTCCTTGCCGATAATCAGAATTATTTTAGCTTACTTTAATTTTGCCATGGTAACCAGGGAATGTCGAGACTAATTTGGTGCCTGGCTAGTCCTCTTGGTCAGTGCATTTTGTTCTTTCTGTTTTCTACAGATCTGATTTCTGTTTGTACTGGCTTTAATTTGTTTTATATATAATACTAGACCATGCTAGGTCTTCCCGCATCCCCCTTTCTGACTCACGCACAAACACACATTAAGATTCTTCCCTGACACCTCCATGCAGGATGCCGTATTATACCCAACAGAATTCTCCTAGAACAGGAGAAGGCATCCCATTTATACTTTGCTTACTCACTCATTGAAACATTTATTGATTATTTACAAGTTCTTATGTCCTGGGCATTGAATTAGGACTGGAGGCGCAAAGATCAATGAGAAAAATTACTTGCCATCTCAATATGCACAGTTGGCCAGACCTGAGAAGAAATACCTGTAACAGATCACTGAAACACAATGGAGTTCAGGTGCAAAGAGAGGTATGGAATGGTGCAGAAGAAATGATGCAAGGTAGGGAAAGGACTAACCATTTCTAAGCCCTTAGAGTTTGCCATTGTACTAGTTGTTCTATAACTGCTATTTCATACAAGGTTCAACCTAAGCCAAGTAGATAAATACTCTTGGCTTCATTTTATATATGAGAACACTAAGAATTATGTAGATGGTCTCATAGAGACAGAGAAATAGTGTGTGTGAGGGGCACCTAGGTGGATCAGTCTGTTAAGCATCTGACTCTTGGTATGGGCTTAGATCATGATCTCAGGGTCCTGGGATCAAGCCCCGTGTTGGGCTCCGCACTGAGCATGGAACCTGCTTAATATTCTCTCTCTCCCTCTTCCTCTCCCTTCCCCCAGCCATCGCTCTCTCACTCTCTCAAAAAAAAGTGTGTGTGTGTGAGAGAGAGAGAGAGTATTCCAATTTGACTCGAAATATGATTTCCTTTATCTGTTTGAGATGGGTCAGGCTCTGAGGAGGAAGAGATCATGGATCTTGTTTCTGGACAGAATGTAGTCTTTGGACTTCACTCATTTGTAAAGAGTTTTTGACCTTGGCCAAGTTATATAAGCTTTCGAGTCTTCTCTGTTTCCTTATCCCTAACTTGGAAGCAAAGCCCAAAGATTTCTTGTGAAGATTAATGTGGTAACATATGCAAAATGTTGAGCCTTGTACTTAATGCATAGGAAGTGCTCAATAAATACTTTAAACAGTAATTTATGGGGAAAAAAGCGAACTCAAGGGGCGCCTGGGTGGCTCAGTTGGTTAAGCAACTGCCTTTGGCTCAGGTCATGATCCTGGAGTCCCGGGATCGAGTCCCACATCGGGCTCCCTGCTCAGCGGGGAGTCTGCCTCTCCCTCTGACCTCCTTCCCTCTCATGCTCTCTCTCTACCATTCTCTCTCTCTCAATAAATAAATAAAAAAAAATCTTAAAAAAAAAGCGAACTCAATGGGTAGCAGAAATTATCAGAAAAAAATAATTGGAAGAACTGCAAGGAAGATATGGTAACTGTCCTAGAAGCACCTTAAAAAGATGCACCCAGTTTTTTGATGAAGTGACATGCATTAAGCCGGCAATAATAGTTTTGCCATAAGTTTTAAGTTAGGCTAAATTACAAATCAAAATTATGTCCAAGAGAAGAGATCTTATGGCATATATTAGAACAGAGATTTGATTCAAGGAAGAGGTTAATTTTCAGGGAGATTTATCTTTTTAAACTCTCTTTATCAATAGGTTTCCTGACTGTAATCTTTCCAATCACTAATTTATGGCTCCCACACTGAAACAAGAATCATCTTTTGATATAAGTTATTTCACTACCTGCACGAGAAATTTCATTGGTTCCCTATTATTTACTACAGAAAATCCACAACTCGGATCATTCATCCAAGGTCCTTCAAAATGTGGGATCAAGGTGCTTTTCCAATCTTGTTTTATCACACTATTTACCATGGACCATGGCCACCAGATGTCCAGAATTTAATTGGTATTTTCTGAACTTCAGGCATGTAGCTCATGGCTGACCCAAATATATATAGTAGGTACATAACATATAACCCATTATTGAGAAAAAAATGCTTGTACTTTGCACCATTATACATTTTCCCAAGATCAGCAATCAGGCTTGATCACCTTTATGCAGCTTTGCCAGGGTGCCCTTGCATAAGAAGCAACCCCGGCTGGAAGGAGGGGCTGCAGGCTCTGTGTTCTCATGGCATGTTGCAGGTCTTTATATTTCATGATACTAATTAATTACATGTCCTTTATCTCCAGGAGACTACCATATCATCTAATGCATTTTAATCCAAATTTTCTATTGTAACATGAGGTAGATTGAAAAAATCATACCAGCCTTTGGAGATGTATCTTGAAAGAAGTTGCTGTGGCTGATGTCAAGGCGGTTAGTGCCTATGTTTCCTCTAGGATTCTGATGGATTCCTGTCTCACTTTGAGGTCTTTCATACATTTTGAGTTTATCTTTGTGTATGGTGTTAGAGAGTGGTCAAGTCTCATTCTTCTGTATATAGCTGTCCAATTTTCCCAGCACCATTTATTGAAGAGACTTTTTCCATTGCATGTTTTTTCCTGCTTTGTTGAAGATTATTTGACCATAGAGTTGAGGGTCCATATCTGGGTTCTCTATTCTGTTGCATTGGTCTATATATCTGTTTTGTGCCAGTACCATGCTGTCTTGGTGATCACGGCTTTGTAATATAGCTTGAAATCAGGCAATGTGATGCCCCCAGCTTTGTTTTCCTTTTTCAACATTTCCTTGGCAATTCGGGTTTTTTTCTGATTCCATATAAATTTTAGGATTTTTTGTTCCAGCACTTTGAAAAATGTCATTGGAATTTTGATCGGGATGGCATTGAAGGTATAGATTGCTCTGGGTAGATAAACAATGTTTATCCTTCTGATCCATGAGCATGGCATGTTTTTCCATCTTTTTGTGTCTTCTTCAATTTCTTTCATGAGTGTTCTGTAGTTCCTAGAGTCCTTTACCTCTCTGGTTAGGTTTATTCCGAAGTATCTTATGTTTTTTGGTGCTATTGTAAATGGAATTGTTTCCCTAATTTCTCTTTCTACAGTTGCACTGTTAGTGTACAAGAAAGCAACTGATTTCTGTGCATTGATTTTGTGTCCTGCCACATTCCTGAATTGTTGTATGAGTTCTAGTAATTTGGGGGTGGAGTCTTTTGGGTTTTCCACATAAAGTATCATGTCATCTGCGAAAAGAGTTTGACTTCTTTGCCAGTTTGAATACCTTTTATTTCTTTTTGTTGTCTGATTGTTGCTAGATCTTCTATTACTATGTTGAACAATAGTGGTGAGAGTGGGCATCATAGGTTGGTGAAACAAAAGCAAAAATGAACTTTTGGGACTTCATCAAGATAAAAAGCTTCTGCACAGCAAAGGAAACAATCAACAAAACAAAGAGGCAACCCACAGAATGGGAGAAGAGATTTGCAAATGACACTACAGATAAAGGGCTGGTATCCAGATCTATAAAGAACTTCTCAAACTCAACACCCAAAAAACAAATAAGTCAAAAAATGGGCAGAAGACATGAACAAACACTTCTCTGAAAGAAGACATACAAATGGCTAACAGACACATGAAAAAATGTTCATCATCATTAGCCATCAGGGAAATTCAAATCAAAACCACATTGAAATACCACCTTACACCAGTTAGAATGGCAAAAATTGACAAGGCAAGAAACAACAAATGTTGGAGAGGTTGTGGAGAAAGGGGAATTCTCTTACACTGTTGGTGGGAATGCGAGTTGGTACAGCCACTTTGGAAAACAATGTGGAGGTGCCTCAGAAAATTAAAAAGAGAGCTACACTATGATCCACAATTGCACTCCTGGGTGTTTACCCCAAAGACACAGATGTAGTGAAAAGAAGGGGCATATGTACCCCAGTGTTCATAGCAGCAATGTCTGCAATAGCCAAACTGTGGAAAGGGCTGAGATGCCCTTCAGTAGATGAATGAATAAAGACGATGTGGTCCATATATACAATGGAATATTACTCAGCCATCAGAAAGGATGAATACCCAACTTTTACATCCACATGGATGGGACTGGAGGAGATTATGCTAAGTGAAATAAGTCAAGCAGAGAAAGACATTTATCATATGGTTTCACTTATTTGTGGAACATAAGGAACAGCAGGGAGGACATTAGGAGAAGGAAGGGAAAAATGAAGGGGGGCGGAATTGGAGGGAGAGATGAACCATGAGAGACTATGGACTCTGAGAAACAAACTGAGGGTGTTAGAGGGGAGGGGGGTGGGGGGATGGGTTAGCCTGGTGATAGGTATTGAGGAGGGCACGCACTGCATGGAGCACTGGGTGTTGTATGAAAACAATGAATCGTGGATCACTGCATAGAAAACTGGTGATGGGATATGGTGACTAACATAACATAATAAAATAAAACTAAGCCTTCGAAAAAAAATCATACCAGGAGTTGATGAATTAAATCAAAATAAAGTGAATTTGAGATTTAAACTGGAAAAAAATTGCTAACTGAACATAATTAAAAAAAAGAAAAAAATTGCCCCTTGAACAACACAAGTTTGAAGTGCATCATTCCACTTTTACGTGGAGTTTTCCAATAAATATAGTTCAGTACCACAAATGTATTTCCTTGTCCTTATAATTTTCTTTCTTTTTTAAAAAGATTTTATTTATTCATTTGAGAGAGAGAGAGAGAGAGAGAGAGAGAGAGAACAAGTGGGGGAGGGGCAGAGGGAAAGGGAGAAGCAGACTCCCCGATGAGTAGGGATTCCCAACTCTGGACTTGATCCCAGGACCCTGGGACCATGACCGGAGTCAAAGGCAGATGCTTAACGCACTGGGGCACCCCGGGGCCCTGATTTTCTTAATAATACTTTCTTTTCCCTAGATTACTGTATTGTAAGAATACAGTATATTATACAAATACAAATAATATACTAAATGTGTGTTAATTGACTGTTTATGGTATTGGTGAGATTTCTGGCTAATAGTAAGCTATTAGAAATTGAGTTTCTGGACAGTCAAAAGTTATGTGTGGATTTTTCGACTGTGTGTGGGGGGGATGCCCCAAACCCCCGTGTTGTCCAAGGATATATTTGTGTCCAATCCTTTCTTCTTTCAGCAGATGAAAAAAACAAAAAACAAAAAACTTAAACCAAACCAAACTAAACCAAAAACTGAGTCCTAGAGAGATTAAGTGATTTTGCCAAGATTATTGATTGAGTTCTATAATCAAAGATTTTTGACTCAAAACAGTTTTTGTGACATCTTTATGTGGCATAATTGAGACCTGCCTCCAGATAGTTCAGCTCTTAACTGCAGCTTGGTAAATGTGCCTGTAGTATGTGATTCTTTCCCTCCTTCTGACTTCTTGAGTCTGTGTTCTCCTAACCCACTACCCCTGACCCTCAGAGCCCACACTGGTTTGGGTTGTCCCTTGGAAAAAAAAAAGAGAGAGAGAACTTCACATGCCTCCTACAGGTCGGGCACTGATTAGAGACTTTTCTTCATGGTGGGTTTTGTTCAGTTGTTTTGTAATTAAACAAGTGCTTGAAATAGGTACTCTTATGTTAGTATTTCCAACCAATTATGGGAATGAAATGGATATTTAACATAGTCTGTCTAAAATGACTTCTACTCCACTCATTCATGCCTCATTCATTCAACAAATGTTCTCTGAGTGCCAAAAAGTACACACATATTATCCATCTGTTTGGAGGATCTCCAAGAGGAGTGAGGAGGAAACGGATACTTAATCATAAGGTTTCCTGAGTGGTATGATGGTGATGGTCACACGGTGTGCTTGTCACCAAGAAGAGAAATCCATGCCAAGGCATTGGTTTTCCCAGTTCCCATGTAGCAGAGACTTACGAGGCCCCAGCTCTGAACTTGCTCAGCCTATCCCCTCATCCACAGGACAGCCAACCAGTAAGAAGCAGCACCTTGCCTACCGTACCAGAAGACTGAAGTTGTTCAACAAATAAATGTTTAAAAAAAAATGGAGGGGGAGGGAAGGAAAACTGTCATAGATTAAAAGAGACTGAGTTGGAGTACCTGGGTGGCTCAGTCGGTTAAGCATCTGTCTTCAGCTCAGGTCATGATCTCAGGGTCCTGGGATGGAGCCCCACATCAGACTCCATGCTCAGCGAGAACAGCTTATCCCTCTTCCTTTACTCCTCCTCCCACCTCTGCTCACACTCCCTCTCTCTCTCTCAGATAAATAAAATCTTTAAAATAAATAAATAAATAAATGAAAGAGACTGAGTAGACAAGTCAACCAAATGCAAATGGTAAATAATATTTGTATCCAATAGGAAAAAAAAAAAAACAGCTGTAAAAAGACATATTTCAGGGGGTCCTGGCTGGCTTAGTCGGTAGAGCATGCAACTCTTGATCTAGGACTCATGGGTTCAAGACCCACTTTGGGTGTAGAGATTACTTAAAAATAAAATCTTAAAAAAAAAAAGACATTTCAAACAGGAAAACTTGAACACAGTGATATTAGGGAATTACTTTTGATTTTGTTGAGTCTAATAATACTATGATTACATTAAAGTCCTTACCTGTTAGAAAAGAAAAAAAAAGAAGAAGCATCTTCAAAAGGTAGGTTTAAAAGGCTATCTGCAAGGCACCTGGGTGGCTCAGTCCATTAAGCCTCTGCCTTCAACTCAGGTCATGATTCAGTGACCCTGGGATGGAGCTCCAAGGTGGGCTCCCTGCTCAGCTGGGAGTCTGCTTCTCCCTCTCCCTCTGCCCCTCCCTACTCCCACTCCCCCACCTCATGCTCTCTCCCTCTCTCTTTCAAATAAATAAATAAAATCTTTAAAAATAAAAAAGGCTATCTGCTTTCACAGCTGATATGATTCAGTGGAAGCCCTGTCCTATGCAGGGCTTTTTCTATGCCTTCCCAGACAATAGCAATCCATTTGTAAGTTACTATTATTTTCATAACAAATCATAACTGGGTATTCTTCTCTCTCAGGAATATTGGCCACTTCCCTACTGTTTAATGCCACACATCAGGGATTTAATCCATGCCCTTCTCAAAGCATGTCAAATGCAACTAAATTATAATGTCCTCAGAACACAGTGTATTGGATTTCAAGATAAAGCAGATCACAGTAAATAGTAATCTTTTCAAATTGATAGAATAAAATATTAAACTATTTCAAACAAGAATTTTAATGTGGAAATTAAATCTGTTAATTTTTCTGGCATTCGAGCATTGAGGAGCCAGGTGACAGGATGATTAGTCAAAGGTTGCAGCTTATCTCATCGAGCTGCTGATACGTTAAATTGTTAGTCTTTTCTGTAGAATTATGTAGAAAGAGCATCTCTCCAAGTGAAACAAGAAAAGCCAATTGATCAGCCGAGATGGACGACACTTGTTTATAAGTCCCCCTACATTTTTGTTTGAAATGAAGTTCTTTCTGATTATCCTGTGATGCTTGCAACTTTGTAGTTACTCAATACATGATTTTAGGGGAAAAAAAGGAGTTATCTAATTAAGTAAATGCTACTTCTCAGCAATGTATTACAGTCACCATAGTTTCCAAAGCAAAAATGTAACTTCAAGTATGCATATGCCAAGAAAATTCTAGTGGGAACAGTGACACAGATTATATAAATGTCCTGAAAAACCTGGGGTACATGCTATGGTATTGCATAAAGTGTAAAGGAATTAAAGGGGGGAAATACCCGCAGGATTATAAGATTAATGTCCTGGCTATGCCACTTCCATGCTGTGTTAACCTTGGATAAGTCAGATTCATATAAAATGAGGACAAAGATACTTTCTGGTTTACCACACAAGGTTGTTATAAAAAATCAGATAACATAATATACAGAGAAAGATTGCATCAAGTAAAAAAAGTAATAAAATTTTGAAGACTATCAGATACCAGATATTCCTTGCAGTAAGACTGCTTACAAATCAAAATATCTTCATGGAGATAAAAAAATAGGGTAATTTAAAAAACTTATTTCTTGACTGCAAGTGTATGTATTTTATAACCAGAAGAGTAATAGTATGTATCATTTAATTTTTCTATTTAAAATTCAAAGTCATCTTTCCAAAGCCAGTCCACTTTTACACAAATGCATTTACATTAGTTTTAATTAAAATTAGATTTTGTATTCGTCTGTCTCTGCACTGAGTGAATAATTATTTTTAATTAGAAAATCAAGAAATGCAATGTATTTTAAATGTGCTTTCTTCCAAATTTGGCTAGTATGTTGATATTTAATTAATGCAGATAATAATTTTAGCAAACCCTAAACAGCTCATTAAAGCAAATAATTATCTAGTGTGTGTTCCATTCCAGGTGAGCCTTTATCTTAGGTGTTTCATGGAGCTCAGAGTTGACTACCATGAAGAATCTGCCCACAGAAATCTCAGTGCAGATTTTGATTCAGTATTTCTTATCTTCTCAATAAAATATATGCCTGATATGTTAAGAATGAAATCAGTCCGTCGATGTCCGATTCGTAGTTTTGGCTCAGGTCATGACCTCAGAGTCCTGAGCCCCTTGTTGGGCTCTGTGCTCAGGATCTGTTTGAGATTCTCTCTCCCTCTGCCCCTCCCCTGACTCATGTGTGCATCTTGAAAAAAAAAATGAAATCACATAACATTAAGAAGGAAATGTACAGATTAGAGATTAGCAGAACCAAGAATAGTAAATGCATGCATATAAGGATGTGTGTTTATGTGACATCTACATAAAGACAGCCTGTAACATTGAAGGAAGATAGAAAGATACATACTTTCCTCAGTTTCTGCCCCTACCCTAAAATCACAGGATTCGTAGCACAGCAAACAGAGGACTTTCCTGTCTAATGCTTAGGCTTTGCTATGTGAGTTACCCCACCTTCTCCACTCATCCACAGGATTCACCTCTCCTAAAATAAGAGTATTTTCCCCTGGAGAGGAAAGAGGTAGGACCATGTAGGTTAGTGATGCTGCACTGCTTTTGGGGGGTGGTTATGGGGAATCCCAAAAGGAACAATATAGCAGGTGAGGACCAGACAAGAATAACACCGTGCCAAATGAACTTGGATGAGTGCTTCATGGGTACGGGGGTGGGGGGAGGTTGGTGGGTAGAGCCAGGGCCCAGGCTGCCCTTCTCCTTCAGAACCAAAACTCCATCAATATCCAAGAAAACCATGACTGAAAATAAGGCAATAAATGGACTGGAAATCATCTGTGATGCTTCTCTTTGTCATGACCAATACAACAAATCCTGTAGACTCTAGCTTCAAAATATGTCCTCAATCCTGCCACGATTATCTACCTAGCTACCATGCCAAGAGGTAGCTACTATCATCTCTTTTTATCTCCTAAGTTTTGTGCTAAACTCACTCCTATAATCCATGATCTTCCTTAACCACTATGAACTTTCTAAACTCTAGGTTAATCATGACATACCCCTATTTAAATTTTTCTTGCAAATTCCCTTGACAAATATGGTGACATTGAAACTCTTTATAGTGTTTGTTTCCAATGCTCCTTATGACTGGCTCTTGGTTCAAATCAAATGTCTCATCAATCTCCCTATTATGTGTTCTACTCCAGCCACACAGATCTTCACTTTGCTCCTTTAAAATAACCACCTCTTCTGCCTCAGGGCACTTGCACCTAAAGGTCATGGGTCAGAGTTCCTTATGTCATCATCCAACATTTGCCAGGTTACATTTATTCCATCAGAGAGGTTTTCTCTTCACATGCTATGTGCAGTCCCTAGTGCTTACTAATCCCATTGTTTCCTATTGAAATTTTTTGGGTTTATGATTTTATTATGATAATGATGATCAGTATCTGAAATAATTTTTATGTTTTTTGCCTTCTCAAGATAAAGGAAAGTACATAGAGACTTACAGCTACTATGTCCTCAAGCTTTGCTTCCATTCAATTACTCATTGATAAAAGAGCTAAAATAAATGTGTTAGCACTTACAGTGGTTCTAATAGTGGTTCTAAGAAACACCTACTGCTTCTGTATATTTGATTGGTCCATTTGTTGGCAGGATGGTTCATATAGCCTGGAGGAATACCCACAGCCTTACAGATGATCAGAGTGACGTGCCTGAGATCCTACAGAGGATTAGCTCTAGAATAAGACTCAAAACCAGATCCCCCCAAGCCCTAGTTTCTTGCAGGGGAGAGGAAAAGTGGACAGGGTATCTTCAGCAAATAATTATAGTTTTTAGACTAAATGAATGGTATTTTACAAGAAATAAACATAGCCAGATAGTAGGAATATAGTTTCATTATTTGGTTTTCTAGTGTGCATCATCAAATTTAGTTTAATTAGTAATATTTATGGGGTTGTTTCATGAAATTGCATTAAAACTGCAGAAGTTAGAGAGTAGGGAAAATAAAAAGAAAGTAGGAAATGTGAAGTTGTGCAAAGGCCTTCCACTTAACTCTATTTTGAAGTCTCCAGCTGATTTTGCAGGATTTTTTTCCTTCCCTGGTATATCTTTGGTTATCTTTAAGAGTGGTGCATACATACAGATTTTCTCCCCAACTTTTTTCTTATTCAAATTCAATTCTTTAATGTTTCAATACGGAGCTTCCAAATTTCCTGTCGATGTGTTTCCTAATACTGATTTGGCAGGGGATTTCAGTGATGCTTCAAATTGACTGGATTCAGAATTGCAAGAATGTTTCTCCTGAGAATCCCTGAGTAGTAGGTAAGAATGATGAGGTCATTAACAACAGCTTCCATTTATTGAAATATTGCTATGTGCCAAAACTGTACTAATAAGAATTTATGTTTCTATTTATTCTTCAAAACAGTCCTTCAAAATGTGCATCTTTCCTGTTTTGCAGATCAACATATCCTGGTTTAGGTAAATCGCTTGTTTATATAACCAAACAGAGTAAGATTTGAATCAAGGACAGTCCGAGAGCAAAACTTACTCTGCTGCTTCTGCCCCCCACCACCACCACATAGGAGTAAGTGGAGTAAGTGGAGAGGAGGAAAAGGTAGAGAAAAAAGGAGGAGCTGAAGGTGAAGGAAGAGAGAGAGGGAGAGAGAGAGAGACAGAGAATCACCACTCCAAAGGCTTTTCCACTCATTTTTTTATTGAATCTTCTGTCTCTGTGAAATAGGCAAGACTCGATGGGTTCTGGGCATGACTGGGAAGTAGCATTACTGGATGGATGGGGTGTGCACAGACAAGACGATGCTCTAAAGGACATGCCAGTCCAGTCAGGGCTGCAGGGGGTCACTGAATGTCAAGCACCCTGGGGTGGGTGGGCATAGTAATGCTGAGAATGCGCGGGGCTATAGCCATCCTTCTCAGCAAACTGTACTGCTGATGTCCATACCTGTTATGAATCACCCAAGATCATGTCAAGTGATTGAATCAAGCACCCAATGCAGGTGTCAATGTGGATTATAATACTTGAGAAGACTCTTTAGTAATACTCACTAGATGATCATGTTCTACTAAAAAAAAAGCAATATAGGGGACTGTGGGTACTATATATTAAGTGCAGCATTTATATGTTAGACACCGAACTTTGCACAGTGTCTCCAGCTGGGACAGTACCTAGCAAACAACAAACTCTGGAAAAGATTTAATCCTGTTACCTCTCCTGAAATTATTTTACATACAGAATGGAGAAATTGATGGACATGGGCAAATGGGGAAAGAAGCTATCACGTTTCTAAGAGATATAGCCACATCATCCACAACAGAAGGTTTGAAGTCCTCAAGAAATGGCTTATAAGAAAAATTGTCACTACCTTGGTGATCTTGGAATCGGTTGCCCAGACTGTCAGTTGAAAAAGAAATCAGAAGAGATATAAAGGGCTCTCAGTCCAGCACTGTCACCATTAATCATTTAATCACCTCTAGACCATCGGCTTTTCAATAAGGATTGAAGCCATATGGGAAAAGATATGGGCTCAATGCAGAACGAATGGATTCCTCTGCTGAACCTGGTCAAAGCACAGGAGCTGGGAGACTGCTGTGCTCCCAGTTAGGGGATCTGGCTTCTGCTTTGGTGCCAGCTCTCTGAAATTGAGCCTCTCAAATGACACAAATTCCTATTCTTTCTTGTGCAAACAACCCAGAACAAAAGTAGCATCACGGAACTTAGAAACAAGGAGACTGCTCAGAGTTCATTGCCTCAATTTAAAAGAAAGTGTACAAAGGAAAATAAAGGAAACACATTTTTGTAGAGTTCCCTCCATCAGCTCAGGAGGTATGCTGCAGTGTTTATATACTTTGGCATTTAATCCTCAGAATACAATGCGATATTTATTCTTTGGTTTCTTCAATTGGTACTGAAACGTTCTTTTTTAAGTAATCTCTATGTCCAGTGTGGGGCTCAAACTCACGAACTTGAGATCAAAAGTCACTTGCTGTACTGACTAAGCCAGCCAAGTGCCCCTGAACTTTATTTTTTTATTTATAATTCTATTATTTCATTTTTATCATCATAAGTGTAGAGATATATCTTGCAGATAAGGGGCAGGAGGCTCAAATCACTTACAGACAAGTCTGTCCAGTTGGTAAGTTAGACCCACCAGGATTCCCAGTCAAGCCTAACAAAATCTCAAAGTCCCCAGAGTTGGTCCATATATTACATACCTGCAAGGCACAGTGCCAGGTGCTCAGGGTGGGGGGGTCCTCAAAATGGTGCAATCGTGAGGAAAAAAGGAACTCTGGAAAGAGCACTGCACTTAAAGTCAGAAGGCTGGGTTTTGAACCCAGTTGTCATTCACTACTTCCTATTCTGGGTAATTCACAGAACTTCTCTGAGACTATATTCTCATGTGAAAAAATATGGAGATAATAGTCCTTTTATATTGTGAGAATCTCACATCCAAAACTAATTGAAATGTTTTCTAAAAGTGAATATGTAATATGTGAATAGCAGTCATTTGTAGTATAAGAAATAAATATTGGCATAATAGTGACTCAGTAGTTTGTTATGCTTCTCTTGTATGAATGATCATGCCATATATATACTACCTATTTTTTAAGTCTTGTTTTCATCCTATCCAAGAGGACAATTCTCCAGTTGGAGAATCAAATTTGTTAAACTAAGATATTATCCCAAGACCCCACAAACAATATATACTTAGTAAATATTTGTTGAATATTTGACAAATGTCAGGAAACTTTACAGAGAGTAAAGAGAAGCCAATAAATCATTTTTGAGAGATCCACAAAAGCTTCCTAGGATCTTCATTGTACATCCAATTACAAGTCGTAGACCAGCAAGCAGAGAAGGTCTGATAACAGCCAGGTCCCACTGGCTTTGTGCACTCCCTGCACAGAGGTTATTATGGCATTCTTGGCTTGGCTTTGAGATCATTGGAACTATTCCACATGTCTGAGCCTGTTGATCTGGATCACACTAGATTTGTAAGCTTCAGCGAGAGACTTTTAATAGCAGGGACATCATGAGAGGGCAGTTCCCAGCTGGGTGCAAAATGGGGACAGGTGTAACCTGGACTCTGCCCAAGTGTGTACAAGACCTGCATAATGAGGCCAGAGAGAAGGCCGCATGCTCATTCGCAGGGATTTTGCAAAGTCACGAGGTCCACTGAATCTTGTCCTAATCAAACCCTTTCTCCTTACCATGACATGAAAACAAGTAATAATCTTAGAATAGCAGGCACTTTTCCCCTTATCTATTTATCCATGCAACTATCCATCCATTCATTTGTGCACTCATCCATTCATTTACCAGATGTATATTTTGAGCTTGCTAGGTTAAGCTCTGAAAATAGAGATGGGAAACAAGCACAAAAATCAAAAATGGAAGAAGCACGTAGCTCCTTCTCAGTCCCCAGGAGCTGCTGTTCTCTCTGTGTTCAACTAAGTGCTTTATATACATTGTCAAATTTAATTCTCACAATAAAGCTAAGTGGATTGAGCTTCTGAATTCAGACTGGGATTTCCCAAACCAGACCAATTTGAAATGTAATGGTATTCTTAAAGTACAAACTAGTCTTGATCCCGTGTTGAACACGATGGAATGTCTCTGCTTCTATTGCTGTCTTACAGTCTAGTATCGGTCTCCTTGTGCCCATGGCTCACAGATGTCCATCTTAATCTTGTTGTTTTAGGTAACAAAAAATGTGCAAGGACCATGTAAATCCCAGTTCATTTGGAGAATCCTTAGATACCCATGCTATTTCTCCTAAATCACTAAGGATTCACCATACTTCATCCATTCAGTCCACATGTACAGATGACAAATGCCAGGCCCTGACCACAGGGATAGATATAGACCAAATAGGGGCAGTTTGTGTCCTTACCTGGCTTAACAATCCCTGCAAGAGACATAGCATACGATACACGACTCTAAACAATTACCTTATTAATCACAAGTGTGCAAAGAGCTACAATCCCAAAGATGGGATAAAGAAACAACATTTGGTTATGCTCTGATTTTCTCAAGTCTAAATCTTGACTCTACCACATGTTTATTTAACACACCCCCCATTCTAGTTCTGACTCTCAACTATTTTTCTAGGAGGGGAGCCTCGATTACTACTTGGGTATTTTTATCTTGGAAGACTTGTAGTAAAATACCTGAGCTTAGCTTCCTTGGGTCAGCTTCTTCCTGAGCCATGGCCTTACCCACTTGGTGGGGGGCTTCAACACTCAGTCACAGAATCTGAGACAGCTAATAGAAATTTTACAGTCAAATTAGTCTAAGGGTACATAGTCTGGTTCTTTAGATTTCCAGAGATCATAAAAATAAAAAAAAATGTAATTTGTATTACTTAAGATAGGTTTAAAAATAGGTATAAAAATGATCATAATAACTATAATAACTAACATTGACTTAGTGCTTTCTTTTGGCCTGGCACTGTTACAAGCTTTTTACTTGTTTTTCTCATTTGGTCTTCATAGCAACCTTATGAAGTAGGCATAATTAGAATATGGCTCATAAGGTTAAGTAAACTGAGGCACAGGGATGGCAAAAACAAGCCAGAAGTCACACTGCCACAGGGGAAGAGTTAAAAAGAACACAACTGGCTCCAGATTCCAAGTTAATTTTATGCTATATCACTTACCAAATTTATTCTGAACAGGTGACTCAAACATGAAATCATTATATATTTTTTGGAATGGATTTAGGTCAGCATGCTATAGTTGCAGTTATTCAGGCAGAAGTTCTCACTGGTAGGGATATACATTTTTAGTTACATTCAAAGAATTCTATTCTTTTGCTCACTAAATGATAAGGCCCTTTGGACCATGGTGATAGAAATTTAAGAAGAGATAATCATCTCCATTTTTTTTTTTTAGAGTTAGAAACTGGGGCTTAAAAGAATTTACATAAACTACACAGATGCTCATGGAAATCCAGAACACAGTCTCTGTTTTTCAGATTCCCATTTCATAGATTAAGTCAATAATTATACCTTAAAACAAATTGAAATGCTTATTTAAAGAGACTTAATTGAATAAATCATTGGTTTATTTGAAGGAAGCCTCATATTTTCAATCATGAAAGGTTTCATGAAAGAAGTAGTGGTTGAAATGAGTTAAAAATTTTGTAGCTATTTAGCATGTGATATATGGGAAGAAGACATTCTCAGCCCAGGAAGAATAGAGTGAAATATTCTGGGCTTATTTTTATCACATTTTGTCTCTCCTCATAAACAATGAGGTCCTCAAACTTAGCTGGTCATGGTGAATGCTTGCGTATTACCCCAGTCCTATGGATTTGTAATGTAGGTTGCTCAAAACAGTTTTGCATTTTTTGAAGCATTCAAAACTTCTCAGAGAGTTTCTGATATATTTTCAAGAAACAAACAATCCCTCCCTCTACGTCAATTATTGGAAATCAGGTATCTCCTTTCTTCAAAAGCAGGGAAAACTGTTAGATCTTCTAAAGTCAATTTATTGCCATAGAAACAATTTCACTAAGAAAGACCATGCTGGCTTGCACAGAGAAACAGTTTTTCAAAGGTGAATTTTACACAGGAGTAGAGTAATGGTACTAACTATCCTTAGTCTACCATATGCTTAGGGCCACACATTGTATTACATATATTATTATTTAATTCTCAAAAAGTAAACAGATAAAACAAAACAAATCCAGAAACACATCAACAACATCAACAATAAAACATTTTCAGGGTGCCTGGGGTGGCTCAGTCAGTTAAGTGTCTGCCTTCGGCTTGGGTCATGATCCCAGGGTCCTGGGATTGAGCCCCACATCAGATTCCCTGCTTGGCGGGAAGGCTGCTTCTCTCTCTCCTACTCCCCCCTACTTGTGTTCCCCCTATCTGTCAAATAAATAAATCAAGTCTTTTAAAAAAAACAATAAAACATTTTCTATAAAATTATCATTCCCCCAAATTGACATAATTATTTGAGAAAATAGTTTGAGAAAAATTGAGCCCCTCTAATTAAATAAATAAATAAGTTTTCCAAAACTACATAGATAATAAGTGGCAAGACTGTGACTCTTCATTCAAAATCAGCAGAATACACATTCTTCTCAAGTGTACATAGAATATTCTTCAAGATAGACCATATGCTAGGCCATAAAACAACCTCAATAAATTTAAAAGGACTGAAGTCAAAGTATGTTCTCTGACATGAATGGAATGAAAGTAGAAATCAATTCCAGAAAAAAAAATATTTGGGATATTTAAAAATATGTGGGAATTAAACAATATATTCCCAAATAAGCAATGGGTCAAACAAGAAACCTCAAGGGAAATTATCAAGGACTTTGAAGTGAACGAAAATGAAGAGAACAATGTACCAAAACTTATGAGATGCATCTAAACTTATAGAATGCAGTGCTGAATGGGCAATTTAGACCTGTCAATACCTATATTTAAAGATAAGTTTGTCTAATCAATAACATAAACTTCCACCGTAAGCAACCAAAACATCATCAACAACAACAAAAACCAAACTAAGCTCACAATACCCAGCAATAATCCCTATCAAAATACCAGATAGCTTTTTTGCAGAAATTGACACACTGATTCTAAAATTCATATGGAAAATCAAGAGTCCCAGGATAGCCTTCTTCTTCTTTAAGAAGAAGAACAAATTTGAGGTACTCATCCTTCCTGATTTCAAAACTTATTATAAAGCTACTGTAATCAGGACAGAATCGTATCGTCATAAGGATGGACATACAGATCAAATGGAATTGAGAGTGCAAAAATAAACCATTACATTGATGATCAAGAAGAGTACCAAGACAAGTGTTGGGAAACTGACAGTCATTTCAACAAATGATGCTGGGACAACAGGCTATCCACAGACAAAAGAATGAGGTTGGACTCCTCTCTCACACTGCATACAATTAATTAAAAATGAGTCATAGGCCAAACATAAGACCAAAAGCTATAAAACATAGAAGTAAATCTTCATGACCTCAGATTTGGTGGTAGTTTTGTAAACATCACAAGAAAAAACACAAGCAATTAAGAAAAAGTAAGTAAACTGAATTTCATGAAAATTAGAAAAAAGTGTTTGTGTTTCAAAGGAAACCACCAATAAAGTGAAAAATCAACCCAAGAAATGGGAGAAAATATTTTCAAGTCATGTATCTAATAAGGAACTTGTGTCCAGAATATACAAAGAACACTTTCAACTTAATGAAAAAATAGGTAATTGAATTGAAATGATCAAAGGGTTTCAACAGACATTTCTTCAAAGACAATATATGGATGGCTAATAAACACATATAAAGATACTTAATCATTAGTCATCTGGAAACTGAACATCAAATTACAGTGAGATACTGCTTCACACTCACTAAAAGTTAAAATCAAGAAGACAGACTATAACATTTGGAGAGGATATAGAGAAATCGAAACTCATATATTCTTGATGAAAATGCAAAATGTTTCAGCCTCCACAGACATGGTTTGACAGTTTCTTGAAATGTTAAACCATATGATTCAGCAATTTCACTCTTAGGTATACTCCAGAAAATTGAAAATACATGTCCTGACAAAGACCTGTATGCAAATATCCATAGCAGCATTATTCACAATAATCAAAATTAGAAAAAACCCACCTATGTATCAACTGATAAATAGATACAAAATGTGATATATCTACCTAATAGAATATTGTTTGTCAATAAAATGGAATAAAGTAGTCGTATGTGCTACAGAATAGATGAATCTTGAAAATACATGCTTCAAGAAAGGAGCCAGTTGCAAAAGGCCACATAGTGTATGATCCCATTTATGCGAAAATTCCAGAATAAGCAAATCCCCAGAGAAAAAGTAGATTAGTGGTTTCCAGAGGATGGAAGGAAAACACAATGAGAAGTGAGTAGTAATGCATGTCTTTTGGGGTGACACAAAAAAATTTTACCATTAGACAGTGGTGATGTTGACACAACTCTGTAAATATACTAAGAACCATTGGATTGTACACTTCAAAGGGGGTGAATTTTATGTTATGTCAATTATATGTCAATTAAGCTGTTACTTAAAAAATAAATAAATGACCAAATCTCGTTTCAGACTGCATGACTTTGTACGGCTTCCCATTTTGCAGAACTGTTAGTTCTGCTCCATCCTATGTCCTGTGGGAGCTTATCACATCTTTGGTGTTATTAACCTTGGAGAAGTCTTTTCAAGGACAGATTTTGGACTCAGACCTTTTTTATCCCCTGACTGACAAATCCCCTTTCACTCCAGGTCTGTAACTGGTGCCCAGTGCTCAGAGCATCCTCACCTGAGGAAGTCCCTGGTACGTCAGGACAACCAGATCACCAGCGTAGAGGACAAGAGTCAACTTGGTAAGAAACTCAAAGATACAGGGATGAACTGAATTCCACTGAGCTGTGTTGAAGAAGATTATAAAATTCTGTTTGGGGTGAGAAAACAGAGGACGTTGCCAACACGAAATTGAAACCCAGAGAGATTTATAATCATTTATCAAAGAACCTTTGCTTTGTGTTTGCAAGTAGGTAAAACAATAACAGATACTGGAAGAATAAAGTTAATCTATATTCAGAGCATTTTATTAAATAAAAATAGGAGAAAAAAAATGTGTGAGTCTTTTTAGTTTTAGCCAAATTGTGTTTATGATAGCAGTTAGTTTTGCAGTGTTATATTAGGAGATACTTTAAAAATGAACAAGAAAAAATTATATAGCAGGAAAACAATAGTGCTGTCAAGTGTTACAGGAGACCAGGACTCTGAGGGACAGGTGAGAGCAAGTTTTGCCTAAGTGGTCTATGATTCTGAATATATTCTGATGGCTTTCTTTTCCAATAAGACTGAGTTAAAAAGCAAAAAAACTCAACTTTATGAGCATGGATGACCTGCAATAAAAGGGAATTAACTTTCTGAGAATGATTTATTAAATCATTTCATTTAACAAATATCAAGCATTTGTTAGGGACCTGGCACAATACTAACGATTACCATTACAGGAATGATCAAGATTCTGACTTTCATCTTTCTCTTGGGCCCCAACAACCATCCTCTACTCTGTTGATAGGATGAACTTTAAAGGACTTAACTTGGATCATATTTAAAACACAATCCAAATTTCTTACTTCGAATGGAAAAGCTTGGCTTGGTCTTAGGGGTTTTGCTTTATGGCTTTGAACTAGGGGAATCGATCTGTTTGCAAAGAATGTCATTTCCTCAAATCTTCTGTCATTTACTTCACAAAGGGCTCACCTGGACACTCAGTGTTATGCACCCCACCAGATACTCCGTAATTTTATTCCCTTTCTACAATTACTCACTTGCTGAATATATCATGTTTACTTTTCATTTTCAAAACATGTTCTTGTCTCTCCCTGATAAAATGTAGTAGTAGGGACCTTCTCAGCTTCCTAAGTGCTATATCCTCCCTGCCATGTTGCAGGCACCCAGGGAATATTTGATGAATGAATGATTCCTGGCTTCAGTTGGATTTATAGACATTGAAACAAATTAATACCATTAAATGTAAGGAGTGCTATAAAGGGGTAGTTTGGCATAAGATGGAAATATATAGTGGTATGGTGGGGAATCAACCCCAGAAAACTGGAAATTTTCCCAGTTAACTGAAAGTCAAGGAGGTAGTCATGACAAGGGCTGTGGTGCACAGCTCTGTATAAAGACAGAATACTGAAGTCTGCCTTAGTCCTTGAAGAAAGTGTATGATTGTTACATATAAACTCACTCGCTCACTCACTCACTCATTCACTCATTAATGAAACCTCCCATACTTGCCTGTACTCTAGGTAGGAACGTAACTCAGAAATGGGAACATGGTAGTAAACAAGGGAGACAGTTCCCAGCTCTCCAAAAAAAAAAAAAAAAAAAAATCTCTGTCCAAAGTGCTGTGCTGGTTACATGACCAAACCCAGAGTTCCTGTAATTTCTTAAAATTGTCTCTCAATTCTTGCAGCTGTGTCCCTGCCTGGGTTGCCTTGTTTTCTTCCGCAAGTCCATTTTATGCTCTACTTTTTACCACTTAACTTTTTCTGCATATTCCTGACCCTGAATGGACTTTAGACTTAACAACAGACTGCAGCTTACTTGGTTTGACCACTTTCTTATGTAGAATGCAATTGCATTTCCTCTCTGGTTCTTCCTTGCTCTGACAAAAGAACAGCTTCAGCTACCATTCAGCTTGACTCAGCTTCAGTCTCCAAAAAACCAACCTGCTTTGCCTCTCAGACTTTTTGCTCAGACTGTATATTGCTCAACCAATGAGAGAGAAAGAAAGGGAATTAAGAAAACATATGATGTGATGGTTGGTTTCAGGTATTAACCTGTCCAGTGCCCAGAGATTTGGTAAAATGTTATCCTAGATGCTTGTGTGGATGTTTTTGGATGGGAATACCACTTTAAATTAGTAGACTTAGTAGAGCAATTTGCCTTCCATAATGTGGGGGGGACTCATCTAATCGGTTGAAGGACAAAAAAAAAGAACAAAAAGATTGACTATCCCCTGAATAAAAGAGAATTTTCCTACTTAATGGTCTTCGAACTGGAATATCAGCTTTTTTACTACCTTCTGGCTTGATCTGAAACTTCAGCTCTTCCTGAGTCATGAGCCTGCTGACCTTTGGATAGGAACTATACCATAGGCTCTCCTGGTTCTTAGTCCTTCCAATTTGGACTAGAGCTATAGCATTGTTTCCCTGGGGTGTCCAGCTTGCTGACTCACTCTGCAGATCTTAGGATTTGTCTGCTTCCATAACTGTCTGAGCCAATTCCTTATATGCACATATATACACACATATTTTTCCATACAAATATAAATTATATATGTAATACAGCCTATTGTTTCTAAAATGTAAATGTTGAAACTGTCCACCAACTAATTAAATACTGAAAACTATTATTTTAATGATTACCACATTGGAATAAACTGAAAACCCTTAACACTGCCTTATCAATAAGAGAGGTGATTGGCCAATGAACAGCAGAGAGAGAACTCTCAAAAGCCTTAAACATTTGACAGCAACTTGCAGCTCTCCTTTATCTGATTTTGAATCACAGGATAAATTCAACATATTCTGCTTACTAATTTACCTCTGGAAACTTGCCTATTTTTCTCCCATCCATCCATCTGTTCATCTAATTGTCCATCTGTCTGTCCATCCACCTGTTTATGTATCCATCCATTCATATATTCCTTGTTTTCATTAACTTATTCCACAAACACTTACTGTATACATTATACATGCTGGATGCTGATCTAAGCTCTGAAGTATCAGAAAGAAAACTCATGAAACGCACCCTAAGACAGCTCACATTCACTCAGAGAAACAGATCGGTGGAAGTGGAAAAATAGCAATAATTCTCCCTCAGGAGAAATGATCCAGGAACTCCATTGATACTGTTATCCAAACACTTTATGACAGAGATGCCTATGGCAAGTTCAGGGAACAAAGAGAGGAGAGAAGAACCTAATGAGAGGACCATCGCATAAGAATGATCCAGTAAAGTGGAAATGCCTGTCACCAGTGGCCAACTGCACTTGTACCCACAACTGGCAAGAAGCAAAAGGCACCAAGTTCAGTGTTTGGCTCTGCCACTTCGGAGCTCAAGGTCAGAGGAAAGGCTTGCTCTGAATCACAGTTTCCTCATCTGCAACATGGAAACATAATCTCTACCTTACCACATTGTTATGCTGATTAAATGAGATAAAAATGCATATTGACTTCCCATCTCAGGGCTGGAAATCAATGGCTAGTCCATGCTCTATCTTAGAGCGTGACATAGAGTTCAATATGATTCTCTGAGTGGGTAAGCCCAGATCTTGCCTGAAACATATTCCTCGCTGTTATTTTATTTGACCTATAGCATCCTTATGAAAATGTGAAAGGTCATATTATTGTGATTATTTTTTTAAAGAAAGGACAGATTCTATATTTTAACACACAGGGGTTATAGCAGCATCAATGTAGCACTGGTAAAAATCAATGGCTTTTTGTGGCTAATGATTCATGTCAAGTTAGACTATATTCATATGTGCATACATTTCCCTCTCAGATTCAATACTTCACTTTATTAATCAAGTTGCAGTGAGCCACTTACTTGAAGCCTTGTGTTCAATAACACAGTTTGTATCTTGCAGACTTGGTAATGCACTATCCGTCACTGAAGGCTGAAACTCTTTAGCTCCTTCTCTAGTAACCGGGGGATGCCGCCTTCCCAAATCCATTTCTGACAACTCAGGCATAGTTGATTAAATCACACTTCTCTCCTCCCCCTTCCTGTCCAAGAAATGTAAGATGCTCAAACTGAAGAGATGTTGATTAAGATGGTGTCGGACAATTAATTATGCACCACGATAACCTCTGACCTGTGCAAGTTCTTTCTGTTTTAATCAGTTGAGACTCCAAATTAGCAGATAATTATATTCTTGTGTATTAATCAAGCCTTGGGCAGCAGGGAAAGATGGTGAAGTACAACTCAAGTAGAGACTTCATTTGGAGGTGATTTTTTTTTTTAAAGTAAGGGTTTGAAAAGAATAATTATTTCAATTATTTTACTTCTGTTACCTGGAGTTCTCTTCAAACAGAAGTTTTTGTGTTAAAGCACAATCTCTGAAATAAGATGTGTGTTTGGGTATAAAAACTACCAAATGTGAATCAGTGGGCAGGAAGTGGAGATTGTGTGTGCAGTCTGATCAATGAAAAATGTAAGATCCACCAAATGCTTATCCTAAGGGGCCAATCCTACTCTTTTGAAGCACAAACCAAAAGAAAAGAGAGAATGACTTAAGAATGTTCAAATCAGTAACCTAGCGTAATATTGATGTAGAGGAAAAAAAAAGCCTAATACAAATATGTCATTACAGTATTATTATTAAGAGTAAAAATTAAATCAATTAATAGTAAAATTTGGGGGGCTCACATGAAAATATTTAATTAACCTGTGATATATCTACTTTA
The DNA here is from genome assembly GCF_003265705.2 of Callorhinus ursinus. NCBI lineage: Eukaryota > Metazoa > Chordata > Mammalia > Carnivora > Otariidae > Callorhinus > Callorhinus ursinus. The sequence goes on along the minus strand of NW_027397067.1, from coordinate 77,526,816 downwards.
TTGAGTAGTATGGGCTCATTTGATTTTATATATATATACATATATATATATTTTAGTATGGACTCATTTTAAAGAGACAAATAATATAACTTACCATACACAAAAGTTTATGTTTTACTTAATCAAATCTTGTAAAAGAAAAAAAAAGGTAAGTAAAACTCATTCACAAGATAATTACGGACAGGAAAATTCTACAAAGTCTTTGTATCTGTATAGTGAGGTAATAGACCTTTTTTTTTCTTTTGTCTTTATGTACTGCCACAAGAATTTATGTTTCTCATGTAATTTGTTTTAAAGTAATACTTTTAGAAAGAATCAAATGTACAGTTTTTCAAGGGAGATGAATATGCAAGTCTTCTGGCCAAAGTAAAAACCATAGCACTATGAAAGCATAAACTTCATGTTGCAAACCAAACCTGACAGATTGATAACCAGTGAATTTTCTGAAGCTTTGTGCTAAGAAGAAATGTGAGTATATGTCCCAGCTGGGCAGGAAAGGACTCCAAGGGCAAGGTTAGTGTACCATAAAGAAGAAAACCTGCGTGGGGCGCCTGGGTGGCTCAGTCGTTAAGCGTCTGCCTTCGGCTCAGGTCATGATCCCAGGGTCCTGGGATAGAGCCCTGCATCGGGCTCCCCGCTCAGTGGGGAGCCTGCTTCTCCCTCTCCCACTCCCCCTGCTTGTGTTCCCTCTCTCACTGTGTCTCTCTCTGTCAAAACATAAATAAAAATCTTAAAAAAAAAATAAAAAAAGAAGAAGAAAACCTGCAGCCTTCTCCATGAGATGTTTGCTGAGCCTGATGGTGGTCGAGGGTAGTGGTCTAGAGTCACAAATGTCAGCCTTGCTTTAAACTAGGTAAGGAGTTGGAATTTCTCAATGTTCTTGCTACTTGAGGTGTTAATTATTGGCACTGTCTAGGAGCCTGGTGGAAATGCAGACTCTCAGACTCTACCCCAGGTATATGAGTCAGAATTGGCATTTTAATAAAATCTTCAGGTGTTGTGTAGGCATACCAGTGTTTAAGAATCTCTGCCCCAAGCTAGTAGCTCATCATCTGTAAAAGGGTTTCATAGCATTAACCTCCTAATGTGGTTTTCAGAAATAAATGAATGTGATAATGCAAGTTAAATAATAGTACATATTTTATTATTATCACATTTCTCCAATATTTTCTGATACCTTGGGTCTTTTATAAATACACTGAGATTCTGCCCAAACCATACAGGTTCCTGGGTATCTGCATTCTAAACTCAGAAGAGAACTAACTCAACCCCTAAAACATTCATACCAACATCAAATTCTACACAGGGAACACTGATGAGCCCAAGATCTGGAAGTCCCCGGAGTCATTAGGCAAAGATGCAATCAGTTAAGTTGATGAAGGAAGACTGGGGACTTAAATATTTGCAATCATTTGATAAGAACTGAAATATAAAAGTTCACCCACAGAAAATGCAAATCTCTAGAATCCCAATTCCCCAAACATTCCAGTAAACTCAAGTTCTTATTCAAATGTACAAACTTCACCCCCACTCACTCCAGCCATTTTCAATCCCTTGATTTATGTTTATTCACATTTGAAGCCATTTAAACGATAGAATTTTTGGCAACTTTCAAATCAGGGCTTTAACAGAGAGAAATAATACAGGGCAGAAATAAAGGGAGGGTAGAGTAAGTTAGAACAATATGTATTTATGCAGGTACTTCTTAATTTCATACACATGTATGTCACATATATTATCTCATTTCAAATACATATATATTTAATGCCATTTATATATACTCTTCTAAGGTGAAAAACAAATGTTCTCTCTCTTTTTTTTAAAGATGAGCTTCCTGAGGATAAAGGGACCAAGGAAACTTAGAAAAACATTCATACAGTTTTAGTGCATAAAGGAACCTTAGAGCTATTCTAGTCATGGAAAACCAGCAAGTGAGATAAAAATACACAATTTTAACACCTTTGTTTATTTTATTTCATTTAATCATTTAACAGTTTGTGCCTGGACCCTCTTTTGCACTACAAAAACCAAAGTGGAATACAACACAGTCTTGCTGCCAAAATCCTTTGCATTTAGTGGCCTGTGGGAGTCCTGTGAGTCCGGCCGGGGCAAGGGGAGTGCTACCAGCTAGTGAGCCAATGACTGTGATGTGCTCTCATAAAGGGTTCCTCTCCATGGCTGGCTCAGTTGGTTAGCGTCTGCCTTTGGCTCAGGTCATGATCCCAGGGTCCTGGGATCGAGCCCCATGTCAGGCTCCCTGCTCAGTGAGGAGCCTATTTCTCCCTCTCTTCCCCACTCATGTTCTCTGTCACTATTTCTGTCTCTCTCTCTCTCTCTCTCAAATAAATAAATAAAATCTTAAATAAAGAAAAAAAGATTCCTCTCCTGAACGCTATTGGGTCCCCTAACCTTCAGCAATGCAAATGCACAAATAGTTTTGAGTGGCTATCCTGAGACACACCTTATTTTAGAGGAAACAGCACAGGGGCTTCTGGGTGGCTCAGTCAGTAAAGTGTCTTGACTTAGGCTCAGGTCATGATCTCAGGGTCCTGGGATGGAGCACCGAGTCTGGCTCCCGCTCAGTGAGGAGTCTGCTTGTCCCTTTCGCTCTGCTCCTCCCCTTGCCTGTGCTCTCTCTGTCTCTAAAAAAAATCTTTAAAAATTAAAAAATAAATAAAAGAAGCAGTGCTTTCTGTAAAAGACAAAATGCCACCTATTGGAATGGGAAGTATGGTAGGGAAACATTGGGTTAATCAATAGACCTATATGCAACACAACTAGTGCTTTTATCAGAAGTGATCTCCGAGTACAGGGAAGGAAGTAGCCAAGAGTGCCTTTGGGAGAGAAAACTGTTATATGGACAACACGAAGATAAAGATTGTAAACTTTGGTAAATTAACTAAAGCTTCAAGAGTATTCACTTGCTGAATTTTCTTCCTTCTTTAATGTATCATACAACATCATTGCTTTCCTGGTCTGTGTTTAACTGCTTTCATTTCCTTTCCATGCTATTGTATGCAAGTGTCATCTTCCCCTCCATAAAGTGGGATGCTGACCTAATGCATTCAGAAGGGGCGGGAGGAGTGCGGGGAGATGTATTGCTGTCCGTGCTGTAATATCCTGGCTGAACGCACACCGTTAGGGAGACAGCCACATGTTTTGGTTGACAGAGATGCCTGTGACCCGTGTGACAGGGATTAATGGGCATCTATTCTTGGCATCTTACCTTACTGAACCTGAGGTCACATTTGTTGTTTGGAGATACTCCCCTATGTCCCTCCTTGCCCTTGACAACACCAGTCTTTGCCTTTGGGGCCATTGATTTACCCCCACTGTCCTTCCTTTGAAGTGAATCATCAGAGGGAAGATGGGGCTGTATTAAATAGGGAGGAGTTGCTGCTTTCTGAAAAGCAGGAGACATCATGCTCCTGTTAAATACAAGCCAAGATCTTTATTGTGAAAGCTGATGTTTTTGTATTCCAGTATGCAAAAATTGCTCCATCTCTCTGGTCATTGGTTTTTTGTTTTTTCTTTTTTCTTTTTCTTCCCTAAAGAGACGGATGTGAAATAATCACTCGTGTGAATAAATGCGTATCTGATCAAATGGAAGAGTCTCTTAGTGGCATCTCTGTTACATTCCAGAAGGTGTTTTGATTCCATTGCTGCATGCCTTTGCTTTTGTTTCTCAGATACTGAACAATGGCTTTAAGAGTCTCTACAGTACATTTAAAAGTTCATATCTTGTTTTCTAAAGGTATCCTCAAGCTAGCAAGAGACTACCTGTGGGAACTAAATCAGGTTATACCTTAAGTCCTCAGATCCTGCAAACCCACTAATGTGATCATGTCCTGCCTGTGCTTCTGTTTCAGGACTCTAATTCCTTCTTATAAATCTCATTCCTGCCTTTGGCGACCTTGTCATGTGGCACTAAATAATCAGCAGTCATATCAACCAGGACATTTTCTGTTACAAATAAAAGATCTAGTCAAAAATGTCTTCTATAAAACAAAACATGGTTTATGGTTTCTCAGTTATTGAGGCGTGACTGAGTAGATTAGTTGCAGGCATGGCTGGATACAGGTGCACAATAGATGTCATATGGATTTTGTTTATTTTCTCTGCTTTTGCTATGGATTGAATTGTGCCTCCTTCCCCAAACTCACATACTGAAGCTTTAATCCCCAACATGGCTCTAATTGGAGATAGGGTCTCCAAGGAAATAATTAGGGTGAAATGGGATTAGAAGGACTGAGTTCTTATCTGGTCAGACGGGTGTACTTCTAGGAAGAGGGAGAGAGAGATTTCTCTCTCCATGTACGCGTACCGAAGGCCATGTGAGGACACAACGAGAAGGTAGCCATTTGCAAAACAAGAAAAGAGTCTTCGTCAGAACTTGATCATACTGGCACCCTGATCTCAGGCTTTCAGCTTCCAGAACTATGAAAAAAATAACTTCTTAAAGCTTTTCACTATGTATTTACTCCTTGTGATAAGTTAAAGATGACTACAAATGAGTTGCTACCACTCTTATTGAGAGTGGAGTATAATTTCCATCTTCTTGAGCTTAGGGTGGGCCTTAATGATGGTTTGGCCAATAGAGTGCAAGAGATGTGATGTTCTGGGATTTCTCAAGCTGGACCATAAGAAGTCTTACAGCTTTCTTTTAGTTTCTCCTCGAACACTTGTTCTGGAGGAAGCCAGCCACCATGGAATGAGGAAATTATCTTGGTTTAGAGAAAAATACATGGATTTAGGGATCTGGAGAGAATTAGGTTAGCTTTATAAGCAAGTGTCAGGTACTGTGTGGTTCTTAATAAATAATAATGGTAATATCTAATATTGATTGAGAGGTTCAATGTGTGTTGGATATTGAATTAAGTTATTCACACAAATTTAAAAAATAAACAGACTAAAAATATATATTCTTGATTAAAATCTCCGAGATAAAATTATTATTGTACCCAGTTCAAAGACAGGGAAACTGGGGCTTAAATTTTAAATAACTGGATGAGGACCATTCAGCTATTAAATGGCAAATACTTGATTTGACTGACGTAGGATTCCTAGTTCTCAACCACCATACAATTCTTCTCTTTGCTCTTTCCCTGCTGCATTTTGTTGATATACAACTGCCCACCATATTGGACTTGGTACCTAGTTCCACCTAATTCTATCTGAACTGGCGCTTTATTGTTGTTATCGTGATATGACATTATATAATGGAAACGTGTATCATCTGATCTAACTATAATGTTATCTACTACTTAATGGTTAGCTTCTATATTCTGTTTATTAAACTGGACATGGCAAAGCAAATATTTCATCTTATCCCAGTGATTCTCAGAGGCAGATTTTTAGTCTGCACTGAGGCAAGGAGGGCACTGACTGGTGGGCAATATGTGCAAGGCTGCATGGCCACATGGTCAGGCATCACTCATGTCTTAAGGTCATGGTTCTGAAATACCACCTTTGGTTAATCTCAGCCTTGTCCTCTTTCATCACTGCTTGGAGTTGCTCAAGTTTCAGCAAGCCATGGATGAACTAGAGCCATCCCTCCCCTACCATTCTGTAAGGCCAGACACTCAAAGAGCACTGTTTCATTTGTTCAATTTATCAAAGATCTGCCATCATTCATATCGTGCATTGAGTTACCGGGGTCCTGGCCTTTCTTTAGTCGCCCAGTGCAGCCTTCAGTTAAATTGAGCTGGGAATTTTCAGGTGAAGATAGAAGGCAGAAAGAAGGGGAGTTTAATGTCAGCTTGCTTCATTTCTCTAGCCCTGATCAGACAGATATATCAGGACTTATTGTCCCAACCTTCCTCTGGTCTGAGAATTTGAGAGCTCATGAGCTGGAAAGTGGGTTGACAGAGTAGAAACACACAGAAAACAATTTTAAAGTTATACTAGAAAATCTCTATTTCTATAGTGAAATCTTTCTTTGGGACTAGCTTGACCAAGATTATTTATATGCTGGTCTCCAACTCATACTTGGACATTACACATAACAAATCTATATCATATAGTGGAAGTTTCCCATCCTGGGGAGATGGATTGGTGGCATTCATTGATGCAGGCAATGTGTGCATTGAAGTGGGGGCAGCACAACTTTGGAGTCAGATACCTGGGTTGAGAATATAATTCCATAAGTTTTTAACTGGGAGACTTTGGGTAATGGGCCAGCTTTTCTGAACTTCAGTTTCCTTTATGTAAAATAAAGATGAACAGACAAGCTTCATATGGTAACTTCATAAGGAAAATTCAAATATTCATAGGGACCATTCATTTCAGTTATCTCATGCCATGCATGATTTTTATGGTGTCTAAATAAATGATGGTTATTGCAACTTGTTAATATGGGATTATGTTTGCTAGGAGCTTTCAGTGAGCTTGAAATTGTATTTTTATACTCAAAATTACATGAACAAAGGAGATATTAAGACAGTACTATTGGGGTGCCTGGGTGGCTCAGATGGTTAAGCATCTGCCTTCAGCTCAGGTCATGATCCCAGGGTCTTGGGATCGAGCCCCACGTCAGGCTCCTGGCTTGGCGGGGAGCCTGCTTCTCCCTCTCCCTCTGCTTCTCCCCTTGCTCATGCTCTCTCTCTCTGTATCCCTGTGTCTCAAATGAATAAATAAAATCTTAAAAAAAAGACAATATTATTGACATAATACATGAAATACCAGGAATGTTTCCTTAGCTATGTTTTTAAATTATAAATTCAGAAATTCTAGAATGTTTGCCAAAAAATTATAGTGAGTTTACAATACATTTGTACATAATATATACATATTTTTATGTTTTGTATATGTGGTCCATCTATGTACTCATTTTCTTTATTCATATATTAGATTTTGATATTTAATAGGCCAACAAGGCATGAAAAAATGTAAGATCAGGTTCTAGCCTTATGGCTAATACCATTCATACTTGATTCAAGTTCTGACCCACTATTTACTAGTTTTGTGTTAGGAACATTTTCAATGTAACTGAAAGACTACAGGATTTACAACAGAAAGAATGTAGAATTTTATTTTATTTTATTTATTTGTTTCTTTGTTTATTTTATTTTTTTAGAGAGAGTGTGCATGCAAGCGGGGGTGGGAAGGGGCAGAGGGAGAGGGAGAGTCTTAAGTAGGCTCCATGCCCAGTGCAGAGCCTGACACAGGGCTCTATCCTAGGACCCTGAGATCATGACCTGAGCCAGAACCAAGAGTCAGATGCTCAATCGACTGAGCCACCTAGGTGTCCCTGAATGTAGAATTTTAAATTAACTATTGACTCTTAGGTCTGTTTCCTCATCTGCATGTGTTTATTTTGATAAATTAAGTGAGTAGAATTTTTTTTTATTTTTAAAGAATTCTTCATTCTCTCTTTTTATATATTGTTGTATAATTAGTTAAAACAACATACATCAGGTATTAATGATCAAATGTAAGGGTTCTTGAGGGTCTTAATGATCAAATATAGTTACTATTTGCTGGAGTAACTTATTGATCAGCTTAGGACACTAAGTATTCTGTAGATATTATTACATTTATCAACATTCTAGGTGTTTAAAACTCATGTCATGAAATGAATGAAGTAGGACTTTTATTTTTATTTTAAAGACAGAAAAACCAAACACAAAAAAATTTACCACCTTGCTGGAGGTCACTCCTGGTAGCTCCTTGCGCCTTTCTATGAGACCTCTGGTTTAGAACTCAGTGGTGGTAGAACTGTGCCCAGAGAGTTCCACGGGCAAGACAGGGAACAGGTGGGTAAGACTGAACCTGGGGTCCAAGTTGGATATGGACACCAGAGAGTTTTGGTTAATCATAGCAATTCCCACAGTGAGTGAGGATGGAAAGGAATGAATGAATCAGGGCAGCACTCACAACTTTATCTCATGTTTATTCCATGAGCAGATGAGTACTTGGGTCATATGTTTAAATCTGAGAACTCTTTCTCACTTTAAGAAAGATCTATACAGGATGCTATTTTTTAAAAAATACTCAGCATATCTAGAACTCTCTCCCTCCACTCCATTTAATGGAGGGCTAAGCTCAGCAACTTGTAACTTGCAACTCTAAATTAAGAAAATCAACTAAACATCAGTGATGATTAGTGACAATTGACACTTGGTCTGAGCATGGCGTTTTCCATGTGGAAAGAGATGTGGAAGGGATCATGTCAAACTAGAACACCCATGTTCCATCTAAGTTGACAGCTCCATTGGATTTCTCCATCACTGCTGCCTGAGAGCATTCTGCTACTCTTAACATGACTTTTTCCAAGAGAAGACTAATCTCATATTGTCTGTATTAAATTTCCTAATTCTTAAATGTTAGAAAATGATTTTTTTTATTTAGAGAGTCCTTTCTTTTTTTTTTTAAATTATGTTATGTTAATCACCGTACATTACATCATTAGTTTTTGATGTAGTGTTCCATGATTCATTATTTGCATATAATACCCAGTGCTCCATGCAGAACATGCCCTCTTTAATACCTATCACCAGGCTAACCCGTCCTCCCACCCCCATCCCCTCTAGAGGAAAATTATTTTTTTAAAGCTTCACAGCCAATGAAATGGTGACCTTTTCATTGCAATTTTGCAACCTCTATGTGGAATGAATTATTCATCTTTTTACTTTTAATTAGTAGCAAGATACATTCTGAAGCTCAAGACCAGAACACTAGACACTGTTCTCTCAGTGATTAATAATGTCTTCAATACATTCTCACTGTCTATGACCTCATGTTATGGTTGTCCAATCAGCTAAGTTTAAGCTGGGTCACATATAGGAATTTGGTAAAGCTAATTGAACTTAGTTATATGAAAGTCTTCATTGGGGTGCCTGGGTGGCTCAGTTGGTTAAGCATCTGTCTTCAGCTCAGGTCATGATCCCAGGGTCCTGGGATGGAGTCCCTCATTGCGCTCCCTGCTCAGCAGGGAGCCTGCTTCCCTTTCTCCTGCTCTCCCTGCTTGTGTTCTCTCTCTCTCTCTCTGTGTCAAATAATAAAATAAAATAAAATAAAATAAAAAGTCTTCATTGACCAAGAACCTCTATATTCAGAAATTTGAGTGCTTCTATTAGTTGTACTTAGAAAGATAGGGGATTCATTCTTTCCACATGAAAACAAAAGAAGAGGCATAGTTATTCTTTTTTTTAAGATTTTATTTATTTTTTTTGAGGAAGAGGAGAGCACTAGTGGGGGAGGGGTATAAGGAGAGGGAAAAGCAGACTCCCCACTGAGCTTGATCCCAGGACCCTGAGATCATGTCAGACACTCAACCAACTGAGCCACCCAGATGCCCCAGGCACAGCTATTCTTCATCTCTATATAATTGAAACTCTTCTGTGTGTTGTTCAAATCCCTTTATGAGGTGCACCCTATCTACTCCCACAATTACATTTGCTTGTCTGCATATACCCTATACTTTAGCTACTTTACTTACTTAGACTTCTAAGAACACACATGCTTTTCTTATATTTGGAGTTGCAAACACTCATTTCTCTTCTTGAAATGTCCTAGACTCTTTGTATAGCTTGGATATCACCTCCTGATTCTAAAGTCTCAGCAGCTTCTTCTCTGTGAAGCCTTATTGATCTCTCTTCCCTGAGCATAGTTGATCAATACATTTGTGTGATCCTGGAGTCTTATATAGCTGGTCACCAAAGCTTTTATTCACCCTCGTTTGCAATCATTATTTTAAATATATGTCATCCCAACTAGTCTGCAAGTTCCTCTAAAACTATAGCTATATCCTATTTATCTGGGAATCTTCAGGGAAGCAATTTGCACATTTAATAGATGCTCTACTTGATAATTAAATGAAAGATTAAGTATTTTCATATATAGATATATGTATGTATGTATTTTAAGTATAAAATACATATCCTTTCTGTGGCTCCTAATTAACATTTTATAATTGTCAAAAAAGAGAGTTTAAAAATTTCAACAGAGCCAATTGGTGATGCAAAATCAAGCTAGCCCCCTTGTGTCATTTGCTTCATCCGTACCAATTAAGATGAAGTACCCAGACTTCGCTGGAATAAAAATTGAAGTTGATGATAAACACTGTGGAGGGTAAGTAGAGTGTGTCCTTCCCATACTAAATAAGGACTGCATATTTAGGGGCCAGATCACCACGGTGTTGAAAATCAACACCATCAGTTCTCCTTGGCAGTCCCTGTCAATATTCATGATGAACTCTAAATTATGTTATTATCTCAAATTTCCAAAGAGCAGAACAACTTCCTTATCTACAACTTTATCCTTCCTGATTGAGATGAGAATGTTACCTTTGCCTAACCATCATTTACCCTTGAGCTGGTAACACAATGTTGAGTTGGGCGAAATTCTTCTCTTTTTAAAGATTCCTGAATAACCATGTCAACCAGTGTTTCCTAAGGGTGCTGGAGTGGGGAGGGGAAGAAGAAAGTATTCAATAACATTGAAGAACTGGATCAATAACTTTTTCATATATCTGAAGAGGAATGAGAGGAACACAATAGCACAGATTTGCTCATTTATTGAGCATAGATCGTGTGGATATTCTCAAGCAGAAATAGAGCTGGATAGTGGAGTTACAAGATGATAGGAACACGGCTCCTCTCCTTAGAAGCTCATAGTATAGCGGGCAAGGCAGACACATAGCCTGAAACTAAAAATGCAGAGTGGGAGGATGAAAGAAAGTACAGGTTGCTATAAAAACAAGGTTAATTTGCCTAATTAAACAGCAAGCTGAGATTCAAACCCATGGCTGTCTGACTGATTAGGGGCAAGAGTAAGAACTCATATTCATCAGGCTGCTTAAAGATTCTCATTCGATGCCAGCTCATACCCTATATTGTCTCTTGTTATTTTCATGACAATTTATTTTTTTTCCTCCTTGCACAAAATATTATCAAATCTGTTAAAAAGAGAGTGTGCAATCTACCCTGAATGCAATCTAATATCCAGAAATTAGGGACCCACCTTTTTGAAGAAGTAATGATTCAAAACATAGATACTGTGGCAAGATATTCACTCCTCTCAGGGACAAACAACCACTGAACGCCAAAGGACTTTTTGTCAGGGCTGTAGAATGCAGATAAAGGTATAAACCTGACCAGAGACAGACTGTCAAGGTTGGAGATGAGAGAGCTTGATCAGAGAAAGGCAATTGGTGCCAAAGAGAACTTGCAACTCTCACTTTTTTAAAATGAGATTATAAGATAGGAAGGATGGAATCATTCCCCCTAGTGCTTTTCCTTTTAAATGCCTGCTGGCTTTCACTTTTAAACCCTGAAATTCCTATGACTGAGAAAATAATATTTCATTATCTCTCTTCTTTATTTTCTCCTTCCCTTCAATCTCCACGGTAGAGTGGTACACGGGATTGCTTTGTCCAGAACCCGTTGTGTTTATGAGAGCTCACACTTCATTTTCCTGGTGTTCAGAAAAGGAGTGGTTATTCACTTGGATAGCAGTACAGCAATATAACGAAGGAGGAAGAGCACTGGATACAAAAAATAAAAGAAAATACAAATGGAGTTTAGATGGTGCTCAGAATCAAGTAAGTTTCTGATTCTGTTTAGGTTGTGGAGTACCAAAGCTCTGCTACCAGAAAGCTTGCAAAAGCAATTGAAATTAGGAAGAAGTTTTGTAAATAGCTAGAGACTCAAATGAAAGGGAAAGAAATATGAAAAGAAAAGAAAAAAAATGTTCCTCACCAGCACTGGTTTTTTCACCCACTGGGAATGGTGGTTCATCTGTTTCACTGGACCCTACCCATCCATAGTGCACTAACCCAACATGGTGCGTCACTGGTGCTCACCTTTCCACACACCTCATCCCCACTCAGGCAAGACCTTCTCTACAACCTGTCTCTCCAGACAACTTCTCTCCACCTTCAGTACAATCCCCGATGCCAGCGCTCCTGAGAATCCTGGCAGTGCCTCCAAAGGACAGGGCTCCCCCATTCCCCTGTGCTACCTTCACACTCTGCTTCTCACGGTTTTGTGTTTATTGCATTTACCAGAATTCAATCTCATCTTTGCTTCCCTCCTACATCCTGACTGGAAATTAGGGCAGAACCATTGTCTTCGTGTTCCATGAAATTCTACTCAGAACTTCCCAGGGGTCAAACCCCAAATATTCGGCTGTGGAGCCGCATTTGCCTGAGAGAACGCCATGCTGCAGGAGCAGTTACTTCTCTAGCACACTCCTCTGGGCCTGTTCATTGTTAAGAGTAGGATGCAGATACCAAAAGCAGTTTGAAAACAAGAGCTTAAACAAACTTGCCCAAGTACTTCCAGCCCAAGCTCAAATTATGTCTCTAGGCTTGCTGGCCTGATGGGAAAAACCTAACAGCACGTCTTAATATAGCCATGGGAAAACACCATCTTTAATTAAAGAGGTTGTTCTCTCCCTTCACCCTCCTCTCTTTTTCTTTCTCTCTGTGTGTGTGGGATGGGGGGGGGGGTTCCTTCTTTGAAGCAAGGCCTTTGGATCCTTGATTCCTTCAGTAATTATTTGTGTACAGTTGGCAAACTTTGTAACCTATGTATGAATTCATTCTTGATATGCCAAATGGAGATAATAGCTGTCCATACCGGCCACCCTCTGTCCTCACCACATCCTGCCTCCAGGAACCTGGCCAACAAGTTTGGTCTAAACAATGGTCCTAGAGGGCGCCTGGGGGGCTCAGGCGTTAAGCGTCTGCCTTCGGCTCAGGTCATGATCCCAGGGTCCTGGGATCGAGCCCCGCATCGGGCTCCCTGCTCGGCGGGAAGCCTGCTTCTCCCTCTTCCACTCCCCCTGCTTGTGTTCTGCTCTCGTGCTCGCTCTCTCTCTCTGTCAAATAAATAAATAAAATCTTAAAAAAAAATAAAAAAGAAAAAATAAACAATGGTCCTATAGGCTAATAGTTTATTAGTTCAAGGTAAGAATATCGAATCTATGTCAAATAACAAATAATAGATAATTTTATACAGAAAATTAGAAAATATAGTAACCACATTGAAAGTATAAAAATAGCTATACATTAATTTCATAACCATTTGTGATGAATGAATAAAAAGTTTATGAGACATTCTCTTGGTAATAAAAGATTTTTTACCCTCACTGAATCCAACTAGCATTTTTGGAGAAAATATGTTTTTTCTTATAATATCTCTTACCCTGGGATTTGTTGCCAGGCATCCAGACAACACAGGGAGCGAAGAAGATTGTGGAAAAGATTTGCAATAGAATTATGCAATTTAGAGATTAATATATTTCTCTCTCCACCACTGAGTCATTGTTAAGTTGGAGGGCTGAGAGTAAGGTAAATGATTTTATTTTTAAATCAATTACAGGATACATTTTGATCTGGTTAATTTTATAGGATTGTATCATAAGGGAAAATAAATTAGAAGGGGAAAAAGGAATATACTCAAAACCTTTCTTGTTTTTCTATTTTATTGAAAATCAAAATGATAAAATGCCCACCAATAAAGAAATGTTTAAGTAAGCGCTAGTTTTTCAACGGGATGAAAGATTATGCAGCTACTAGAATTACAATTATGATGGTTATAGAACATACTGCTTGTGAATCTTATGATACTCTGGAGGTATGAACTCTAATGGGTGGGGACTTTTCTAGAAGCAGCATTCGAATATTCTGCCTACTAACAACACTTACTAGGGAAGAATGTTGCTATGCTTGTGTCCAGGTATACATGTTCTGGGTCTACAAGAATATATATAAGACATGTATTCTACACACTGGACCTGTTAAGGAAGGAGTGAGAAACTGACAACGAGGGGCTCTTGTACAGAAGGGCAGTTTTACGGACTGACAGGATGCAGAAGTAGAAAATGCAGTTGAATCCAGTACACCCACGTTCAACATATACTGTGACCCTACTAGATCGTTTGATCACCTTCAAGAATTAGAAGGGTTGAGGCTTTTCCCAAGTACTTTACTGCTGTATTTCCAGAAACGTGGTGGTGTCTGAAAAGTTAGAGGTTCTTCATAAATAGAAGATGATTGGTTTAGCATTTCAGAATGGGAGATAAACACATAAATAATTATGATATATGAGAAAAAATGTGCTGCATATACTCTTATTCAGACTATATTTCTTCCTGGGCTATTTCTCAAAGTAAGATCCATGGATTATTTATACTGGAATCATTTGGGACTGGTTATATGTTTCTGCTTTTTTTTTCAATGTAGATATGTGGGCCCCAACAAAAAATGCTACACCATATTGACATTTTTTTGGAATGAAGATTGTCAAATTACATTTTTTAGCTATTTTATTAAGGATTCTTAGAAACATATAAAGTTTAAGAACTACTTCAGTAGCAGTTCAATATGGTTTAGTTCAAAATAACCATGCTCATCCTCTAGAAAAAAGGGTTTCTTAACCTCAGCCCTATTGCTATTTTGGTTCAAATAATTCCTTGTTGTAGGAGCTGTTCTGTTAGAACATTATAGAAGAATTAGCAGCATCCCCAATCTCTATCAGCAGATTCCATTAGCAGGTTCTCAGTTGTGACACCAAAAAAAAATGTCTCCAGACTGCCAAATATTTCAGAGGGGGCAAAATCACTCCTGTTGAAAACCACCACTCCAAAAGGAGAAACGTGTGGTCATTATGCAGTTATTTGAAACTCTTCATATATCTTAAGACAAATATATATAAAGCTATTTGCTAGTTCTCGTTTCTTCTCACTTAGAAACTAGTTAAAACCCCTTTAATCTCTCATATATTGAAGTTCTAGCCCCACTACCTCAGAATGTAATTGTATTTGGAGACAGGGTCTTTAAAAAAGTAATTATGTTAAAACGAGGTCATTGGGGTGGACCATGATCCAGTGACCAGTGTCTTTATAAGAAGAGGAAATTAGGGGGCACCTGGGTGGCTCAGTCGTTAAGCGTCTACCTTCGGCTCAGGTCATGATCCCAGGGTCCTGGGAACGAGCCCCGCATCAGGCTCCCTGCTCGGTGGGAAGCCTGCCTCTCCCTCTCCTACTCCCCCTGCTTGTGTTCCCTCTCTTGCTGTCAAATAAATAAATAAAATCTTTAAAAAAAAAAAAAAGAAGAGGAAATTAGGACAGAGACACACAGAAGTAAGACCAAGTGAAATCACAGCAAGAAGACAGCCATGCACAAGCCAAGGAGAGAGGTGTCAGGTGAAACCAACTCTGCCAACACCTTCATGTCAGACTTCTAGTCTTCAGAACTGTGAGAAAATACATTTCTGTTTAAGCTACTGCCCAACCCGCACCGTTGGTGGTGCTTTGTTATGGCGGTCCAAGCAAACCACAACTATGTATGCCTCTCTTCCTGGAGATGCTCCAGTGGCTCTTCCCAGACACAATCTTAGAAGAGCTGGTGTTCTTCTCATGTGTTTGTGCATCTTTTCATACCTGTGCTCCTATCGTTTTTATCTGTACAACAAAAGCCTGTACTTTCTTAGAGGATATTATCTTCCCTGATATTTTCCCTAATTTACCAATTTTGTGAATGCTTTCTGCTTAGGATTTCTACAGACAAATGTTTGTCTACCTCTTATGAAAAGATGAAAGATAATTATAATATTACATGCTGTTTTTCCAACATGGCAGTTTGAAGTAAAGTATAGAAGAAAGGATCAGAGTAAGGAGTCAGAGAGCTCTAGTTTCAAGTATTGCCTCTTCCACTCACTTCCATAGGACATTGGACATGTGTATTGATTTCTGAGAGACATAGGTTTGGAATCTGTTAAATGGGGATAATATTCTCCATTTTTGCTTGGCATCAGAAAAAAATGAAATTATGCTGAAATATGGTCCTTGCCCTGCTCTGTTTGCCAAATGTCATACTAGTGTACTTAGGTGGTAGAAATTATCTTATATCCAGAATCCAAGTTAAAGGCAGTCTGTGAAATGTCATATTCAAGTTTTAAACTTCTGCAATTACAAGGAGATGAGATGAAGATGAAAGCAACCAATGCACCGTACCCAGAATACTAGCTTCTCCTCTCTCAGGACACAAGTAAAACAGATCAGCACAGACCTACTTATACTAGCTTCTCAAAAAGCATTTGTTTGTGTTGAGGAATGTGAGTTAGTAACTAACATAAGGGTCAAAAAACCAAACAAAACAAAACATTATACATTACGCTTCCTCAAGGGAGAACAAAATTAAAGAGGTAAAGTGTTATGACATCATAACTAAGATGAGAATAGGTGATAAGTTTTATTAGGAAAGGAACACATACTCTGTTACAATTAATATCTGTAGTAACCAGGAAGATCAGACTCATAAGTCATCTCTGAATTAATGGATTTTATCTTTTATTCAATAATTTATTCTTTCATTTACCCATAATATAATACTTTCTTCCTAAGACATAATCATGATATGAAGAGCACTTCTCTTTTGTCAACCTCTTCTTATATGATGGTGGAGCCAGCCTCATTATATATGTTCTCTGAAATACATCCAATAATGTAACAAAGTAGCTGTTATTTTCTTCCTTGTACAAAATGCAAAAACCAAGGCTTAGGGTAGGCCACTTATTTATCCTACCTGTATCTCTTGAGTCCTTATCATGCATGAGGCAGTGATCCTGGGGACTCAAGAGTACCTGTCCTTATATCACCAACAGTCTAGGGGCAGATACAATCAAGAGAACATACCAGAAATTGCAGGAGACTGAGGCCAGGAGTTTGGATGTGGAGCCTCATCCAGCAAACATCACGGTGGAGGGGGAGGAGTATTTTCACCAGTGAAATATATCCAATTTCCATCCTCTAGCTAGAAGCATTACTGAATCCTTGATTAAAGATACTGTGATTTCATTAGTCAGATCACTCTAAATAGGGCTTACAACACTTCCCAATTAATAGATCAGCAGTAATCAGCAGCTAATTATCCCCTTGACTGCAGTTGATTTCCCCTCAAGTGTGGGAGTAAGCAGGTTCAACAGCCGCACACTCACACAACCACAGGGGTCTGAGCCCAAGGGACCGGAGACCACAACCCACAGTAAAGGTGACTGCAAAAGGAGTAGGCACGAGATAGAGTTGGGTGGCCCAAGGCCCACAGAGATGCAGGAGGGAGTAAAGGAGAGAGTCATGGAGCCAGAGATGGATTTCATCCTAGAGATGATGGAATCCAATATCCTCACTGGAGAGCACTGAGGTGGAGAAATTCATACAACCCTGACACTAACTGGGCCCTTGGACATTTGAGGATGCTCAGAAAATTAAAGTCACACATATTTTGATCCTAGCTTCACTACTCACTACTTGTGTGATCCCAGGCAGGTTATAAAGTTTCCTTTGTATCACATTCCTTATCTATAAAATTTAAAAAAGTGTAAATAAATACTTCATAGAGCTGTTGTAATGGGGATATGATTAAAAGATATAAAGCCCTGGGGCACCTGGGTGGCTCAGTCATGAAGCATCTGCCTTCTGGCTCAGGTCGTGATCCCAGGTCGTGATCCCAGGGTCCTGGGATCAAGCCCCGCATCAGGCTCCCTGCTCCGCGGGAAGCCTGCTTCTCCCTCTCCCACTCCCCCTGCTTGTGTTCCTTCTCTCACTTTGTCTCTTTCTGTCAAATAAATAAATAAAATCTTTAAAGCCCTTAGAACAGTGCTTAGCAAATTATAAGTGTTTAACACTAATTAAATGTTAATTGTCTTACATTATTATTATTATTACCACTATAATTTTACTGCTCTAACTACAGTTACTGCTATGTGTTATCATTACTACTTTCAAGCGTAATGTACATTCATTCATTCAATAATCATTTACTGAATACATCCTCTTTGACAGTCTAGGAGATGAAGTCAGCCCTTCTGGTAACTTCCAACCTACTGGTAAGGTAGAAACACAGATAGAATCCTGTTGTTTTATCCCCCAAATGCACAATATTACTTGCAAAGGTATTTATGAGCAGAAGAGCACAGAGGTATGACATCTAACTCAAGCCGGCGTAGGGGAGGACTCAAGAGTAAAACTTCATGGTCAATTTGTCCAAGATGATTACAGAAATATTAAGAATTGCAGATATATTGAGTAACAAAGGTGGAATGTAAACACAGGATGGTTAATACCGGGATCCATTTTCATGACAACTAAACTCAAGAGCCTCCTAATCTTTGATGAATTGACCTCATTGGAATTCGAAAATACATAACAACAATCACAGGGATGGCGATCAGAAATCAACTCAGCTCAGGGGCGCCTGGGTGGCTCAGTCAGTTTAGTGTTTGCCTTAGGCTCAGGTCATGATCCCAGGGCCCTGGGATGGATTAAGCCCAGTATCAGTCTCCCTGCTCAGTGGGGAGTCTGCTTCTCCCTCTTCCTCTGCCCCTCCCCCCTACCTGTGCTCATTCTCTCTCTCTCAAATAAATGAATAAAATCTTAAAAAAAGAAATCAACTTACTTCAGTGTGTCTCTTCACTAAAATCAGAATTTAATTTCTCCGAAAAAATGTTTTTATCGACCTTGTGCTGTAGCATTCTGAATTGGATTACAATTCATGAAATGCAGGCTCATTTAAAATGGCATAATTAACAAATTGTTTAACAAATGTTAAAGGAAGGTATAGATATTTAAAATTTTTTTTTAAAGATTTTATTTATTTGAGACAGAATGAGAGAGAGAGAGAGAGCACATGAGAGGGGGGAGGGTCAGAGGGAGAAGCAGACTCCCCGCTGAGCAGGGAGCCCGAAGTGGGACTCGATCCCGGGACTCCAGGATCATGACCTGATCCGAAGGCAGTTGCTTAACCAACTGGGCCACCCAGGCGCCCTAGATATTTAAAAATTTTTAATCAACCTTTGGAAATGTAGCATCATAAGCTATGCAAATTAATTGAATCAAAGTAAGTGAGAAAATTAGAGAGATAGGCTTTATGCCACCTTGTCATTTAGATTTATATATAAAATCCATTTATATAGAAACTACTATATGCCAGTCACTGTACTACACTCTCAGAATTAGTTGTCCCAATGAACTAATGAAGTACATAATATTGTCCTCATTGTACTGATTAAAGAAATCTGCTCAGAGGAGTTAGTAATTTGTTGAAAGTCACAAAGACAGGAAATAGATGACCCAGAATTAAAACTATGAATATATGATTCTGGATTTGATGATTGTTATTCTACTCCACTTAGAAGTTTTCAGCATAGAATAATTGGAACAGACACTGGTGGAGAAAGGAGCTCAAGCGACCCTAATTCATGTTAGTTGAGCAGGTAGCTAGAAGCTACACTGGTGGTATTTCACATAACTTTCTGTCTTAGTAGATTCTGGAAGTCCAGCCATCATTTATTGTTATTTCTTACATTATCTCTTATACCTGCAATGGAAAGGTACTAGACTATGAAGAAAGGTATTTTGATTTCTGAACCGGCATTCATAGAATTTAGATTCAGCTAGCAAACATACACTGAGTATGAAATGCTGGGCACTAACAATACCAGAGACTTGTCCATGCATGGCTGCATTCTGGTCATACAAGAACATTGCAATGATATTAATGATGTTGATTCTACAGCCAGATTGCCAAGTTTCAAGATTCAAGGGTCTCTCTATGTCTCTTTGTCTCTCTGTCTCTGTGTGTGTCTCTCTCTCTGTCTCTCAGTATCTCTCTATCTCTCTCTATTTCTCCTCTTTGATTTAATTTTTAGCTAAACTAATCTTGGAAGTCGCCCCAAGGACCTGCCTCAACATGACATCAACCGATAAGAAATCACAGCAAGAGATAGAAAGAGAAGGAAGTGAGTACTGACGATTTTGCCTGGGCTGCTGTATTCAGTTGTCTATTTCTGGACATTTCTGAATGTCTTGAATTGTTACTTTTTTTCCATCTGGAAGACTACAACAGGAGTTGCCTAAATTTGGTGCTCTACCACAGTTTGTATCCTTATTCTACCTGGGAACGCATCAATGACTTGGAAACACATCATTGGTTTGGATAGTGGTGGGGTGACTTGATGTGTTAGAGGTGGATGTATCTGTCTATATCTTAAAGTAGAAAGGATTTGTAGGAACCTGATTCAATTTCCTCCAATCTCTCCTACCCTCCCTCTATGCACATAAACACCAGTAGCTCTAAATACCAGCCCTGCCTAGGTATATCTGGGTATATCTCTCTCCTCTCCTACTAAATGCCTAGGCATGTCTGATAGTCTCTGACCAAAAGAACCCTGGGACCTTTAACATGGTGTGCCTCTCCCCAGGCTTGTGGAACAAAACAGAACAGATTGCTCCCACAGGAAGAAAAGCAAGAAAGTAGAAAAGAATCATAGTTCTAGACTCCCCTCCTAGAATTTGACCATCAATCTCTATTTAGCTCAAGTAAGGAGTTTAATTTTCTTATGCAGAGACTTTTCTTATGTATTTCTTTAACAAATGTGGTGGGGGGGTCATGACCCCCTCAAAAATTATTCATTCATTATTTACACTGATGTGTGTGTGTGTGTGTGCGTATGTGTATGATTTATGTGTGCCTTCTTCACTGGGATATAAGTTTCAAGCAAACAGGAACCATTTCTGTTCTGTTTGCCACTCACCATCAAAGACAGAGTGTGATACATTTGCTTTTATAGTCACTGGAAAATATTTATCAAAAGTAATATTATTTATTAAGTAACATAAAGAAGTGCTTTTTAGACTAAAAAATCTGTATTATTTCACTTGTATCTCTTTGGTAAAAACCTAACTTCTTTTCCACCATTTTACATTTGTAGAAGTATCCTAATATACAAGACTTTTTGCTGCCTATGTCACCAGGTAACTCAGTGCAGGATTTTCCTTCAGTCCCATTTGAAGAATCTGTTCTAGGACTAGAACATAGGACTCATTTCTGATCATCCCTGTGCCAATTGCCTATGCTGTTTCTTTCCAAAGAAGACTTGGCAGAAAAGATCATCAGAAAATGACTTCAAGAGTGTGACACATTGAAAGAAGATCCTCAGAGGGCTGTGGCATTTGTCATGAGAGGCAATTACAAATCTTTTGGAGGAAGTTCTGGCACCAGTTTGTTTCACTCAGGTGATGCTGCCTGTCAGCACCTGTGACAGCAGCATAAAAACAAAAGGTCCTCTGCTTGGGGACAGTGCAGCACTGAAGACTGAGTACAGGGGGGATGTCATCTGCAGCTGACACCCTTCCTGGTGATGGGAAGACCCAGAGCTGCTTTGGGTATCTGTCAGTAACCAGAGTCTTTTCCTTCCTGTCAGTTTCCAGCCTGACCTCAGGTTAAGTGATGTGTCAGGATGACCCTCATGATTATAATGGCTATAGTTCATCAAACGCTGTGAAACCCTTCTCAGTGGAACCAAACATACCTGGCTCCAAAACTGTGGATGCACATAAAGCCAATCACCCAGATGACTGCTCTAAGGCTGGATAAATAGCCATGCTCTGACAATTTTCTAGCAGTATCTGTGCTCATTTACAAAGGAGCTCACATATATTATCCTATTTATTCCTCAAAATAACCCTGTGAGATAAGACAAATAGGTACCATTATTACCAATTTATAAATAAGTCCATCGAGATTGAGAAATGAATGGCTTGCCTGAGACTGAACAGCTAGCCATTGATTAATAGTGGCTTAAACATATAGCCTTCTTGTCTTTAGGTCCACAGTGATGTAGATTTGCCAAAGATAGGGCAAAAATAATGACTGAAAGAAGCTTACTGAGGTCAAGCTTCAAATGCTGTGTGATGTTCTATCTGGCTTCCCTGTCCTCTACCCATGTCTTTGGAATCCCTCTCATTTCTCACTTGGTTAGACTCACATCTTCTCTATGCCAGTATTTCTGAAACCTGGATATGTAAATATATATTCAGAGTCTCAAAAGTTCTAGTGCTCAATTAAAATAAAAACTGTTGATATTAAGAAAAAATTCATAGGAGAATATTCTGGATCACTTGTTTGATGACATAAATAAATGAGTGCTGACACATACTTTGGGGACCAACTTTTGAGTTCATGTTTCCAGGCTTGTGAAAAATCAAGACCATTCAGTGTGACTGATTATTCTTCCATGTAACATTTCTTAAACTGGGAATACATGAGTTGTTGGATAGCACTCTATCCATTCCTCTAAATTCAGTTCATATCAATTTGGTTTAAATCAACACAAATATGCTTTGCAGGACTAGATACAAAGTTTTGGGATAAGTACTACACAAACAAGAGTTGGTCACTTTTTCCAGTTCTCAGAGACCATCTCCATAGTCTGAGTGTGGGAGAGCCATAAAATAGGATAATTCAGGTAAGACTCTTATTTTCATAGCAGAATATCAAACCTATCTCTTGTCATGTTCCATCTAAAGAGTTTGACATTCTCTAAAATCATGACATAGTAACATATATAAACATGTTTATTATATTTGCTGGCACACAGTAAGCCAGACCAAAAGAATAATACTGTAAGACTCCATTTTTATAAAATTCTAGAAAAGTCAAACAAGTCCATGGTGACCAGTAGCAGGAAAGTGGTGGTCTGGTTATGAGGGGGTCCAGCGAGGGGTTGGAAGGAGCGAATATGGAGATACAAGGAAGTTTTGGGGGGTGACAGGGTTGTTCACAGTCTTGATTCTGATGATGGTTTCATGTGCATATACATATGTCAAAACTTATCCCATTGTACATTTTCAATACAATATGTTTGGTTTACTGTATGTAAATTATAATTCAATAACATTGTTTAAAAATGGACTACCGGTAATGATTTTTTAAATTTGATAATTACATATAAGCAATTTAAACTTCTAGCCAACTGTATTTGGATTAAATGGATTGGAAAAGAAAGAAAATTGTATGTCCCTCAGCTGGCCCCTTGAATTCCAGGTGATGATTATTGAAGATTGTGTTCCCAAGCTGATGGACTCTTTCCTATCACTCATCCAAGCACTAACCAGGCCCAGCCCTGCTTACATTCTGAGATCAGAGGAGATCTGGCACATTCAGGATAGTAGGTCCAGAGACAGACTCTTTTCTATCTCTGATGCTCAATTTTTCTTAGCAGAGGTTGGGCAGATTGAACCCTTTGCTTCAGACTTTTCCAACTTGATTATAAGGTCTTTCTTTTTCCAATACTTTTTTCCAATTTAAATGGTAAACATCTCTTATATTCATGTACATAGCTAAATATTCCTTGTATGTCAATTATACCTCAATAGAAACATTCTTACCTATAATTTATATTACATATATTTACTTATAATTTGATACATATGTATGTATATATACTTGGGTTTGTTTAAGGTTTATTTATGTGAGGGGTGGAGGGGCAGAGGGAGAGGGAGAGAGGCTTAAATAGACTCAGCACTAAGCAAAGAGCCCAACATGAGGCTTGATCTCACGACCCTGAGATCAGGACCTGAGCCAAAACTAAGAATCAGATGCTTAACCAACTGAGCCACCCAGGTGCCCCGTTCATATATTTGTATATATTTATATATATCTTTTTTTTTAAGATTTTATTTATTTATTCATGAGAGACAGAGAGAGAGAGAGAGAGAGAGAGAGGCAGAGGGAGAAGCAGGCTCCCAAGGAGCAGGGAGCCTGATGCGGGACTCGATCCCAGGACCCTGGGATCACGACCTGAGCCGAAGGCAGACGCTTAACCATCTGAGCCACCCAGGAGCCCTTTTTTTTTTTTTTTAAAGATTTTATATTTTTATATATATCTTAAATAGTACTTGTTCATATACACATATCCTTACTTATAATATTATATATATTTTATATAATAAAATATAATATGTTTATAATTATATATTAATATTGTAATATATAATTGTATAATACATAAATATATACATATATAAAATACATAATATATTTATATAATCAATATTACATATAATATAATAAAAATATTTATTTGAATGACAAGAAAATGTCTTTATAGAAAAGCAGTCAAATTCCACAATAGGAATTTTTTAAGAAACAGGAGTAATCCAAAGCATGCCTTCAAGCTTCCCAAATTCAAAAAAAGGCAATATCTAATTAACTATATAATGAATAGCAAAAATGTGAAGATAGCTTTAATGTACAAAACAGAGATAATATACCAAATTATGACACATGAGCTTGATGGACTTTTCTGCAGCCATTGAAATTATAATTATGAAGACAATAAAGCCAAATGAAATGCTTATAATACTGAGTGACAAAGGCAGAATGCAAAGTCATATCCATATTATAATTAGGTTTTGCACAACAGATATTTATGAAGTTCTTAACTCAGTGTCAAGCATTGTCATAGGTCCTGGAGTTACAGAGACACATAGAGGACTGCCCTTAGTTTTAAGGAGCTCAGTCTAGTGGGAGAGACCAACATGAGTACAATAACCTGTGAGACCCACTATAACAACTATATACAGTGTAGAAGTAAGCCAGAAGAAGGAGTAATAAAATGCATGGAGTGAACTAGAAAAACTTTCCAGAAAAATAGACATCTGTGTATGTCCACTGGATGGAAGGCAACAGTGTCTGAGATGAAAATCCCCTTAGTATTTCTGAGAGAGGTGAAGAGATCAAATAAAGTATCTCCTTAGCAGTGGCAACCACTAGGCGTATCTCAGATGGCCCAGTTCTCTCTCAGCTGCCCCAGCTCCCACTTTCCCATATCCTGAGCCTACAAACCTATGGTAGTAACCTTTCCCTGCCCCTACTGGGAATCTCTCCTGAACTGCTGGGTCCTTAAGGGCCACCTCTGACACTGTCATAATGTATTATTCCAAGCTTCCAAAAATCTTGGCTTGCTTACAATATCTTTCCTGTGCGATGCTGTCAACTTTGACCTGTAACTATTAGGACCATCCATCCAGTTTCATCTAGGACATTACATCTGGGGAAATAAAAGCCCAATCTGGAGTGTATAGTGAAGGGGTCAGCAAATTACCACGCATGAGCCAAATCTGAGCTGCTGAAAATTTTGGTACCACCTGCAAACTAAGAATGGCCTTTCCCAAGTGCACTTGCGATGAACACCAGTTATTGTATGGAAGTGTTGAATCACTATATTTTACATGTGAAACTAAGATTACACCGTATGTTAACTAACTGGACTTTAAAAACTTTAAAAATAAAGAATAGCCTTCACCATTAGGAATGGTTGCAAAAATGGAAGGAAGAACAATATTTCATGATATGCAATAATTACATAGATCACTTTTCAGTATCCATAAAGTTCTATTGGAACTCATCCATGTTCATTCTTTTTAAATTTTTTAATTGTGTTATAACTGAAATGTAACGTTGTATGACCTGTTGGTTTGATACATTTTTATATTGCAATATGATTGCCACTGTAGCTTTACCACCTCTATCATTTCACTTAATTATCATTTCTTTTTATGATGAGAATAAATAAGATCTAGTTTCTTAGCAACTTTAAAGTTAATAATACAGTATTGTTAACTGTAATTGCTATGCTGTGCATTAGATCTCCAGAACTTATTTACCTGCTAGTTGCAAGTTTTTCCCTTAATCAACATTTTATATATAGTTTCTGACTGCTTTTGTGTTGCAAAGGCAGAAGTGACTTGTGACAGAGACCATGTGACCTGCAGAGCTTAAAATATCTGGCCTTTACAAGGAAAGTTTGTTGATCCCTGGAATAGAGAAGCATTTGAACAGTGGTTTTGCCATTTATTGTATCTGTGACTGTATTTTAATTTAAATAAACCCTTTCAGTAGCAATGAAAGTAAAAGTCTAACCAAAAAAATCAAGTGCTACATTTACATTTCTCAATGAAGTAGAGGATAAATATTAAATTTGCACAAAATATTTTATGGTATTTACCTTCCATCATGGAAGTCAATCGTAATAGCACTGACCACATGAAAAACAAAAAACATCAATCTGCCTCAGCATCTACTTAAACCATTAGAAGTAATTTTAACAAGTCTGCCTAAAGACAACAATTTCGCCTATGTTTGTTTTTACTCATCATAGTGTGGAGCAGGGCTTTTAGTGTAGATGAAATACCTGTTATTCTAAATTAAGTTGTTTATTTTTCCACTCCAAGTTTCTTTGTGCAATATGAAAAGTAAAAGATAATCATTAATGTGTTGGCTACATTAGCAGAAGAAATCTTTGCAGACAATTAAATGATGGTTTTAAATTGTTGTCATTAGATGCCTCAAATATGGTATCTGTTAATTCCAATATAGGTTTGTTTGTTTGTTTCTTTGTTTCTCCCATCCAACTCATGGAGTCAAAGTAAATCTTTCTGAAGTTCATTATGTGATGGGTGAACATTAATATGGCATGAATATGAGTGTTCTGCAAATTCACTCCAAAATTTTTTAAAAGGAAGATACAAATCACTTGTTTCTCTGGTGATGATACACAAACAATCTTGATGGAGCACATTGTATGGCAAAAGCAATGTTCTTACTAAATTAAGAAATCAACTGAACAGATATATACTTGGAATTGATTTTGTTGTACAACCAAATAATTCCTTGCATAATCGATAATCATGATTGCATTGAACAGGCTTCAATAAATCTACCATTGAAATTAAAATCATATTTGTCAAAATGTATAAATACATTTATAAATAGTTAAAATGAAGGTACCCCAAAATGTTTGCCAATGGATGGTCTTAATTACAAAAAAAAATGACTTGATGACAACCTATGCTCTCTCTCTCATTGTTATCAAGTACCAATCCAATTTTTGAAATGTTTGACACTTTGGACTACTCTGAGTAGTTTGTGTAGAATTGGTAGAATTTCTTCCTTAAATGTTGGGAGGAGGTCATCGAGAGGACATGATTGCCAGCTGATCCGTGACCTGAATCCAGGCAAGCAGAGCCTCCTTCCTTCCTTCCCTGTCCTTAGAGTATATGCCCTGCCCCCTCCCCCCTTGTCCCCATAGCGAGAACCATTTCCAAGGAGGCAGCCTTGAGAGATTGATGGATGTGGTGCTAAGACCATCTGTATGGTGTACGTGACGGAATCTCATTAAAGCCTCTCTATATGCTTTATAAAGATTCTTGTGGGTGGGTGCAAAGATCTCCTCTTGCGGTTTCCCAAGATAAGCCTTTTAAGTAAGTCCTCTTCTTTATTCAACTTGCCCCCTACTGATCTGGAGTGGCCTCTTCCTTCAGTCAGTTCACCTGTGAAGCTCCCCGAATTTGCAGCCAACTGTATGGTAAAATTTGCCAGTAAAGCCATCTGGAACTTTGACTGTTGAAAGGGTTTATTGTTGGAAAGGTTTCAATCACAAATTCAGTGTCTTTAATAGATAGGACACTAGTCATATTATTTAGTTCTTCTTCAGTGAGATTTGCCATTACCTGTCTTTCAAAGATTCTTTTCCATTTCAAAAGTTGACAAATTATGTGCATAATATTTCCATAATATTTCTCTCCCAGGCTCTTAATGTCTGTGAGTTCTTTATTATTGTTCTCACTTTCATTCCTGAGATTGGGCACGTGGATCTTATCTCTCTCTCTCTCTATCAGCCTGGCTAATGGTTTATCAATTTGATTGTTTCCAAAAGCCAACTGATTTTATTGATTTTCTCTATTGTTTTTCTGTTTTTAATTGTATGAATTATTGTTCTCATTTTATTATTTCCTCTCTTCTGCTTGCTTAATTTATTCTTCATTTTGTTTCTTAAGGTGGAAGCTTGGATTATCAATTTGAGAATGTCTTTCTTTCCCTATGGAGCCATTTAATGTATGAAACACCTTGAAATCATATTAACTACAAATTTTTATATGTTGCACTTTCATTTCCTTAAATTCAAAACATAATCTAATTTCCTTAATCACTCATCTTTGTCCCATCGAGTTATTTAGAAGTCTGATCTTAATTTTCAAATATTTAGCTTTTTTCCAGGAAACTTTCTGTTACTCATTTTTAGTACACGGAATTACAATACATAGAGCTGTGGAATCCACAGTGGCTCTTCATCTGGCAAGGGCATATACAAAGTCTATTTAGGTCAGTCCTAGAATTCTGTTCCTACAGATTCTTCATAAAGAACAACATACAACCGATAAGGATGGAATCTGCAAATATGAGAAAGTAAATTATGTTCAAATGCATAACTATGGACAGAATATCTGGGTTTGGGTTCTGATATATAATCACAAAGCTGTTTTATTTTTTGTTTTTTTCATGTTAGAAATCTATGGGTATAGGAACAAGTCTCAAGGAAACATTTGGGAGTGATTAATATGTTTATTATGATCATTCTGAATGGTTTCACAACTGTATATGTATGTCAAATCTTTTCTTTTAAGATTTTATTTATTTATTTTAGAGATGGAGAGAGTTGAGGGGGGCAGAGGGAGAGAGAGAGAATCCCAAGCAGACTCCCTGCCAAGTGTGGAGCCCAACACAGAGCTCAATCTCATTCCCCTGAGATCATGACCTGAGCCGAAACCAAGAGTCAGACACCTAACTGACTGAGCCACCCAGGTGTCCCTACATATGTCAAATCTTATCAAATTGTACAGGTTATATATTTGCAATTTATTGTCTGTAAATTATACTTGATAAAACTGTCAAAGAAATAAAGTCTATACATCTATTCATGGAGAAGTCACTACCTAGTCCATATCCCCCTGACTTCTACTTTATGGTGCTATTCTGATAAGAAAGTTGGATTGACACTGAGATCATCTCACTTCTGATCCCTGCCCCTTGCTTCCACTGGAAAGAGAATTTTCTGAAGTTAAAGAAGTACCTGGATTTAAAGAAAATTCACCTGATGCAAGAGGTCTAACCTATGGATCCATTGATCTGAGGCTTCTCACCTCTGTCCTGAAGATCTTCACCTGAGGCTGCGTGCCAGCATCAAGCCAATGGCGGGATAGGCACACTCATGTTATCTATGAATGATGATTGTATTAAGCAAATAATTGAAGAAGGTATATGGGGTTACAAAAGTATAATCACTTCATTATTGCCGGGGTGGGGGGGCACTGAATACAGACACTAGGTTAAGCCCTGGGGAAGCACAGGCAAATAATACACAGTTCCAGAGGATTGTCAGGTCCACTCAGGGAAGAAGACAGGTTGAACTAATATAGTGGGTGAGAGTCCCAAGAAAGGCATATGCATGGCGTCATGGTGCCCAAGAACAGGCAATGAATGATTTGGATAGGGGAGTAGAGGAGACGGTCCCTAAAAGAGATGTCATTTCTGCAGAACTCTGAAGCATGTGGGAAAAATGAAAATGCTCTCTCATCAGAGAAATTAAAAATTTTTATCACATTACATTATTATTTTGTTTTGCTGAATGCAAGGAGAACATTTAAATCAAAGTCTAAAATGTGTGTATTTACCATCTTTGTACTTTCTATTTATTTGCTCACTCTCAATCTGGGATCATGGAAAATGACTGTGCTTTTTGGTAAGACCTGAATATGTGTGAGCTTCAGTTATTTCTTACATTGAGTTGGGAGTGAATGGTGGATTAGTTAAAGAGAATTGTAAGTATTTAACACAAACTACCTCTGTGTCTGGAAAGCTCATTCATATAATATATAGTTATATATAGTTACATATATATAACTATACACATAGTTATAGTTACATATATATACACACATATTTTATACATACATACATATGTAATTTGTACTAGGAAACATTACATATATTTTTTTTTTAATTTGGGATTAAGATGTTCTAAGATTCCAGTTATCTAAATAACAGACAAATGTGATTTCTTATTTGTATGAATTCAATTTTTACTCCTTGGCCATGCTATTAAAAATATGATGAATTATTTTGTATGAATCTATTGGTTTCACCCCATCTGAACTCCTTTCGCCTGACAGCCAGCCATCTCTCTTTAATGTTTTGACATAAAACATGCACATCTATACAGAGAGTTTTTAAATTAAAACTCCAGTTGTACAAGAGAATATTGGTGATACTTTGGCATCTGAATAATGAGTCTATAAAGAAGCAGCAGAGAAAAAAATACAAGAAAGGTATCACACGTTTTGTTAGTCAGGAGAAATATAAATTAGTTACCATTTTAACAGGATCTGAGGGAAGTGAGTTACAAGTTTTAGTTCATTGTAAAAATGGTAACATAAGAATTAAAGTTCTGGATTAGAAAGAGGCTAGCAACCGTGGGATGGGTGCTTAAATAAGAATTTAAGAACTTCGCCTTATGTAACATGTCCTAGTTAAGTTTTGTCAAAGACCCTTACAAAGAAGAAAACTGAAAGATGACAGAAATATTTTTTTAAAGATTTTATTTATTTATTTATTTTTTATTTATTTATTAATTATTTATTTTTAAAAAGATTTATTTATTTATTATTGTCCCACGAGAGAGAGAGAGAGAGAGCAAGTGAGCACAAGCAGAGGGAGAAGCAGGCTTCCCGCCGAGCAGGGAGCCCGATGCGGGACTCGATCCCAGGACCCTGAGATCATGACCTGGGCCGAAGGCAGACGCTTAACGACTGAGCCACCCAGGCGTCCCGACAGAAATATTTTTAAGATTTATGGAAAATACCTTGAGCATCAAGAACTTTCTCTCTTGCTTATGTGTTCTCTCTCTATTGCTTTTATTTTTAATAACAATATTAGCAGTTTAGGAAGTATTTTATAAAAAGACATAATATCCTACCTTATTCCCAAATTTTAGTTTCTTTGCCTGAATTATTTCTTATCACTTTTAATTATTTATTGTATTGAAGTGTGAATGAATGAGTGATTAAACAGAATTCTAAGCATTTTTAAAGATATTTGCATATTTTCTCACTAAAGTATAAGATATTCAAAGGCAAGGACTTTCTATGCATATTGAAGCAGGATAGTTAATACCAGCAATTAGAAGTTGCAATGCAATGTTTTTAACACGAACAATGAATGACCCAAATGTTAAATTTCATTTAAGTGTATTCTAAAACGTTAACATGAAAATGCCAGAAGAGTGTGGTATCAACCCTATTCATTTTAGTTAACATATGTGGATACTATGCAGTTAGAAGCTGTTGGAACAAATTCTACAGAAAAGAAATGGAAAAGGATAGCTATAGTTATTTACTCATTCATTCACTTTAGCTATTACCATGTGTCAGGTATTGAGTTCAGAACATTAGATTTTGGGTTACCAGAGAAAATATAGGAAGCCCGGTTAAATTTTCATTCCAGATAAGCAACAAATACATTTTAATATGCATAAGTGTTATGTAATATTTGATACAGTCCTTTAATGGCTGGAATAGTGGCCCTAAGAAAGAGAAATATGTCTGTCTTAATCCCCAGAACTTGTAAAGTGATCTTATTGGAAAAAGGCTCTCGGCAGGTGTAATTAAGTTAAAGATCTTGAAATGAGACCATTGTGGATTTCAGGTGGACTCTAAATCCAACCCCAGGTGTCCTTATAAGAGGAGGAGAGGAGAAGTCAATGTGAATATGAAAGCAGAGGTCAGGCAATGCACCTACAAGCCAAGAAATGCAAGGATTGCCAGCAGTCACCCAAAACTAGGAGAAAGGCACAGAACAGACTCTCCATCAGAGACTCCTGATAACCCACCCTACTGACAATGCGATTTCAAAGTTCTGGTCTTTTCAACTGTGAGAAAAAAATTCTGTTGTTTTAACCCACCCAGTTTGTGGTTACTTGTTATGGCAGCCCTAGGAAACCAAAACAATGCATATACTAAAAAAATATTTGTTGTTCATCTAAAATTCAAATTTAATTGAACACCCTGTAGTTTTATTTGCCAAACAGGGCAACCTTGCTTTAGAGGAATTATGTCATTTACTTCTCTCTACAATATGAGGACAAAGTGTTATTTGTTCTGCTTTATAATAAGAGACTGAACTTCAGGACACTTAAAAACTTGCCTAATAACTAAATAGTCAATAAACAACCGAGTCAGAAATCAGACTTGGGACCTTCTAATTCACAATCTTTAGCTATTAACTACTATACTATGCTGTGTTCTCCCAATGTGTAAGGGTGAAATTTATGATATAATATGAAGTGAAAAAACACAGACAGAAACTTATACATACAGTATTATTCCAGTATGTGTGTTTGGTGGAGGGGGAGGGAAGGAGGGAGAGAGACAGAATGAGAGAGGGAGGGAGGGAGAGAGGCTGATTGTGGTTCACATGTATGGACAGTACTTTCAAGGTGTGCTTCTAGGAGGTTTAAGTGAATTTCAAACTCTGTAGAAGAAGAAAGCCAACCTGAAAAGCAGCTAAGTGCAGAGTGGGAGAGAAGTCTATTGCTTGGATCCCATGTGCAAGACTGCACCCATCCCAAAGCACTTCTACGGATTTCTGAGGCTCTTCTGAGCAGTTTGAAAGCATCAAAAATATGACCATTCAGCTCAGGTCATGATCTCAGGGTCCTGGGATCAAGCCCCACATCGGACTCACTGCTCAGCGGAGAGTCTGCTTCTCCTGCTGTCCCTGCTTGTGCTCTCTCTCTGTCAAATAAAGTAAAATCTTAAAAAAAAAAAAAAAGAATCAAGCATCGGAACGTTTGAGGGTCTATAGAGCAGAAACAACACAATGCAGATGACTACCGGATTCAGGAAAAAGTTAATGCCTATAGGAAAACTCAAGATTATAAGTGCTAGTAGCTCTCAGGGTGCAGAAAGAGCACATACTAAAGCAAATGGATGAAAATGAGAACGACAAGTTCAGAAAATTTCAAAATAACCAATGTGAGTAGAACAGAGCAGAAGACGCTGTGGGAAGACATTGGTATTGTCATCACTGTTGTTACCACCACTGTTTGGTAACAAGGTTATGTTTGGACTTCCAGCAATGTCAACAGTATCTCCAATGCAGAGTTGTGTAGATTTATACTGCCAACATGGCTCAGTCTAACTTTGCCAATGTTCTTCCCTTTCCTATGTATTGAGAGGACTGTGCTACAGTTTCTCCAATGTCCATTCCAACCCTCTTATGTGATGATCCACAAGATGGTAAATAATCCTGAAAAATACCATAGGCAGTGAAAAATAGCTACTCCAACTTATAATGAACCTGCCCATAATGCTGACAGTGGAAACACTCTTTTAGATGCAATTGAAATTTTCCTCTTGATTGAATGGCATGTGTTAAGACAATTTTTCAACTGTTTTAACTTCTAAAAAAAGTTCATCTTCAGCAGTTTTGGAGATACATATATGTGCAGTAAGCAATTATATTGCATTTATTTATTTATTTATTTATTTATTTATTTATTTATAGAGAAAGAGTGCATGTGCATGTGAATGGGGGAGGGGCAGAGGGAGAGGGAGAGAGAATTTCAAGCAGGCTCCTCACTCATCACGGAACCTGTTGCAGCTCCATGACACTGAGATCATGACCTGAGCCAAAATCAAGTTGGAGGCTTAACCAGCTGAGCCACCCAGGTGCCCCAAACATGTTGCTTTTAGGTCTTTAACTGAAAAACAACTCCTAAAAATCTAAACTGATTTTATTCAAATTCTTATGGAGAGTGATCCAGGTATCAGGACAAAACCAATCCCTACACAAAAGAGCAGAGCAGAGTGAGTTATTTTCAGGAAGTCATGAGTAGCTAAAAATAGAGGTAAAGTGAAACCTGGGAGCATACATGAACAGGGTGTTCTGGCAAATATTCTCTTGTATAACATGTATCTCCTTGTATAAGGATTCAAAAATGGTGCAGGGAACATGATAGCTATCCCCTGAGCCCAATTAGAATAAAATCCATGTTGACTTGATACAGAGAACATTTTTTAAATTATATGTTTCAATAAAAATGAGACATCTGTGAAAAAGAAGGTGCACATGATTAGGGGTGGGTAAACAGCAGTGTCAGTGAAACACAAAAGATAGTACAATTAAATTTCATAGGCCTGGGGTGAAGGGCATTCAAATGAGGCTGGAGGCACAATGATTTGTACGGTTTGACTGGTGGTCTAAGAAAGCATTTTATTTTTTTTTTATTTTTTTTTTTTAAAGATTTTATTTATTTGAGAGAGAATGAGAGATAGAAAGCACGAGAGGGAAGAGGGTCAGAGGGAGAAGCAGACTCCCCGCTGAGCAGGGAGCCCGATGTGGGACTCGATCCCGGGACTCCAGGATCATGACCCGAGCCGAAGGCAGTCGCTCAACCAACTGAGCCACCCAGGCGCCCTAAGAAAGCATTTTAGTTACATTGCCATCTGATTCATGTTAGAAGATTTGTGAATTATTAAGCAAATAATGAATAACCCATTTAGCAGATTAAAGTTGATACCATTCCAAGTCCTCTTGCTAATATGGGCAGGGTCAGAACAAAAACAAACCTTAGAGGAGTCATTTTCATTCTAATTACATTCATCTTCCAGTTTAAAATTAATAGAAATTTTTGCCTAAGAAATGTTTTCTCAATTTAATGAAAAAATATAAAATATGTAGTTTGAGGAATTTTTAAAACTTTTAACAATTTTTACCTAATTGTTGTTTGTTGGTATTAGAGAAAACTTAAATTGACAAGCTTTTCAATATGTGAAAATCAATGTCAAATTAATTTTGATTTGATATGCATACAGAGGAGTCTAAATTTCAGAAGTGTGTGTGTTTGTGTGTATGTAGATATATTTCTTAATTGTGAGTAGTTTTAAGTATTCACAAAAATAGGGAGGAGTATATTAATCCATCTCTATATAACTATCAGCTGGATTGAGAAATTATCAAAATTTTAGTATATTTGCTTCTTAATCTCCTATCTTATTTTATTTCTTTATTTTCCATGTTGTATTATTAAAGAAAAGAACCGGATATCATGTGATGTGTGCTATCACAAATCTCATGTATTATCACAAATCTCTAAGGTTTCTGAACACTTTCTTACACAACACCTAAGAAATTTACAATAATTATTTGTTCTTTTCTAATAGCCAGACTGTATTGAAATTTTCCCAAAAGTCTAAAATGTGTTTTTATTTTTTATTTTTTTACAGTTAGGATCCAAACAGTTTCTACTTAGTGCATTTTAAAAAATAAATACTTATGTTAAAAATTTAATATAATCTCCTCTCCCAATTTTTAATATATATATGTTTTATTAATCACTGAGTTACTTTTTGAAAAAACTAGATCTTATCTAATGGACTGTTCCTTATTCTATATTGATATGTTTGTTATTTCAAAGTAATATTTAACTTAGCTCTCTGTCCTCTGTTTTTCTTGTAAAAAAATAAATTAGTACTAAATTGCTAATTTGATTCAAGTTTAACTTTTTTAGCAAGAATACTTCATGTCCTGTGCTATATACAAACATCAGCAGTCATAAAATTTTTTGCTATCCCATTTTTAGTTAAGTTATAATTCATTAGTGGTCTCAGAATCTCAGAAGGAGACTGAAATATGTCTCCATTGAGAAAATAGGTATTTTTATTTTTAATAAATATTTCCTCTAATGGCTTCATCCATTGATATCTATTGCCTGGGAGGGAGGCAAAATGGCAATAAGGTGATTTTTTTCAGTTTATAATTCCTTCTGTTTTTATTGCCAGTAATTGTTATATAAAGAACCCACTTTCATCAACCAGAGTTATTTCACTGAAATTTGCATTTATCAAAGAAAATTGTGATAAATGTTTAATATTTTCTCTTTAATGGCCAATTTTCTGAATTAAAAGAGTCTATTTTATCTTCAGTGATAAGCATACATAGCAAGGTTTGATTTGTGAATATCTTGTTAGGAATTTTTGTGTATATATTCATGGAGGATATGGTCTATAACTCTGTGTGTGTGTGTGTGTGTGTGTGTGTGTGTGTGTGTGTGTGTAGTTTCTTTGTCAAGTTTTGGTGTAAGGCTTATTCTTGCCTCATAAAACAAGATGCAAAGCACTCTCTTCTCCATTATTTTCTATAAGAGTTTGTATAAGATTTTTTTTTACTTTTAGTATTTAAAAGTAATCACTAATGAAACCATGGACCTAGGGTTTTTGTGTGAGATGCTTTTAAACAAAATAAAATCAATTTTCAAAATTTGGCATTCTTAAGTATCTTTATTAAGTTCTACATCACTTCTTTCTGCTTCTATCTTCATTAATATCTCTGTTCCACTTACTTTGTATTTACTTTGCTCATCTTTATGTAGACTCTTAGAGAGGAATCTAAGGTTTAACATTTATACAGTTTGTTTTTCATAATATTGCCATAAAACCTGTATTTTTTCCACTGGGCACTGATTTATTTACACTCTATAAGTTTTGATATTTTAGTTTTAGTATCACTGAATTTAAAAAATTTTAAAATTTCTGTTGTGAGCTCTTCTTTGATCCATGATATTCTTACAAACATGTTAAATTGCCAAATATTTGGGGGCTTCTATATTTTCCTTTAAAACTTATTTTGGTTATTTCAGTATTGTTTTAGAATATCATTTTAGTTTATCAGTTTTCTTTTTGGTTATAACTCTTTGCATTTAAGTGGCTGGCCAAAGGCATACATCATTAGGGATAATATTTAAACACTACAGGTAAAGTATAAAAGCCATGCAATAAAAAGGTGGATTTACCACCCTCCCTCTCCTTTATACTAAACTTGTCATATAAATTACACTGACATACAATATAAATCCACAAGACAATGTTATTCTTTTGGTTTCAACTTTGTATTTTGAAAAGATTGATAAAAAACCCTTTTATGTTGACCCGCCACATATTTACCTTTTACGGGACTCTGATTTCTTCTGACAATTTGCAATTCCCTTTGGTATCATTCTCTTCAGGCTGAAAAAATTTCTTTATTATTTCAAATAATGTAGGTCTGCTTATGGCTAATTCCTTGTTTTTCATTTATTGGTTATGTCTTTATTTTGCCTTTATTATTAAAGAATATTGACTTTTTTTTCATTGAGAGAATTTTTCCTTGCACCATTTTAGACTGTGATTTCGATCTCTCCCAGCTTCTTTCCTGATGAGAAGTCATAACCATTCACACCACTGCTCTCTATGGAAAGGTTCACTCTTCTCTCAATCCTTGTAAAATTTAACTCTCATCTTTAACAATATGACCGTGTCATTCTTGGTTTTGAATTTAATTTCCTTAGGCTTCATTAAACTATTTGAATATTTAAATTATATGCTTTACTAAACTGGGGAAATTTGGGGGCTTTAGTTCTTCAAAAAAAAATGTTTTTACCCATTCTTAACTCATTTCTTTCTGGGACTCCAATTACATGTCTGTTAGACTTTTGATACTGTTCCACACATCACTGAGACTTAAAAATATTACATTTGTTCTCAGTTCTTCTGATTGGATAATTTCTATTGATCTATCTTCAAGTTTGCAAATTCTTTCTTCTTTCATTTTCTATCTGTTGATAACCCCATGTATGTTTTATTCTTTCTATAAAATTTTCAGATGTTGCACTTCTTATTTTTAGAAATTCCATTTAAGGTTTTTTTTATAGTTTTCATTTTTCTGCTAAATTACTTGTCAAGTCACCACAATACTATTTTGAGAAGAGTTATAATAGCTGATTTAAAATCATCTACTAATTCCTTCTTCTGAGTCATTTCTGAGTTCATCTTTATTTCTTGTCTTGTCACTTACATATGGGTCATGTTCTTTTTTTTCTAATATATCTAATAATTTTGATAATTTAAAATTATGTCCTGGACTTTGTGAATAATATATTTTAAATTTTCTTATGTTCCTTTCAACAGTATTATTTTGGTTTGGTTTTGTTTCCTTCCTTAGCAGACAGTTAACTTGGCTGAACTGAAATCCTAATGTCTTCACTACTATAATGAGCAGTAGCTGAAATATTTATTTTAACCTTAGCTGGGATGCTTAAAATCTGCCAAACACACGAGTAGCTGTGAGAGTCAGCCGAAGATTTGGGCAGAGATTGCTCAGAATTCATAACATCATCTCTCTAGCTTTCTCATTTCTGCAATATTTCCACACACTTTCCAGCTGTTGTGGTTGCCTAGAACTCTGCCCTCAGAATTTTTTAAAAAGGAAGACTTTAAATTTCTAAATTCTGGCTATCCCACATGTCCTCAGTAGACACTGCATTCAGTCCAAAAGTTCTACAAATAATTGTCCCTCTTTCCAAGTTTAGGGCCTCCTTTTGATTCTGCTAGTTTTGGTTACTCCTCAGTGCCTTTGTTTAGTTATTATTTTATGTTTTGAGAGTGTATAGTTATCTGCTTGATAATCCATTAGGAGATACTCCACATTACCAGATATGAAGCCTCTCTCTCTATGTAGTTTTTATTTGCATTTTCTTAATATTCCCAAACAAAAACAAAACAGTTCTTTATGTTCAACAGTAAATTAATTTATTCTTCTGTGAACTATCTGTTCCTATATTGCCCATTTTTCAATCTGGTATTTAGTCTTCTTTTGAAGTCAGTAGACCTTTAGACTTAGTAGACATTTTTAATCCTGACAGTAAAATTCAATACAATTTATAGTTGAACTGGAATTCTGGTTTTCTGCATAAATATAACAGAATTACTATATCCGAGACTTGACATGGTTGTAAATTGAAATTGAGGCTTTGACTTTCTACTTGACCATGAATACACTGCTTATCATTTTTCTTGTATGTGTTTGCATCTCATATTCTGATTCCTTAGAGTGGGGATCTTGTAGAAAAAAAATCTAATTTATGTCCATAATAATAAGTCCACAAAATGAAACAAAATATACACTTAGCAAGAATTTAACTAGTGGAGACTTTGTCCTTTCTTTTAGGTTTGTTTTCATAATCATGTTTTCATCATTTATAATGACCTGCCAATTACATATGGAAATTAACTGGAGCAGACATTAAAGAATTTTTATATTAGCATCACAACGACAATGTTATGATTTTATGAGATGGATGTGATTCATGCAAACTATTAACAAGAGGCTCATACCTGGGGCTGTTCTTTATTTTTATAAACTCTATATATCTGCTTTTTCAAAAGAAATTTATGGATAGAGCTTTAAATCTTATATAGAAGTTTGGAAACTGCCTATTTTTGTCTTTTATAAGGCCACACTCCTGCTGCCATAATTAGGCTGCTAAACAACCTTAAATATGGTGACCTGGTTACTGGTCATAAGCTGTACATTGAATATATTCCCTCTACTCAGCCCTAATACGTCAACCCATAGTGCTAATAGGTCAACCCATAGTGCAATGGACCTCTTTGACTATAACCTTGCCACTTCTTCCTTTCAGTCTCTGAAGGAGTTATCGATGAAGCTGCATGCCACCTCTCTCCCTTGGCTAGTACTGACCCCAGTTAGCTAAGTCACACCTTAAAATGGCTCTTTCTCAACTCACTCTAAACCTGCTAGAAGAACCCATCTAATTGAGTCTATTTACTTCATTTTATAAGTAAATAAATATAGGACTTCTCTTGTGACAGAATACATTGAGAGCAAACAGCCAATGTGGGACTTGATTCCAGCTGTATTTCCTTGTAATTGAGGATATTTATATGGTAGAGATTTGCAACTTAGTTTTATTAGGTCTGATTGCCAAAAAGGTATACTCAAACTTCTAAGCTTATTCACATCCTCAAGGAGCTTAGAATGAATAAAAAAATAATAAGACTCACAGAAAAATAACTAATAAATTGTTGAGTATCTTATGTTTCTTTAAAGCAGCAGTTTCCACCTATGTTCTAAGGGAAATATTAAACTTAATTTTTATCAAATATATCACAAAACTTGACAAATATATAACTTAATTTTCTCTTTCTAAAAGTGGGTGATTTCAGTGTTGTGCTGAAAAAATTCAGATGACTTATGGAGGTTAGTTTGTTTTTAACTGTCATGTAGACAGGGTGACAACTTGCTGTTAAAAGTAAGAGATCTAGTGTAACGTCTAACCAGACCCAAGGAGTGATTTGTGTTTATTTATTTTTGTTTGTTTCAAGTTTTTATTTAAATTCTAATTAGTTAATATATAGTGTAATATTAGTTTCAGAAGTAGTATTTAGTGATGCATCACTTACATAACACCCAGTGCTCATCACAAGTGCCCTCCTTAATACCTATCACCCATTTAGCACATCCCCCACCCATGATTTGTGTTTATAAAAGGGAGCATTATCAAGGCAGTAAAGGGTCTGTTCAAAGATCAAGCAACACTGTGAAGTTAAGTATCAAGTAATATGTGTGTATAACTGTGTATGAGAGAATTATAGATACTAAGGGACATTTTTTGTTTGGTAGTAATTACATTTTTAACAACTTTATTGAGATACTTTTGACATATAAAAATTGTATATATTTGAAGTGTATAACTTGATGTTTTGATATATGTATACATTGTGAAAAGGGCACCACAATCAAGGTAAATAACACATCAACACCTCTACATAGTTACCCATTTGTGTGTGTGAGTTGAACAGATTCAAATTAAAATCTA
Source organism: Callorhinus ursinus (assembly GCF_003265705.2). Classification (NCBI taxonomy): domain Eukaryota; kingdom Metazoa; phylum Chordata; class Mammalia; order Carnivora; family Otariidae; genus Callorhinus; species Callorhinus ursinus. The sequence continues at coordinate 77,486,479 of NW_027397067.1, read as the reverse complement.
CCCTCTTAAATAAATTTCAAGTATAAAATACAATAATGTTAACTATTACCACCATGCTACCACCATCTATAAATTAGATCTCTAGAACTCATTTATGTTGTATAACTAAAACTTTGTACCCTTTGACCAACATCTCATTTCCTTCTCCCTCCCCTCCCTGCCACCCCTGGCAACTAGCGTTCTACTCTTTGCTTCTATGAGTTTGAGTATTTTAAATTTCACATATAAGTGAGATCATGCAGTATTTGTCTTGCTGTGGCTGGCAAATTTCTCCTACCATAATGTCCTCTGGGTTCATCCATGTTTATGCAAATGACAAGGTTTCTTTCTTTTTTTTTAAGCAAATGTATTATTTTCATTTATTTTCTTTTGAGTGGTTAAGTAACTTTTTCTCTTTTTTTTCTTTCCTTTCCTTTTTTTCCATCATGAGAAATGTACTCTTTAATCCCCATCACCTATTTCACCCAGCCACCCCCAACTCCCCACCTGATAACCAAGAGTTTGTTGTCTATAGTTAAGAGTCTGCTTTTTTGTTTCTCGCTCTCTCTCTTTTTCCTTTGCTCATTTATTTTGTTTCTTAAATTCCACATATGAGTGAGATCATATGGTATTTGTCTTTCTCTGACTTATTTCACTTGGCATTATACTCTCTAGTTCCATCCACATTGTTGCAAATGGCAAGATTTCCTTTTTTTTTTAAGGATGAACATATAACTATAACTATAACTATAACTATATATACATACATATATATATATATATATATTTCCCATATCTTGGCTACTGTGAATAATTCTACAATTAACACAAGAGTTTGAGATGCATATTTAATTTCCTTTAGATATATATACCCAGAAGTAGGATTGCTGGATCACGTAGCAGTTCTAATTTTAAGTTTTTGAGGAACCTCCATACTGTTTTCTGTAATGGCTTTACCAATTTATACTCCACCAACTGTGTACAAGAGTTCCCTTTTTCTACATCCTCACCAATATTTTTATCACTTTTCTTCTTGATAATAGACATTCCAACAGGTGTGATATGATAGATATTGTTGTTTTCATTTATATTTCCTTGATGATTAGTGATGTTGAGCACCTTTTCATGTACTTGTTGGCCATTTGTATGTCTTCTTTTGAAAAAAATGTTTTTTAGGTCTTTTGCCCATTTTTTTAATTGGTTGTTTCTTTTACAGTTAAGCTGTATGAGTTCCTTATATATTTTGGATATTACTCCTTATCAGGTATATGGTGTGCAAATATTTCCTTCCATCATGTAGGATGCTTTCTCACTCTATTGGTATTTCCTTTGTTATGCATAAGCTTTTTAGTTTGATGCAATCCCACTTGTCTAGTTTTGCTTTTGTTGCCTGTGCTTTTATTGTCATGACAAAAAATTATTGTCAAGATCAATGTCAAAAATCCTTTTCCCGGGGCGCCTGGGTGGCTCAGTTGGTTAAGCGACTGCCTTCGGCTCAGGTCATGATCCTGGAGTCCCGGGATCGAGTCCCGCATCAGGCTCCCTGCTCAGCGGGGAGTCTGCTTCTCCCTCTGACCCCCTTCCCTCTCGTGCTTTCTATCTCTCATTCTCTCTCTCTCTCAAATAAATAAATAAAATCTTTAAAAAAAAATCCTTTTCCCTATGTTTTTTCTAGTAGTTTTACATTTAAGTATTTCAGGTCTTACATTTAAATATTGAATCCATTTTGAATTGATTTTTATAGTATGGTGTCATATAAGGGTCCAATGTAATTATTCTGCAAGTGATTATCCACATCGCTCAATACTACTTATTGAAAAAAATAAACAAACAAAAATATTTTTCCATTTTGTGTTCTTGGAACCCTTGATGAAGATCAGTTCTATAAATGTGTGGATTTATTTCTAGAATGTCCATTATGTTCAATTGGTCTATGTGTCTGTTTCTATGCCAGTACCATGCTATTTTGATTATTATAGCTTTGTAATATATTCTGAAATAAGAAAGAGTATTACCTCTAAGTTTATTCTTTTTACTCAAGATTGTTTTGGCTCTCTGTGGTCTTTTGTTGTTCCATATACTCTTAGGATTGCTTTTTCTATCTCTGTAAAGAATGCCATTGGGATTTTGATAAAGACTGCTTTGAATCTGCAGATCATTTGGGTAGTAGAGACATTTTAATATTAATTCTTCTAATCCATGATCACAGGATGTCTTCCCATTATCTGTGACTTCTTTAATTTCCTTCATCAATATTTTACAGTTTTTAGTGCATATGTCCTCAAACTCTCTGGTTAAGTTTTGGGGTTTTTTTTGTAAGTATCTCATTCTTATGTAAATTGGATTGTTTTCTTAATTTCCTTTTTAGATAATTCATGTTTCATGTATAGAAATGCTACCAAAAGATCACAACAAAAATAAATGAAGTAGAGGATAGAAAAACAATAGAAAAAACATAAAACTAATAGTTTCTTGAAAATATAAGCAACATTGACAAACCCTTAGCTAGAGTAACAAAGAAAAAAAGATGATAGTCAAATAAATAAAATCAGAAATGAAAGTGAAGCATTACAACAAATAACTCAGAAATAAAAAGGATCATAAGAGACTATTATAAAAAACTATATGCCAACAAACTGGATAAATTCTTAGAAGCATACTTCTTATCCAGGATGAATCAAGGAGAAATAGAAAGTTTGAGTAGACCAATAACAAATAAAGAGATGAATTAACAATAAAAAACCTCCTAACCAAGAAAAGCTTAAACCAGATGACTTCACAAGTGAATTTTACCAATCATTAAAGATGAACTAATAATAAATACACCTTATACTCTTCCAAAAAATAAAAAAGGGGATACTTCCAAAATCATTTCATAAGGTTAGCATCACCGTGATATCAAAGCCACACAAAAATACCACAAGAAAAAAATACTATGAGCCAATATCCCTAACTAACATAGATACAAAAGTCTATAATAAAATACTAGAAACCAAATCCAATAGCACATAAAAATAATTATATATATCAGGTAAGTGAGATTTATCCCAGGGATGCACATATAGTTCAATGTATACAAATATATCAATGTGATAGCATATTAGCAAAATGAAAGATTAAAAAAAAAAACACATGATCATCACAATAGAAGCAGAAAAAGCATTTGAGAAAGTTCAGCATTGAAACATGATAAAAACTCTCAATAAAATAAGTATACAAGGAACTTACCTCAATATAATTAAGGCCATTCATTAAAAGCACACAGCTAATATTATAATTAATGGGGAAAAACAGAAAACTCTAAGATCTGGTATAAGGCAAACATGCTCACTTTCACCACTTCTATTCAACACAGTCCTGGAAGTTTTCTGTTTACACATGACAGAATCATAGATGTAGAAAACCCTAAAGACTCAACAACAACAACAACAACAACAACAACAAAACCAGTTAGCCTAAGGAAATACAGTTATTACATTTTAAATATTGATAATTTGATTCCTGTAATCACTTTAAAAGTGTTACCAACAATTGTAAAGTCTTACTGTGTGCCACAAACAAATTTCTGGGAACCACTATTATTCAAGACTAGCTTACTTCTGGGAAAATCTAGCACAATTCCCCATGTGCTTTGATTGTTAGAGGTGAGTGAGCATGAAACCATGCAGAGATGCTATAGAATGGAATGTTGAAAGAGGGACAGATCAGCATGAACAAAGCATAGATGGAGAAAACTCAAGTTTGGATGCGTCAAAGACAGATTATACAACAGCAGATGCAGATGGCGTAAAGTCTTTGATATGGTGTCCTACCTGGGAGTTTGGACTTTGGAAGTTTTCAATAAACTTCAGAAAGTTTCAATAAACACCATTTATTGAAAATACTATCTTTGCTCTATCATATTCTTTTTGCTCTTTTACCAATGATTAGTTGACTACATTCATGTGGGTCTACTTCTGGGCTCTCTATTCATTTACACCAATCTATGTGTCTATTCTTTCACTGATACCTCACTGTCTAGAAAGCTATAGCTTTCTAGTAAATCTTGATGTCCAGTAGTATTAGTCTTCCATCTTCTTTCTTCTCCTTCAATATTGTGTTGGCTATTCTGGGTCTTTTGCCTCTCCATATAAATTTTAGAATCAATCTGTTGATATCCACAAAACGATTTGCTGGGAGACTTTGATTAGCATCACATTGAATCTATAGATCAATTTGGGAAGAAATGACATCTTGAATATTAAGTCTTCCTATCTATGAACATGGAATGTCTCTCTATTTATTTAGTTCTTATTTGATTTTGTTTGTCAGGGTTTTGTGGTTTTCCTCATATAGGATCTTATACGTAGTTTGTTAGATTTACACATAAACATTTCATTTTGTGTGGTGCTAATATAAGTGGTGTGTTTTTAATTTTTAATTTCAAATTCCACTTGTTCATTGCTAGTACATAAGGAAGTAATTGAATTTTGTATATTAACTTTGTATCATACAATCCTGCCATAATCCTTATTGTTTCTAGAGGGTTTTGTTTGTTAGTTTGTTTGTTTGTTGTTTTTTAGTGTTTTGGATTATTTACATACATGATAATAACATCTGTGACCAAAGCTAGTTTTATTTCTTCTTTCCCAACTTGTATACGTTTTACTCCCTTTTCTTGTCATATTGCAATTCACTCAGACTTTCCACCACAATGTTGAAAAGGAGTGGTGAGGGGGCAACGCTGTCTAGTTCCTGACAGTAGTTGGAAAGCTTCAAGTTTCTCACTATTAAGTGTGATAGTAGCTGTAGGATTTTTGTAGGTATTCTTTAACAAGTTGAGGAAGTTCCCCTCTAACCTGGTTAGATTTTGAAGCTATGATAATAGTAAATTTAATATTTTGAGGAGTTGTATGATAGGGTTGGTTAAAAAGGACACAATGATTATGATTTTGGATATACTGATTTATAAATATCTGCCAAATATAATGAAGTCTCTACCATGATATTGGATTTGTTCATTTGGAGTTCAACAGAAAATTTGGGGCTAAGTACTATAAATCTGAGAAGTTTGCTAACAATTAAAAAAACAAACAAACTCTGTTTCCCAGTCTAGCCTAGAGAGAAGCTTGACAAAAAGGGCTTGCCTACTTGAAAGGTTAAAATTTACAGAATCTTTAAAGCCTATTTGCTCTAGACACTCCTAAACAGATTTCAATAGATTATTTCTTCCTATCCATGCAGGAGTCTAAATGTAAACAAAATACTTCCCCTAAATAATCTTTCATAGGAAATGAAAAACAACCATAATTCATGATTCACAGAAATACTCACTTTCTTAGAATGATACTAATTTAATGACTTTTTGTGTGTGTATATGTATATCAGAGATAAGGCATGGGAATGATGGATCATGAAAACTAGTAATTTACTTTGGATAGGTACATTTCCTTCCAACCACTGTCATGGAAATGATGTACTTGTTTCATAACTAGTGTCCTCATTGTCAAAAAAAAAAAAATAGACAGCAAGAGACATAAGGCAAGGTTATTAGACCATAAAGTAAACAAGAAAATAAGAGACACATTAGAAACATTTAAAAGCAACAAATCAACTTGCTAATTAGAAACCTTGGCTACTACATTGTAAAGTCACAGAAACAAACAAGAAGCCATTCAACAAAACAATTGGGTATTTTTGTGAATTATAATAACTTATCTGCAACCTGTTTCTCTGAACAAAGGCAATCATTTTCTTCTTGTTCATGATAAACAACATGAAACAAAAAAAAAAGACAGTTCTCTTAAGAATGATGATTGGGATTTAGGATTGGAGAGTACAGAGGGGAGCACAACATATTAAATAATTGGTCTCCATCTGCTTGTGCAAATGAGGAAAGAGGACAAAGGGTATGTGCCCAAGTGACTTTGCCCAGGACGACGGAGAGAAGATTATATGAAACAGGGAAATCTAAAAGACAATGGAGGCTTTGTAGGATATGATATCAGATATTTTTTAAAGCTTTTTTTTTTAAAGATTTTTATTTATTTATTAGAGAGAGAATGAGAGAGAGAGAGCACATGAGATGGGGGGAGGGTCAGAGGGAGAAGCAGACTCCCTGCCGAGCAGGGAGCCCGATGCGGGACTCGATCTCGGGACTCCAGGATCATGACCTGAGCCGAAGGCAGTCGCTTAACCAACTGAGCCACCCAGGCGCCCGATATCAGATAGTTTTTTAAAAAAACAGCTTTAACTCAAACTAGAGAGCAAAGTTGCTATTTCTCGAAATCTCAGCTAAGGCCTGGATTACAGTTAAATTAATCCTTTTCAGGTAAAGAACATTTTGATAGAACAGCTGCTCAAGCCCAACCAATAGTCTAAGATCAAAGCCCTGGCCTTAATTCACTGCAATTTGGGCTATGACTATGGAAACATTACAAATGTGCATCTCCCTGCACACGTTGATTCATTTCTTCTTGTTTTATTTATCCTTATTTATTTTGGGTAAATAAAAACCAAGAGCACTCTTCCTCACATCAGGGTCATTGAACTCACTGTACTATCATTTTTAAAGTGTCTACAAATGCCAAAGAGCATCAAAACCACTTTCTTAATTAAAAGAATATAGAACTTCCTAAAATAGAAAAGAACCTAAAATTACTAGCCAGGAGCAACTGCTGTTTATAAAAGTTACCAAAGAAGTGAGTGGAAATTAGTAAGTGATATGAGAAGGCAAACATGGGAGAGGGACAGATAGGGTGAGGTAGCAGTGGTCACTGGTAATGGATGGAGAGGCACACAATAGAACAAGCAAGTGAGAGGGGAGGCAGACTAGTAAACCAGTTATGTAGAAACGTGGAGAAGCACTTCCCCTCACAGCTGATCCACCTTATCCAACTTTCTAATATATTCAGTTTTCCAGACAAATTGTTAGAGATTATGATCAAGCCGAATACTGGTGCATTCTTTCATGTATTAACTAATTCATTGATTCATTCAAGTTTTTGAAAACCTATTAGGGAAAACCTACCAGAATATATATACACCTATAACACACACACACACACACACACACACACACACACACACACACACACACATTCTCTCTGTCTCTTCCTGTCCTCAGAGAGCTTCCTCTATTGAAGGAAAAACTTGAAAATGGATGGTTTGGGGTAATGAATACTTACCACAACGGTAAATGACAATGGTAAATACACCAGAAACCAGGGAGCAGAGCAAGTGCTCCAGTTCCAAGTGATGTAAGTAAAGAGAAGAGCAGACCCTAAGGGATGGGGAAGGGCGTAAAGTACGCCAAGAGGACAGGAAACTATGGGTAAAGATAATACCTATTTTGAATCTATGACAGAGAGGAAAGAAAGAGGAAAAGCATTTGAAGATGAACTGGACTATATTTGGGAGGGTAGTGGACACTGAGAAAAATAAGTGGACGGAGAATTGGCAGGAAAAAATTGGTAGAAATATGCAATTTTATTATTGTTTTTTTCTTTAGTCTAACTGGATTTTACTGAACTTGGTACTTTAGCCATTCAATTGATATGAGACAAGAATAATAGTAAAATTACCAAAAAATAGGTACATGATCTACTCTAGTGCTGTTATAAAGATCTTGCATCTATTAACTTATTTTAATCATCGCCCCTCCATGAGATAAGTATACTCTAATTATTTTTATTTTATAAATGTATCATCACAGGATTTGAGTCCTTGTTTGTTCCATCTCTATTGGTCATAAACTTTCATTAGTAAGTTGCCATTGAATATAAGAGTATTAAGGAAAGGGGTGCCTGGGTGGCTCAGTCAGTTAAGCTTCTGCCTTGGGCTCAGGTCATGATCCCAGAGTCTTGGGATCAAGCCCTGCATTGGGCTCTCTGCTCAGCGGGGAGCCTGCTTCTCCCTTTCCCTCTGCCCCTCCCCCTGCTTGTTCTTGCTCTCTGTCTCTTTCTCTCTGACAAATAAATAAATAAAATCTTTTAAAAAAAGAGTATTAAGGAAAAACTCTAAAATCCCCTAGATTCTAGATTACAACTAATATTCCTTTGATAATCAGAGTCAATTATGCTAGCTAATATATCCATTTCTTTTCTCAGTAACACAAGAATGCAAGTGGCCAGGAGAAATTACCAACCTTCATATAAGTTACTTGCAACTCATCAAACTCAAAGTTGTAAAGAAGGGATATTAAAATTGTAGAAGGTAGTTAATATATATACTAGTGAAAGAGACCCTTCATATAGAGTCTTGCTTCTTGGTCCATGTATTTTGACCAAAAGGAAATTGGCAACATACATTGGCCTATTCCGCATCCTGGAAGACAGTATCCCAGCTTCACTGATGATTTTATCTTAGGTGCTGATGGAGCATTCCAGTTTCTCAGCAAGCCAGATGCTTTTGCATGATGGGATACATGATAAGTCCAGTGGATCCTATGGGCATAAGTGCACTGTCAAATATCGTTTGCTATAAAATTATTTCCTTACTAAGGAGCAATGTTGAATGGAAGAACATCAGTGTGAATGACATTCCTTTAGTAGTGAAGATGGCAAAATTTTGAGGGCAGGAAAGGCAAATCCATATCCAGAATACATATCTATTCCTATTCTGTGATAGAAGGGGGACCAGCATAACCAACCTGTGCCCGGGTGGCTGGTTAGTCCACTCATGGTGCCTTATCTGGGGCTCAGGTTTAGCCTCTGCTCTTGGCAATTTGGGCACTCCTTAGTTGCCAAATTGTAGAATCCATATATAACATTCCCCTGTCTCAATGATCACTCATCTACAGATCCATATAGCAGGTACCAGAGCACCTGATGTAAAAGGCCGTCTGCCATTCGCAGAATGTGTCACCATTTCCCCCTACTTATTCATCTCTGCAGTTGAGCTGAGCTTGCACACGAGCAAGAATATAATGCCCCCCACATCTATTCTGAGAGGTGCATAAATGTAGCTTTGCATCCTACTGCCTTACCATTAATGTTCTAATCTTGTTCTTTACAAGTTCCATCTTTCATAACATGCAGAGTAGACAACCTGACACACTGCTAGCAGTTCTGACACTCACTGAGAAGACTTGACTCACCACAGTTTTCTGGGCTACCCCTGAGTGTGATGGCAGCAGATAATATTTTCCAAAAATGGAGATTAACTCATCTAGAGTTAATCCTCATTATTCTAGGATTCTGTATTAGTTAATTAATCTACTTTGAAAAATGTATTTGTAACTCCAAAATGAATAGTCCCAGTGATTTTGTGGTCATTCGCAGGTATGCATAGAGTGGCAAAAATCTGAATTATCCAGCAGGCACCTTCCCAGATAAAGTCAGACAGGGTGGCAAAAAATTTTTGAATTATCCAACATGCACCTTCCTGAATAAAATCGGACAAGGCATGCTATGCCTTCTTGTTTTAGCTCTCATACTGCAAAAAATTTCTTTTTTTGTGGTTTGTGTAGTGCCACGTTTTTCACATTTTTTGTGCTTTTCTTGATAATTTTGTTTTAAATGTGCCCCAAGCATAGTGCTAAACTGCTGTCTGTGTTTTTCTGTTCTGTACCTTACAAGGAAAAACATTTTTTAGATAAGCTTCATTCAGGCATGAGTTATAGTGCTGTTGGCCATTAATTCAATTTTAGTGAATCAACAGTATTTGTTAAATAAGGTGTCTTTAAACATAAATTTGCATAAAGCAAGTTTATGTATTAATTATTTTTTTTAAATGTATTAATTGTTTGATGAAAATACGTGACCAGAGGCTTAGGAGAAACTAATTCTATTTTTCCTAGAAGCAATGGTTCAGTATTTGCTAATTCAGTGTCCAAGGCAACTATATAGGACATAACTATTGCAAATAAGGGGCATTGACTCTGTGTGCGTGTGTATATATATTTCTTCATGTCTTTCCATTTTCTTACAATGGACCTGACACCATTTTCAAGAGGTGAGGTATCTATTTCCTTCTTTTAAAACTGGGTGGGGGCTTGTGAATTGTCTGACCAAAAGAAAATGGTGAAAATGATGTTCTGTAGTATCTGGGGCTAGATCACCAAAAGAAGACAATTTCTATCTGCCTTTCTTAGACATGCCCTTTGGAGACCTGAGACATCCTATGAGAAGTCCATACAGGAGAAACCATGAGAAGCAACCACATAACATAATAAATGGTTAGGGGATGCCATCTGTTTTAGTCCACTGATTTTGAAGCAACAGCCAGTCCCAACCATAAGACATGTCACTGACCGAGTCTTGCTGGGACCCCAGCCCCAGTCAGACTCTGACTGAAACAATGGGAAGACTCTGACTGGCAACCGCCGAGCTGAGCTCTGTCCACTGCCAGAATTATAGCAGGTAATAATAACAAGTGGTTGTTTTATTTATTTTTTTGGTAAGATGTATTTATTTATTTATTTATGACAGTGTGTGAACTGGGGCAGGGCGGGACAACAGGAGGTGGGAGGGATAGAGGGAGACTGCAGAACCCCACCAGGACTCAATCTCAAGACCCCTGAGATCATGACCCCAGCCGAAACCAAGAGTTGGCTGCTTAACTGACTGAACCACCCAGGCGCCTGGAAGTGGTTATTTTAAGCTACTATATTTTGAGATAATTTGTTCACAGACATCATCATCAAAGCAGACTGGATGCAGTATGCTCACTTTCAGCTAGTATCGAATTCATAGAAAGGCCCACCTTTAAGACTCCTTAAGGGTCCACATGTGGAGGTTGAGGGAGAATAGTGCAATAGGAATATTAAGGACTAGAGGAATGTGAGCCCTCTGCTAGTGTCATTTACTCAACCAGATCCTTTCCCATTTATGGATGAATGCTATTGTATATACCCAACTTCATGATTTTTTAAATCAGATAACACTGAGCTCATGCTGGGCAGCTCAGCAAGCATAGTCTCTTGGTGCTCCATAGTTAAGCAGTTCACTTCCACCAGAGTCTGCTAGGCCAAAGGGAGGCAAATATACAGGAAACATAGGTTTTAACTCCAAAACCATAATTTAGGCTGTGATTACTACTTTAGTCTTAGTAGAGGCACTATAGAGCATCCCTATCTGATTCATCACTTAAAGTACCATTGAAACTGCTGGATCATAAGACCCATGTGTCAGGGCATCTAGCAGCAAATAATGAGCATGGATAATAGCCCTCAAATCTGTTAGACTTATGGGTCATTCCATGAGAAATGGTATATTGGTTCTTCAAAAAATTAAAAGTAGAATTACCATATGATCCAGGAATTCCACTTCTGAATGTACACACAAAAAAACCCTGAAAGCAGGATTTTGAAGAGATGTCTGTGCACCTATGTTCATCATAGCATTATTTATAATAACTGAAAGGTAGAGGCAACCCAAGTGGTCACTGATGGATGAGTGGATAAAAAAAATACGTGATGTGTAGATGCAATGGCATATTATGTGGTCTTGGTGAGGAAGGACATTCTGACACACACCACCACAAGGATGGCTTGAGGACATTCTGCTAAGGGAAATAAACAGGTCATAAAAAGACAATACAGTATGGTTCCAATTCTATGAAGAACCTAGAGGAGTAAAATGAATAGAGACTGAATGTAGAGGGGTGGGTGCCAGGGTTGGGAGGACAGATGATTGGGGAGGTGTTGTTTAATGGGTGCAGATTCAGTTTTGCAAGATGAAAACAGTTCTGGAGACTGATTGTACAACAATATGAATGAACTACCACTGAACTATACAGCTAAAAATGTCTAGGATGGTAAGTTGTATTTTACGTGTATTTTCCCACAATTAGAAAAATGATCAATGGTTGCCAAGGGTTTGGGGGAGGGAGGGAAAGATGAATAAGTGGAGCACAAGAGATTTTTAGGGCAGCAAAATTATTCTGTCTGACACTGTAAGGGTGGATGCATGGCATTATATGTTTGTCAAAACCCACAGGACATTACAATCCAAAGAGTGAATCCTAATGTAAACTATGGACCTTAGTTAACAATAATGTATTAATATAGTTAATCAATTGTAACAATTGTACCACATTAGTACAAGACATTGGTAAGAGAGGAAAGTAAGTATGAGTGTGGGGAAGTATTTTATGCTCAATTTTTTCTCAAACTTAAACCTGCTCTAACTAAATAAAATCAGATAACTTTAAAAAAATTGTCAGGGACACTTGGCGGGGCAATCAGTGAGGTGTCCAACTCTTGATTTCCCTTTGGGTCTGATATAGGGTCATGGGATTGAGCCCTGTGTCGGGCTCTGCACTCAGCACAGTCTGCTTGGGTTTTTCTCTCCCTCTACCTCTGCCCTTCCCCCTGCTTCTCACTTTCTCTCTCTCAAATAGATAAATAAGATCTTTAAAAAAAATAGTCGGATCTATTATTCCTTAAATGGATCAGAGTAGCACACACACATGCCATAAGTTATCTCCAAAATCCAGATTCCCAAGGGTTATGACTTATTTTTTTCCCATATTGGATGGGGCAGGGTACAACAACATACCATTTATTTTAGAGGCTATCTATATCCAAACCTGGCCCAGACCACAAGGTCCCTAGAAACCTCATTAATGTGTAAATACCACCTCATTAATGTATAAATACCACTGAAATTTCTCCGGCAAATGTTTCCTATTAAAACACCTAGGTTTTCCTATGTTTCCTTCTCTAATGCAAAATGTCATCTCTGTTATGTAATAGCATGATATGCTGGGAAAAATTAGTATGATTAAGTTATTGTATTATGTTAAGAAAGAGCACATTAAAATTGACATAATCCTAAAGTAACACAGTGAAGGAATATTGCTGTCCTTGCCAGGTGAAATTGGACTACTCCCAATTGAATCTATTAATTGGGAATAAGAAATAAATTATTTGATCAGTCAATTAGTGGCTTCATATCTATTGCCAGAATCTGTTTGATCTGTCTGAGTAAAGGGGGCAACCCCAGAAAATATCCTGCAATTAGTGTTAATACCTGATGAAGTTCACTATAATCTACAGTCATTTTTCAAAATCAATCTTGGAATGTAACTCAACATGTTAAGGAATCAAGGTGGAGATTCTGCCAGGTGCTAAGTATTTCTAGTCCAACTGTATATTGAAGAACTAAGGGAATAACCACAGAATGGGTTCTTGGGCTCTCTGCACCCACTGTATGACTGGCTTAGGCCAATTTTCCATTTATTGCCTGATCTCTGTAAGCTCTCATTCTGACCTACAGGTTCTTTAGATTCTGGTAGGTTAACTCAGAACTCCCAAAGGTCTAGGTATATACCTTTCTCCAGTGTACAGTAACCTTGTTAAATGGTTCCAGGTGCCTTGGGGAAAAGCTTAGAGGAAGATCCACAAGATACATTCATGGCAGGAATAAATACAGCTGCTCTGAACATCATCTTCAAATGTATCTAGCCCCCTCTTCATTCAAGGGCCTCTAGCTCTGACTTGGCTGTGAGAATTAGATTTCAGGTCATACATTCTCACTTTAGCTTCTCAAAGCAGGTTTCTGCTCTTCAGACCTATGGTTTATATGCATCAGGTAACCCCTCAGTGAGCTGCACATCCATGTTGTTACTTTGGATAGAAGATCACTTAGTTATCATCACAGATTCCCATGGGTCAAAACACTCCATCCTTGAAATCTTTTATAGTAATGTGCCAGACTTATCTCTGATAGTTAAGTGTCACTGGCATCTGCACCCTACTACTATGAGGTCTTATTACTCTCACTGAAATCAGAGAGCCCAATTACTTTGTAGAATTTCACCCCACCATTTTCAGTCCATATAGGAGCATCACCACAGAGCTTTCAAGATGCTGGTGTTTTCCTCAACCATAAATTTTTAATGGCTTGGTGAGGAGAATTTCCCATGGGCCCTCTCAGAGTTATTTTTAGAATGTGACTGAGTTTACCCAGACTATATCCCATCCAGTGTTCCTCTGATACTCACTTCAGGCGATTCCTTCCTCTACAGAATGGAAGAAAAGTTCTGGTATGTCAATCTTTTAGATTATAGACCACTGCTTATTTAGGATCCCATTACTTCACCAAACAATTTATTACAAATATTACGTGTCCTTCAAGGTAATACATACGATTTTAAATCTTGATTGAACACACCCATATTAGTAAAGTTTTTTCTCATATAATCTTACATTTTGTCCTTTTTGATCTTTTATAATTAGGATCTATCCCTACACATGCTTCCCAGTTTCTTGATGATAAAATTTCACAAGATTTTTGTAATTTCCTTTATGTATATTTCCTTCCAGCTAGAATAGACCTTGCCATTGTTTCCTTGGACATACTGGAATTGTACTTTCATTATGGGTCTGAAAAAAAAATGTGTTGAGGAAGAATTTTAAACAGAGTAGGCATTTTTTTATGAAGCACCTGGTCCAGGTGAAGTTTCTGCAGGGTTTTTAATAAAAGGGATGTCTGGTTTCCTCAGATTGGGAGGAGGAAATTCATTCTCTACAAAATTCTGCACTTGCTGAAATTCTTCCAATGATAAAACTATGCTAAAATTGCATAAGATAATGGATAACTTTCTAGATGGTTTAGAAACTCTCTGATACTCCAGCACTTCTTTAGGTAGGGAGTTGAAAGATTTAAGTTTATTGTCATTTTTGTAAGCTTTCTAGAACTTTCAAAAACAGTCAGCCTGTCTCACAAACTTTGTAATCATTATTGTTTCTATAACCATCAAATTGAGTAGCCATTTGCTCATCCAAAGCTTTGATGCTAAAACTGAACTCTACCATTTCCCCCATCTGGAGATAATCTTTGTAATAATAAGACCACTTATGTCATAGGTTTTCAGAATCCCATCACATCTGCAAGGAGATCATTACATTTGACAAATATGTAGAAAACAGTGTTGAGGGTTCTTTCTTTGGTTTTATCCACTCTATCAGGAAGAATTCTAAACAAGGTACACCCCATATAGTTCTAATGAAAATACTTTAACAAGGGGACTGACAGAGATGTGAGCAGAGGTAAGGAACCAAATGAGGGATTTTGAAACACCCAGACTAGCAACAACACTAAGCCAATGCTACCATAGGGTTAAAGTTTTAAAAGAAGGATTAGCACTGTCAAAACTCAGGGATGGCTGGATCTGAAGTGCATGGAGCACATAGAAGTAACTATATAGTCTTAGAGGACAAAGCTGGTGCCAGATTAATGGCTCCAAGGCAGTCAGTGCAGAGAAGAAATATCCTTATAATTTTACCCATATTTACTCCTACTGATCTTCAGCTGGTGCTCCCATTGACTGAATACAGTGAAAACCAATCAGCAAGCCAATGTAGTGGTACAGACTATTGAGACCAAACATTCAAGGCACACAGCAGAACAAAGAAGTTCAGAGAATGGATCTTTTGGTGAAATAGAAAAAAAAATCATCAAGACAATAATGCAACAGTCCAGGCCAGATATTGTCATGGCTTGGACCAGGTGTGATACTGGTAAAGGTAGTGAGAATTTATGAGATTCTGGACATATTTCTTTTTTTATTGTTATGTTAATCACCATATATTACATCATTAGTTTTTGATGTAGTGTTCCATGATTCATTGTTTGTTCATAACACCCAGTGCTCCATGCAGAATGTGCCCTCTTTAATACCCATCACCAGGCTAACCCATCCCCCTACCCTCCTCCCCTCTGGAACCCTCAGTTTGTTTTTCAGAGTCCATCATCTGTCACGGTTCGTCTCCCCCTCTGACTTACTCCCCTTCATTCTTCCTCTCCTGCGGTCTTCTTCTTTTTCTTTTTTCTTAAAATATGTTGCGTTATTTGTTTCAGAAGTACAGATCTGTGATTCAACAGTCTTGCACAATTCACAGCGCTCACCGTAGCACATACCCTCCCCAATGTCTATCACCCAGGCACCCCATCCCTCCCACCCCCCACCACTCCACTAACACTCAGTTTGTTTCCTGAGATTAAGAATTCCTCATATCAGTGAGGTCATATGATACATGTCTTTCTCTGATTGACTTATTTCACTCAGCATAACACCCTCCAGTTCCATCCACGTCGTTGCAAATGGCAAGATCTCATTCCTTTTGATGGCTGCATAATATGATTCTGGACATATTTCTAAGAAAGATATAACAAGACTTGGAGGTGGATTAAATGTGCACATGGGAAAGAGAAATAAGAAATAGATATAGAGAAATTCATGGAAAAAGTAGGATTGAGAGAACATTTAATTTGGATAAGATAACTCAGAGATGTCATCAAAGTAGAGCAGCCAAGTAAGCAGCTGAATATATAAATCTAGAGTTCAGAGCAGAGTCTAGCCTGGAGATATAATTCATAAATAGTATTATTATTTAATAATTATAATTGCCAAATAACCTATAAAGTGCTTAGCTGATAATAGGAATCCAATAAATGTGAAGTTCTATTTCTGTCAGTCTTCAAAGAAAGACTAAGATGGTTTATGCCCATACACCCCCTTCTATTAGTAGCCTGAGACATAGAGAAAAGTGGAGATTTTAAAGGGAATGAAACCACAAGTGTAAAATATACAATCAATAGAATAAACACTGCAGTAGATATAATTCTGAAAATGAGGCAAGCCACAGGGGGATCTATTTCTTCTGGATGAAGTTGGGTTTATATACCACCCAGAGAATTCTTTGTAGCCTTTGACAATACCTCACTGAGCATATAATTGCCAGAAAGGTGGGAAGGAATTAAGCACTGTGAGTAATATCCTTTGTAATGTCTCACAGAGAAAGGTTAAGGAAATTTCATTTGCTATGAGGAGATGGAAATAAATTAGTTAAGTCACCATGGAAAATCAAGCAGGCAGGACCAGACTGTGATAAGATCCAGAGAAAGAAATATGAGATTTTTAAAAATAGACATTTTAATTCATACAATAATAAATGTGAGACTAATTTTACAGATGAGAACCAATGCAAAAAGCATCAAGATTATTCAGCTTAAGTTAGAAAGGACTGGATGTCTTTATAAGACAAGTCAGTTGTTATGAGGTTTTTTACTATTTATTTACATATTTTAATGGGCAGGAAACAAATAAGTTAAAGTAAGCCTTGAACCTAGAAATCTCTTTAACATTCTCAGAAGACTGAGAATAAGAAAAAAAAATGGTTTGAAGTGGAATTGCCAGAAGCCCTTTATAAAACTTGAGTCTTACTAGTCATAATGGTTGCTGAAACATTTATTCAAGACCCATTTACCTTTCAGTCCTCTTTTTATGAAAATTTGGGTTCTCATTAACTATTAATATATTATTTTATTAATTGTATACAAACCTGATATGCTAGTGATAGGCTGAAAGAAGATCACTTTTTGTGCCGGAA
Organism: Callorhinus ursinus; assembly: GCF_003265705.2. Lineage (NCBI taxonomy): Eukaryota > Metazoa > Chordata > Mammalia > Carnivora > Otariidae > Callorhinus > Callorhinus ursinus. The sequence goes on along the minus strand of NW_027397067.1, from coordinate 77,469,183 downwards.
AGAGAATATGAATGGCAGAGTAGAGTCATTTTTATGTAATATAGACTAGAGGATGGGAAGGAGGATAAATGAAATTTAAGTCAAAAACACCCAGGAATAGGAATTGCAAACCCTCATCTGTTTCACAGATAAACTCAAAACTAAAGAGAAAGGATGATTGAGGTCAAAGCTGATTGCTCATCTCCTGATGTGGAGATATGGGCTGGGGAAGGCAACGTTGACAGTAGTGGTGGGACACAACCCCTGGATGCCTATGGGGTTCTGCACTTGACTCCATGAAGTCTACTTCCCCAGTTATGTATCCAAGTCATACCCTGTATCAGCTAGGGTAAATGTGGGTGTAAGTCACAGCACACCTCCAACTGGCTTAAACAATAGATGTTAATTACTGGATTCATTGGCTTATTTGCTATGAAGTCCAGAATTGGAGTCAATCTTGGGTTGAGACTGATTTATCAGGTCAAAAAACACATATAAGAATATGATTCTTTCCTTCTCTTCCTATTGCCTCCCACGGAGTCAGCCTTATCCTAAGGTTGAGTCACCACTGTGGTCACCAGATAGCTGTCAACAGGGGACCAAGTCCTGAGGCCAGGGATAGGGATGTAGGTGAGACCATTCCAGCTGAGCAGCTGTTACTCACTGGGGGAGATTCCTCTAGGGAGTATCCTTTACCAGCATCAGAAGAATGGAGAGCAGAACCTTGGGAAGAAGTCACAGATGCACATTCACTCTCAAGCTCCCAGCATATTGTCTGAACTCAAACGGTCAGAATTTTAAGTCACAATTACTTAGACCACTTAGAACTGAGGTCACCTACTTTCAGAGTGCACCTAAACATTGTACAAATGTTGTGTAAAATTATGGAGATAAACCTAAAAGAGTAATGAGATTATGCATTTGACTCCTCCTATTCTCAGATATAAACTAGGATCTAAGTTTTATTTTCCTTTTTTCCCTCAGTGCCGAGCAAAGACAGTGCAGAAGTATAGGAATAGGTATACAGTATGTACTGTAGAGCAGGTGCTGCCCTGAGCCTTTGTACATTTTAACTTTCCCATCATTTTTACAAAATTATGAGGTAGGTTCTGTGATGAACTCCATTCTGCCAACAAGGGAAGTGGAACCACATACAACTAAATACTAGCAGATCTGAGATATAAACCTTTACAACTTACCACTCTTTGAATACTCTTTGAGGGAATGAATGCATTAATTAATGAAAGAATCACTGCATTAATGAATGAATAATAAATGGAATGAAAATGTTTCTGTCTACATACCCTAAACATGTTTGTGCTCTCTTTAGAGACAGTGTCCCCAAAACATGTTACTAGATATTAGGAAAGATGATTTCCAGCTCTAAGAATGCCCTTACCTTTCCATCTAATTTTGAACCATTTGTATACTACTCAGGGACATTGTCCATTCAACCATTAAATAGGGATTAAAATTCTGCCCTTTCTACTTCACAGGGCATTTTTGTGGATATAAGAAGATAACACACGTTGGAAGTACACTGGAAACTATCAGGCATCACACTAATATAAAGTATAATTCTAAGCAATGTAAAACTTTGCAGGTAGTAAAATTCTTTCCCTGTGATTATCAAGATGTTGATGAATAATAGATATCTGAAGGGCACAGTCTATGGTTATTAACTCAGCAATAGAGACCTGCCATAATCATTAAAGTTCAGAATTTTAGAGTAAAAGAGCCATTAAAGATCATTTGGTTTGACCCCTCATGTTTCATATCAAGACTGACTTAAGATTATCTCACCTATGGAGACACATAATCATCAACATAAAGTAGTCCCTGTTTGTCCTACCCGTTCTAGTCATGAGTGAATAATGCCAGGACGTGCTCAAACCCTCAGGAACGGTAATGTCATTGCATTGTCTGCAATAAGAATGTCTGGTTGCCATCATCAGCTCTTTAAGTTACTCAGAACAAATAATTATTTGTACTCAATAAGAGTGTTTATTTAGTGAATAAATTGTAATATTTTAGAGACCAGGCAGTAGCATATCTTTCTCTTTCAAGTGAGCAGCTGCTCCAGGGAGGTAACTGGCCCTGACAAGGGCTAGGCTCCTAAATATGTTTCCATAACTTACTAGCTGCTGGGTAAACCTAACCAATTATCTTAACCTGTCTGACATTGTTGGCTCAAGTAGAATATGGCAGCATTTTAGGTAGTTATTGAATTAATCAATGAGGGAATAGGGGAATGAATGTCATATAGGTTAGCCACACCACAATAATCTTACATGGTCAACCACCCCAAGCTCAGCACAAAGCACACATTATCACATTCACATTCCTGCAGGCCAGTGAGGGCAACTCTACATCTGGCTGTAGGACTGTGAGCCAGGTGGGTTTTTCTCTGTTCTATGGTTATTCATTCTTCTGGATTGATGCAGATAGCCAGGGCAGGTCCTTCTCATGCTACAGTAGAAGCTCAGAAGAGTGAGTCTAAAGTGTGGGAAACTTTTAAGTCCCTACCAATGTCACCTGATTAATAGCCCACTTAAAGCAGATAGTATACGTGAGCCCCAAATTAAGAGATAAGGAAGAATATTCCACCTGCCATATAACTTTTTTTTTCCCTCAGTAGAATCCAGACTAGTAACATATATCCAAAGTTGGCCACAGTAAGTGCCATGCCCAACATAAATTGGGAGGTAGGTGTTCTGTGCTGTATTGTGTTTTCCAAAATTTATATGTTGAAACCCTAACCCCCAATGTGATTATATTTGGGGATAGGGTCTTTAAGGAGGCAGTTAAGGCTAAATAATGCAATAAAGGTGGCCCCAATCCAAAAGGATTAATGTACTTACAAGAAGTAGAAGAGACTTCGGGAGAATGTCCACAGAGTAGAGGGCCATATGAGGACACAGGAAACAGGTGGGTGTCTGCAAGCCAGGGAGAGTGACCTTGCCAGAAGGCAGCCCAGCTAGCACCTTGGGTTTGGACTTCTAACCTCCAGATCTGTGAAAAATAAATTTCTGTTTTTTAAGCCACCAAGTCTGTGGTGATTTGCTATGTACGGGAGCCCCAGAAGGCAAATACAGAGGGTAATATTCTGTTCTCATGGAGATGGGGATGGAGAGAGAGAATATTTGCTGAACAATCATCTATTTTAACACTGATATGCAATTTATCTTCCAGACCCATTTTGAGTCTGAGAGAAGCAGAGTTTAGAGAAATTTGCCTCCTACTTGAGCACTCTGTCAGCAGGTGACAGAATAGGGTCTTGAATTAAAGACTTCTTAATTCAAACCCTTTATTCTTTTTAGAATATAGCTCTTTTCCCCCTCAATAGAATCCAGACTAGTAACATATATCCAAAAGTGGAACAACCTATGTGTGTGGAATGAATGACCATATCTCTTACCGCCCAGCTGGGACGATAAAGCACAGAGTGAAACAAGATGTCTGCTGGGTTGCCAGCGGAACAAGCTGAACTAAGGGAGGCTAAAGTGTGTTTAGGGATATGTTGATGAAAGCTTAAATTGAGCTTCAATTGCATCATTTATAAACAGGATAAGAATAGTATATACCTTGGAGGTTTCCGTGAAAGTAAGTGAGATAGTATATGTAAAAAAAATGAGTCCAGTGTGTGTGTATTTCTAATACTAAAACAATGACAGGTATGACTACTATTTTGTTACAGTGCTTAGAATGGCAGAGCAAATGGCACATGCTTGAGTCAGAGAAATACTTTCCCTGGATAGTGTTTGCATAAATCCTCCTCTTTACTTTTAAGATTTATTAATAAAAAGGGGAATTAGTAAAATCTTGCTTATCTCAGAATCTTTGAATGTGTGTGTGCATGTGCACACATGTGCACATGTGGGTGTGTGTATATTGCTGACTTTATCTCTGCTGTGATCAGATTGAAATTAAATTTATGGTTTACCTCTTAGGGGCAGGGTGATCGCCAAAACTTTTGAGTCTGTTCCCCTCAAGATCACCCTCCTGAACAGTACTATTTATACACTTATAGCTGACTCCCTGCCAACCTCTTCCACGCACATACCAACACAAACACACACCAGCATACATCCACATACACAAACCCCCAACATGCATAGCCCCAGGCCATACCAGACCACCCACACATGTGCACATGCATGTGCACCCGCACACACACACACACACACACACTTTCTCTTCTTCTTTGCTTATGTAGCACGTATCATCCTTTACAGCTCATTTTTCTTATCAGATTCCTTGAAAGATTTTGTGGCCCTCATTTACTATATGCACTGGCTAGTTTTATGGGTCAACTTGACAGGGCCACAGGATGCCCAGATATTTAGTGAAACAAGATTTCTTGTGTGTGTGAGGGTGCTTTGGATAAGATTAGCATTTGAGTTGGTGGACTGATTAACACAGATCGCCTTCCCCAGCACGAATAGGCATTATCCAACCTGTTGAGGGCCTGAATAGAACAAAAAGGTGGAGGAAAGAGGGATTCCATCTTTACTGCTAAGCTAGGACCTCAATCTTCTGCTCTCAGAAGTCCTGATTCTCAGCCTGCTGACTAGGACTGGGTCTACACCATTGGCTCTCTGGCTTTTAGGCCTTCAAACCGTACCACCCAGTTTCCTGGGTCTCCAACTTGCTGAGAGCAGGTGACAGAACTTGGCAGCCTCCATAATCCTGAGGGTCAGTACCTTAGAATAGATCTCTTTATACATACCCTGTTGGATCCCATGTCTCTGGAGAACGCTGACTAATGCACTGTATTGATTCACTTTCACTTTTCATACATTTTAGACTTGAACTTTTCTTTTTTCTGTCACCAATATAATGGCAGATACTTGAGGAATCCACATGGTGACTTTTTGCTTCCATTTTCTCTGTGCCTAATAAACTATACTGTACACCACCAGCAGAAGCACATAATGGACACTCATGAAAAACTTTTAATTAAAAATCATATTAAGTAATAAATGAATATATTTCCAATTTTCATGTGGAAATTGTAATTTTATTAGGAATTTGTAATATATTTATGATAAGAAGGTCTCACATCTATCTAATAAATAAATTTTGAAATCTTCTGATTGCAGAAGTAATAAGCATTTATTATATGGATTGAAAATAATGCTAATGAATGTAAAAATATTTAAAAATCATATAAAAAATCACATTTAAAGTCAGCCTGTTAATATTTAATGACTTCCTTTCTAGTCTGTAATTTATAATTTTACATTATACTGAGCTGAGATCACACTACATATTTTATATCCTCCTCTTTTCAATTAATATTATATTGTGAGTATTTTCCCATCATTAAAAATTTTGTCAAAGATGTTTATGCCTGCTTGTGTAAATCAATAATAAAATGATTTAGGTGTGCTAATGTAGTCATTAGGTGATAGGATTAAAATGAATACATTAACAGAATCTCTCGGGGTGCCCGGGTGGCTCAGTTGTGAAGCGTCTGCCTTCAGCTCGGATCATGATCCCGAGGTCCTGGGATCAAGCCCCGCATCGGACTCCCTGCTCCACAGGAAGCCTGCTTCTCCCTCTCCCACTCCCCCTGCTTGTGTTCCCTCTCTTACTGTGTCTCCCTCTCTCTCTGTCAAATGAATGAATAAAATCTTTAAAAAAAAAAAAAGAATCTCTCCTCCCATATGGATATTTCCTTTAAGCCAAAGCTCCTTATTACCAAAATGACTGTGTGCTTAGTTAGTAAGCTGAAGTTAGAAATCCACAGAGGCTTAATATCTTTATCACAGAGATTAATGAGGAGGTATACTCAATACCCTCACACAATACTAGACAGCTGATATATAGTGTATGATATAAATTCCATTCTGTAAAAGTTAAGCTACTGTAATATTCACTTAACATATTAATGGGCTCTGTGGATGAGAATAAATTTAGCATGACACAAGTTTTCTGCCCTTGGGTATGAGCAATCTACTTGAAGGACCAGACATATACATGGGAGACAGTTATAGAACTGTCCCAAGGAATGAGGCAAGGGATGCACAATGTAGACAGTCAGCGAGCTATGAATGTAGAAGTGGGAAGTCAAACTGGATGGGCACTATCCAAGAAAGCTTCCTGGAAAAGCTGGTCTTACCTTCGGTATTCTGAATAATGGGCTATGGTGAGGAATAGTATTTACTCCATACCTGTTATAAGCCAGTCCTCATCTCCAGTTACCTTCACCCTGGACAACCAGCAGTGACATTCCCTTTTGATAAATGTGACTTGAACACTTCTGACTCCACATCTATGCTCTTTAAATGACACTGCTAAAGGAATGGCTAAAAAGGAGAGAACATCGAGGCAGGGAACAGAGTATGCAAAAGCCCAGATAAACATGGGATCTGGGAGTGAAGAGGGGCAGTACCCAAGGCAGGTGTGTTGCACTCTGTGGAGTTGAGAGAATGGCTATGATGAGAGGAAATATACACAGTGGAGTCACATGGCAAGAAATGCTAAATAACAAAAGATAGCAACCATGGAGATACCCGGGATACTGATTCCCCTTGTATGGTCCCATTAACTAGACCCTTAGCTAATGATGTCAATTTTGCATTCCGTTGACTAAAAAACTGCTTAGAAAAAACAATTCATTGGAAAATTGCGTGTGTGTGTGTGTGTGTGAGAGAGAAAGAAATCATGAAATCCTATCTTCTCTATTATAGTGAAAATATAATTGACTGTTTTTAACGAGAGTGAACTGAAGGCCCCTTTTAAGCATACTAATATATGTAGTCAAAATGAATCACTTTCATGTGTCACAAAGGCCACTAGAATGTAAGAGACCTGGCCCTTGCCCTCAGAGTGCTCAGAGCCTAGTGGGAGAGACTGCGTGTAACAGGTGCTATAACGGAGAGGGCTGGGCACCATGAAGACCCACAAAGTGGCAGTTAGTCTAGGAGGGAAGGGAGGGTCCTCCTCGGGAAAGTGTCCAGTGCAAACAGTGGCTGATTTCAGATCTCTAGGAAAGACTGGGGAGCCCGGGCAAATGGGGAAGGATGAAGCACTAAAGAAGAAATAGCATTTCAGAGTCCTTATCGTTTGATTCATCAAAGCTTATTTTAAAAAAAAAAAAAAAAAAAAAAAAGCCACGGTGGCCAAAATGTAGAGAACAAGAGGGAACAGCAAGTCACAAAGAGGTCAGTGGGGCTGGATGTTGCAGGGCTTATTGTCCAAGGGAAAGATCTGGTCTTCATTCCAAGAAAAATAAGCCATTGAGGAGCCTTCCACATATGACTGGACTTTACTTATTATTTTTTACTTTTTATTTTTTTATTTTTTCATTTTATCATGATATGTTAATCATCATACATTACATCATTAGTTTTTGATGTAGTGTTCCATGATTCATTGTTTCTGTATACGACCCAGTGCTCCATTCAGTATGTGCTCTCTTTAATACCCATCACCAGGCTAACCCATCCCCCCACCCCCTCTAGAACCCTCAGTTTGTTTCTTAGAGTCCATAGTCTCTCATGGTTCGTCTCCTCCTCTGATGTCCCCCCCATTCATTTTCCCTTCCTGATATCTTCTTTTTTTTTTTAAACATATAATGTATTATTTCTTTCAGAAGTACAGGTCTGTAATTCAACAGTCTTACACAATTCACAGCGCTCACCATAGCACATACCCTCCCCAATGTCTATCACCCAGCCATCTCATCCCTCCCACACACCACGACTCCAGCAACTCTCAGTTTGTTTCCTGAGATTAAGAATTCTTCATATCAGTGAGATCATATGATACATGTCTTTCTCTGATTGACTTATTTTCCTGAGGATAACACCCTCCAGTTCCAACCACGTCATTGCAAATGGCAAGCGTTCATTCCTTTTGATGGCTGCATAATACTCCATTATATATATATATATATATATATATATATATATATATATATATATATTATCACATCTTCTTCATCGATTCATCTATCGATGGACATCTTAGCTCTTTCCACAGTTTGGATATTGTGGACAATGCTGCTATAAACATCGGGGTGCACATACCCCTTCAGATCCCTACATTTGTAGGGATGGGGTAAATACTCAGCAGTGCAATTGCTGGATCGTATGGTAGCTCTATTTTCACCTTTTTGAGGAACCTCCATACTGTTTTCCAGAGTGGCTGCACCAGCTTGCATTCCCACCAACAGTGTAGGAGGGTTCCCCTTTCTCCGCATCCCCGCCAACATCTGTCATTTCCGGACATGTTAATTTTAGCCATTCTGACTGGTGTGAGGTGATATCTCATTGAGGTTTTGATTTCGATTTCCCTGATGCCAAGTGATGCTGAGTACTTTTTCATGTGTCTGTTGGCCATTTGGATGTCTTCTTTGGAAAAATGTCTGTTCATGTCTTCCGCCCATTTCTTGATTGGATCATTTGTTTTTTGGGTGTGGAGTTTCAGAAATTCTTTATAGATTTGGATACTAGCCCTTTATCTGATATGTCATTTGCAAATATTTTCTCCCATTCTGTCGGTTGTCTTTTGGTTTTGTTGACTATTTCGTTGCTGTGCAAAAGCTTTTTATCTTGATGAGGTACCAATAGTTCATTTTTGACCTTGCCTCCCTTGCCTTTGGCAACGTTTCTAGGAAGAAGTTGCTGCGGCTGAGGTCGAAGAGGTTGCTACCTGTGTTCTCCTTTAGGATTTTGATGGATTCCTGTCTCACCTTTAGGTCTTTCAACCACTTGGAGTCTATTTTTGTGTAGGGTGTAAGGAAATGGTCCAGTTTCATTCTTCTGAAGGGGGGTGTCCAATTTTCCCAACACCATTTGTTGAAGAGACTTTTTGCCATTGGACATTCTTTCCTGCTTTGTCGAAGATTAGTTGATCATAGAGTTGGGGGTCCATTTCTGGGCTCTCTATTCTGTTCCATTGATCTATGTGTCTGTTTTTGTGCCACTACCATACTGTCTTGAGGATTACAGCTTTGTAATAGAGCTTGATGTCCAGAATTGTGATGCCACAAGCGTTGCTTTTCTTTTTCAACATTCCGGGGTCTTTTCCAGTTCCATTCAAATTTTAGGATTATTTGTTCCATTTCTTTGAAAAAAGTGGATAGTATTTTGATAGGGATTGCATTCAATGTGTAGACTGCTCTAGGTAGCATTGACATCTTCACAATATTTGTTGTTCCAATCCATGAGCATGGAATGTTTTTCCATTGCTTTGTGTCTTCTTCAATTACTTTCAGGAGTATTTTATAGTTTTCTGAGTACAGATGCTTTGCCTCTTTGGTTAGATTTATTACTAGGTATCTTTTGTTTTTGGGTGCAGTTGTAAATGGGATCGACTCCTTGATTTCTCTTTCTTCTGTCTTGTTGGCGTATAGGAATGCCACTGATTTCTGTGCATTGATTTTATATCCTGGCATTTTACTGAATTCCTGTATGAGTTCTAGCAGTTTTGGGGTGGAGTTTTTGGGTTTTCCACATAAAGTATCATATCATCTGCAAAGAGTGAGAGTTTGACTTCTTCTGTGCCAATTTGGATGCCTTTTTTTGATGTCTGATTCCTGTGGCTAGGACTTCTAATACTATGTTCAATAGCAGTGGTGATAGTAGACATCCCTGCTGTGTTCCTGACCTTAGGGGGAAAGCTCTCAGTTTTTCCCCACTGAGAATGATATTCGCTGTGGGTTTTTCGTAGATGGCTTTTATGATATTGAGGTATGTACCCTCTATCCCTATACTCTTAAGGGGTTGATCAAGAAAGGATACTGTACTTCGTCAAATGCTTTTTCTGCAACTATTGAGAGGATCATATGGTTTTTGTTCTTTCTTTTATTAATGTATTGTATCACATTGATTGATTTGCAGATGTTGAACCAACCTTGCAGCCCAAGGATAAATCCCACTTGGTCATGGTGAATAATCCTTTTGATGTACTGTTGGATCCTATTGGCTAGTATTTTGGTGAGAATTTTTGCATCCATGTTCATCAAGGATATTGATCTGTGATTCTCCTTTTTGATGAGGTCTTTGGTTTGGGGATCAAGTTAATGGTGGCCTCATCAAATGAGTTTGGAAGTTTTCCTTCCATTTCTATTTTTTGGAACAGTTCAGAAGAATAGGTATTAATTCTTCTTTAAATGTTTGGTAGAATTTCCCTGGGAAGCCATCTGGCCCTGGGTTTTTTTGCTTGGGAGATTTTTGATGACTGCTTCAATTTCCTTAGGGGTTATAGGTCTGTTCAGGTTTTCTATTTCTTCCTGGTTCAGTTTTGGTAGTTGGTACATCTCTAGGAATGCATCCATTTCTTCCAGATTGTCTAATTTGCTGGCATAGAGTTGCTCATAATATGTTCTTATAATTGTTTGTATTTCTTAAGTGTTGGTTGTGATCTCTCCTCTTTCATTCATGATTTTGTTGATTTGGGTCATTTCTCTTTTCTTTTTGATAACTCTGGCCAGGGTTTTATCAATCTTGTTAATTCTTTCAAAGAACAAGCTCCTAGTTTTGTTGATCTGTTCTACTGTTCTCTTGGTTTCTATTTCATTGATTTCTGCTCTGATCTTTATTATTTCTCTTCTCCTGCCGAGTTTAGGCTTTATTTGCTATTCTTTCTCCAGCTCCTTTAGGTGTAGGGTTAGGTTGTGTATTTGAGAATTTTCTTGTTTCTTGAGAAAGGCTTGTATTGCTATATACTTTCCTCTTAGGACTGCTTTGGCTGCATCCCAAAGTTTTGAACAGTTGTGTTTTCATTTTCATTGGTTTCCATGATTTTTTTAAATTCTTTAATTTCCTGGTTGACCCATTCATTCTTTAATAGGATGCTCTTTAGCTTCCATGTACTTGGGTTCTTTCCAGCTTGCCTCTTGTGATTGAGTTCTAGTTTCAAAGCACTGTGGTCTGAAAATATGCAGGGAATGATCCCAATCTTTTGGTACCAGTTGAGACCTGATTTGTGACCTAGGATGTGATCTATTCTGGAGAATCTTCCATGGGCAGTAGAGAAGAATGTGTATTCTGTTGCTTTGGGATGGAATGTTCTGAATCTATCTTGAAGTCCATTTGGTCCAGTGTGTCATTTAAAGTCTTTATTTCCTTGTTGATCTTTGGCTTAGATGAGCTGTCCATTTCAGTGAGGGGGGTGTTAAAGTCCCTCACTATTACTGTATTGTTGTCGCAGTGTTTCTTTGCTTTTTTATTTAATTGCCTTATATAATTGGCTGCTCCCATGTTAGGGGCATAGATGTTTACAATTGCTAGATCTTCTTGTTAGATAGACCCTTTAAGTAGGATATAGTGTCCTTCCTTATCTCTTATTATAGTCTTTGGTTTAAAATCTAATATGTCTGATATAAGGAATGCCACCCCAGCTTTCTTTTGGTGTCCATTAGCATGGTAAATGGTTTTCCACCCCCTCATTTCAATCTGTGGGTGTCTTTGGTCTAAAATGAACAGATGGGTCTTGTTTCTTAATCCAATCTGATAGCCTGTGTCTTTTGATTGTGGTATTTAGCCCATTTACATTCAGGGTAACTATTGAAAGATAGGAATTTAGTGCCATTTTATTGCGTGTAGGGTGACTCTTACTGTCTATTGTCTGTGTTCCTTTCTGGTCTTTGTTATTTTTAGGCTCTCTCTTTGCTTAGAGGACCCCTTTCAATATTTCTTGTAGGGCTGGTTTCATGTTTGCAAATTCCTTTAGTTTTTGTTTGTCCTGGAAACTTTTTAACTCTCCTTCTATTTTCAGTGAGAGCCTAGCTGGATAGAGTATTCTTGGCTGCATATTTATCTCATTTAGTGCTCTGAATATAGCATGCCCGTCCTTTCTGGCCTGCCAGGTCTCTGTGGATAGGTCTGTTGCCAATCTAATGTTTCTAACATTGCAGATTACAGATCTCTTGTCCTGAGATGCTTTCAGGATTTTCTCTTTGTCTCTGAGACTCGTAAGTTTTACTATTAGATGTCAGGGTGTTGACCTATTTTTACTGATTTTGAGAGGGGTTCTCTGTGCCTCCTGGATTTTGATGCCTGTTTCCTTCCCCAAATTAGGGTAGTTCTCTGCTATAATTTGCTCCTATATACCTTCTGCCCCTCTCTCTCTTTCTTCTTCTTCTGGGATCCCAATTTTTCTAATATTGTTTCGTCTTATGGTATTGCTTATCTCTCGAATTCTGCCCTCATGATCCAGTAGTTGTTTATCTCTCTTTTTCTCAGCTTCTTTATTTTCCATCATTTGGTCTTCTATATCACTAATTCTCTCTTCTGTCTCATTTATCCTAGAAGTTAGAGCCTCCATTTTTTTATTGCACCTCATTAATAGCCTTTTTGATTTCAACTTGGTTAGATTTTAGTTCTTTTATTTCTCCAGAAAGGGTTTCTCTAATATCTCCCATGCTTTTATCAAGCCTAGCTAGTTTTTAAAATCTAGTTCTGACATCTTACTAATGTCCATATTGATTAGGTCCCTGGCAGTCGGTACTGCCTCTTGTTCTTTTTTTTTTTTTTTTTTGAGGTTGTTTTTTCCATCTTGTAATTTTGTCCAGGGAGAATAGATGAATGAGAAAACAAAGTGCTAACAGGGTAACAACGACCCCAGAAAAATATACACTAAACAAATCAGAAGAGTCCTGAAACCAGGGGAAAAGAAAGGGAAAGAAAGAAAAAAGAAAAAGATAAAGAAAAAAAAACTAACAAACAAACAAAAAACAGAATATGATCAAATATGATCAGGCTGGTGCATAGATCAGTGCCACATACTAGATTTTGGGTGTATTTTGGTGTTTTGGAAGAATGTGCCTCCCAAAATTTTAAAGAAAGAAAAGCTTATATATGTACAAAAATAAGGGTAAATACGATGAAGGGATGGAATATGACTGTAAAGATGAAAGTTATAAAAGATTTTATAAAAGGAATTGATAAGATAAGAAATTGGTTGAAAAACAAAAGAAGAGGATTTAAAATAAAAAAAAAAAGGAGAGAATGTGATTAAACAGGATACTAGAACATAGCCATACACTAGAGATTTAGGGTATATTTTGGTCAGTTAGAAGAAACTGTATCCCAAATTTTAAAGAGAGAACAACATATAT
>NW_027397067.1:77397383-77455732 GCF_003265705.2 Callorhinus ursinus | reverse complement strand
TATATATATATATATATATATATATACCAAAAATAAGGTTAACTACTATGAAGGGATAGAATATGACTCTTCCACAAAGTGGTCGCTTTTCTGTCCAGAGAGTTGCTGCTAGTCTTTTCTTTGATCCCCTGTTGAGTTTTAGGTGCTCAGAATGGTTTGATCCCTACCTAGCTTAATTCCTGGGACTAGACGAAATTTAGGTCTCCTACTCTTCTGCCATCTTGCTCCTCCCTCCTGACTGGACTTTAGTTAAAGGGGAGGGTTGGGATGAAGAGAAAGAGAGGAGTCTCGGTGCCAAATAACCAGCGATAGGGTAAAGACAAAGAAGTCGTAAGTAGTGTTAAGGGTCTTGGCATAACGTAAAAAGAAAGATCTGGGTTTTGCACAAGGTATATAGGAGAAATAAGAAAGAATACAGTTCCTATGTCACAATCTACAGAGAGATAGAATATTTTAAATTAATGAATGCAGTGCAGGGTGCTCGATGAGACTGGAGTAATTAGACTAATATTGGAGATTCCACAGTTGACCAATCTAATTCAAACCAGGACCCATTACTTATCAGCAGTGAGATGTTCAGCCGGTTACCTAATTGCTATGAATCTCAATTTTTGCTTCCACAAGATGTCAATAATCATAACTCCAACTGTATAGAGTTTGGAGAAGGATCGGAAGACATAATATAGGCAAAGCAATAAACACAGAGATATAATCGCCAAAGCCTGTTAGATGTGACTGTTTTTTAGAAAATTTCCATTCCCATTGCTGTTGTAATGCCATTAGTAAAATCATCTTAATCACCATTGTTTTAAGAGCTTTAATAGACATATTATTTAAAATAGTCAAGTATTAATGTGATCCATTTTGGGAACTGAGTTAGCAATAGGTCAGGGAAATGAAAGATTTCAGAGAAGATAAGAGTTTTGATGTTGATTCAACCAGGAACTCTAAGGAGCATCCAGTAATGCTACAACCAAACCTTGTTAACAGCTTAAGGCGATTTACAATTAATCCTTAAAATAATCATGAAATGGGTACTAGTATGATCCCCTTTTTACTAATGAGGACACTGAGGTATAAAGGGATTAACTTGCCAGGAAACAGTCAGTTTATAAGTAGAGGAGCTGGAATTTGAACCCCAAGAGGCTGGCTCCAGAATGGGCAAGCTTAACCTCTAGGCACCCCTGCCTCTGTTGGGTTACAATGGGCAGTGGTAAAGGTGGCTAGTATAACTCTGTTGTTGGATCAATTTCTGATTTCTGCATGGGGTGCTACACATAATATCACAAAAAGGTACTATTTCCCAAAACAAATTACTTGGGAAACTCATGGAGAGGGACATGACACAGAGGCTGTATTATCATTTTTCCTTTTTTGAGGTTTCAAAATAAAAGATATATCCTGGATGCCACATATCATGAAGTTCCGTGTACTATTCCATCATTGGGGCAAGCAAAGGAAAACTGCATTCACAGATGAATTGTGTCTGCAATCAGCCTTGAACTTCCTGTGTCCAATTGAAGAAATGATTTTCCCTGGTAATGCAACATTTGATGCAGATGGATAGCCAAATTACTCCCCAGTGTTGGAACACTCCCCGGCAAAATGAGGAAGACTTCAGTCAATTTGATTTGTACAGAAAACCACTATTGCTCAAACTAGCCAACCATCACTAATGTTTTTATATAAAGCTGAGGAGTTCAGAGGTCTCTGGGATGAGCCGAAGCTGTGGAATCAGGAGATACATGCTGCCCCTATCATTCAAGGCTGGCTCACACGTCATCTCCCTGACCACCAGAAACAGAACAAATGGCTGGCAGAACACCTGGCTTGTACTTCTCCCATCTTAGTGCCCATCACAGCATATTAGACTTGTTACCCTCCTACCTTCTTGACAACACTGATCTGTGGATGTTGATGAGAATCATTTTAAACGTTTTTTTTTTTCTCTACCCAAAGGCCCTGAGTTGATGTGGAAAATTGTTTCACATATAACTTGAACATTATAGCCAGCTGTAGTTCTACTATGGTGCTCCCAATTTTCCGCTTGTTCAACCTCCATCTCCTCGCTCACCCAGCTTGCTGCTGCATCTGCTGGAAAGCTGCATAGAGTCTCATACCATGTCCAGCTCACCAGTTTCCCCTCTGCCCACTGTCTCATGCAAATGCCTCTGCAAGTCCATTCACACTTTCAGCAACACAACCACAGTCACCTCTGTTCCTCCTGATGCATCCCTCTTCTCCTCAGTAGGCAGATGTATCTGTTTTCTTACTGTTCCCTCATGCAGACAAGTGAGACAAGAGTCAGTGGTGTAGATGTTGTAGCCAAGTAAGGTTTCTTTATAGAGTTGTTCCAGGTTTACCAAGTGCATCAAACAAGTCCCTTGGTCCTCTGGGATGCAGCCCAGAGCATGTGGGGGATTAACTGGAATGGGACAGGGTCATGGTTAGGTAGGTTAATGTCCAGCTTTGCCCTCTACTCAGGATTCCTTCCCACTTCAGGCCCGGATATAGTGGCCTTTGGTGCCTAAACTCTAGCTCATTTACAATGCTCCTTTCTCTCCTGGATGCGCTGTCTCTCCCAACACCCTATCTCATGGGTCTTTTCTACCTTAGGTCACCACTCAGATCTTAATAATACTGAACAGTAGTGGCTAAGATTCATCTTCTTTCCCATGCTTCTCCTAGATGCCATGGAAATAAAGGTATGTGGCCAATCCCACTGATTGAAGTGAGGAGACCCAGAAGTCCAAGGAAAATGAAAATTACTGGGAGTATATCTTTCTCTTTCAAGATGGGGGGAGAGGTCTGACTTCCAGTTTTAATAAGAACAACAGTTTATTCAAAAATAAATGCATAAAATAAAAAATATATGTTTATATAACCAAGAAAGCCAGTCACATGACTTCATCTCAGAGAAAAGGAGCAGAGATAGATAGGACATCAGTTAAATCTACATGTCAGTATGCCCAAATATCATCTCCAAACCACACAGACCTGAATACCTCTTAATTTGTTTTACATCAGAATTTATTTGAACTCCTGTTTCTTCACCCCACCAACTAGATGATAAGTGCCTTGGACTCAGTGGCAATATCCTATTTATAGTGACATCATCATCTAAAACACAGAAGTCACTTGAAGAACATTATCTCTGCCATACGCCTTGCTATGTAATATCAATGCATAGTTATTTTGGCATTTGATAAAACATCTTATAAAAAGAATATGGGATATTTTATTATCCAACACTGACAGATAAGTAGGCTGAGGCACAAAGAGGTTTCCTAACTCAAAGTCAAAGCCACTAGAAGCACTCAATCTATCCAATCTTATAACAAATGATTATCCAGACTCTTTTACTGGGGAAAGCTATATGTAGTCCATCCATCCATCAATCCATCCATCTGTCTATCTATCCAACCATTTATGCAGTTATTTACCACAAACATATTAGGTACTATTCTATACTAGACAATGTGATAGTCACTGGGGACATGATATGAGTGAAAAAGAAATTAGCCTCTACCCTCAAAGAGCCTACAGTCTGGTCAGAAAACAAATATTCATCAAATAATCCAACACAAATGCAGCAGATACAAGCTGGATACACAGTACAAATGCTCACCAAACAGTTTCTCATGGACTAGATTTGTCAGGCTCTGGCTAGGCATCCTGATGATGTACTACTCTTCTCTCTCAACTTGTATGCTCCCCTCCCAGCCAGCTACATGTTTCAACCCACCTCATCCCCTGTTCCAGTGCTCTGACAGACAGGGTGAACAGAAGGGGCTCCAGCATAGTACTGGATGAAGCACTGACCTTGCTTTGCTGTTGCATCAGCCGTGACTTTGATGCTGAGCAAGTGCCTGGTTCCTCTCTAATTCTCTTTCTCTGTCTTGAGCCTGGGGTGTCAGAGAAAAAGGAAGGAAGAGCAGCCATTAGAACTCCACTGGAGACGTGGTATGATAGAAGAGCAGTGACCTCCCTTTAGGAAAGCCTAAAAATAAAAGGGTGTGTGTTGAGGCACCTGGGTGGCTCAGTTGGTTAAGCAACTGTCTTCGGCTCGGGTCATGATCCCAGCCCTGGAATCGAGTCCCACATTGGGCTCCCCCTGCTCTGAGGGGAGCCTGCTTCTCCCTCTGCCTCTGCCTCTGCCTGCCACTCCCCCTGCTTGTGCTCTCTCTCTCTTTCTGTCAAATAAATAAATAAAATCTTTAATAAAAAAAGGGTGTGTGTTTATTAAATAATCAGTATGTACACTGAACCTAGGGGGTATCTGTCAAAATCCAAAGTAGGAATACTAGCTGCCATTCATGGAGTGCTCACACCTGCTTAGCTGCCATCATCAAACTTCCCAAAGCCTACAGTCCTGGTTGTATAGTATAGGCCATGTTGTGGCCACAGCTACTCAAATGCTCTCTCTGTTTGCCTTGGTAGAAGTTTTGAGTAAATAAATATTACTTTAAAATTGCAAATACTTCACAGAGGGATTGTTGGTCACCCTTTGTCCATACACGTCTCGTAAGTTTGTTGTACAGCTTAAATACACATACACACACACAATGAAAATTTAGGATTTTTTAGAAGGAAATGATCCAGAATTGTCAAACAAATACAACCATCTGGTCTCTTCTGTGAGGGGATGTTTGTTATAATTTAATCTTGGAGTCAGATGGATTTGACATTGATTCTTGGATCAGCACTTCATAATTGTGTAACCTTGGGAAGTGACCTTGGTGTGTGTGTGTGTGTGTGTGTGTGTGTGTGTGTGTGTGTGTGTCAGCTTCCTCATCTGTAAAACTGAGATAAAAATCCACATATTTTAAATATTTAATGACATACTTCATGTTGGTGTCCAGCGGAGTGCATAATATATTTTAGGATTGCAATAGTTAGGTCTATGCCACAGACCTATGTTATTCGGGAAGATGATGATACTTAGAGCATTCCAACAGCTCAGAGAACATAAGCTTATTAATTCATCTTTTACCATGACTTTTAAAGAACCAAATATGATTTTAAAATGTGAACTTTGTATACATCTGCCTTGATCTGATTATATAAGGATTTATCTCTTTGAAATGTGTTGTGATCCTAAAATTGATTTCATTCTTTATTTTGTGTGATTCTGTTCTAAAGTGGTTGGTAAAGACATGGAGAGACAGCAGTCTGAACCAACAAATGTCTCAGGCTTTTTTTTTTTTTAATGAGGCAGCATGACATTATAGGAAAAAAGCCTAGACTAGGGGTCAGAAAACTGGATTAGAACTCTGGGTTTTCTATAGCCTTTAAGCACATCATTTACCATTTCTGAATTTCTGATATCTTTACTTAAAAGAGGATCAAATCACCTACCTTGCAGTATTGTGTCAAAACTCAAAATACAGATGAAGTGCTTAGTATATAGTCAGTGCTCAGTCGATAACTACTATGTTTATATGAAGATCTTCATGCACAATCTATGGCCAGTGAACTATTTTTTTTAAATATTTATTTATTTATTTTAGAGAGAGAGAGAGAGCAGAGGGAAGGGGCAGAGGGGGGAGGGAGAGAAAGAATTTCAAGCAGACTCTCTGCTGAGTGCTGAGCCTGACTCAGGGTTTGATCTCAAGATTGTGAGATCATGACCTGAACCAAAATCAAGAGTTGGATGCTTAATTGACTGAGTCACCGTTATGGCAAGTAAACTCTTATCACTGTAACTTTCTCTATGTATAAGTTAGAATATATGTCTTTGAGAGAGTAATTTGTTTTGGATAAGTTTTTGAATATTTATCATATATATTTTAGACATAACAAAGAAGGTACTAAAATGATTGTAGAAAGGTGATACAGGGAAAACATAACTAGACCATGCCTCAGAATAAATAAGAATTTCAGTGCATATTTGCCAATATTAAATTGGTAGGTTGAAAGAAGCTATATGATTCATTTTCTTATCTTCTAAACCACTCTCTCCTAAAATAAGGAAAAATAAATTGCATTTATCTTTCTCCATGATATGCCTACCTATTATAGCACTTGTTATTACATTGTTTGTATGCTTTGTCTACCAAAACAAGAGCAATATTGGCAAAGCAGTCATGTCCCGTATGATAACCATGGATATGAGGGTAGACACTGGAGTCACACAGTTGGAACTGCCCCCAAGTATCGAATTCACCCACCACGTGGCCTTTGGCAAGTTTCTGAAGCTATCTGAACTCCATTTGATCGATCTGTGAGAAGGGAGGCAGATATTTGCTTTGAGCTCACAGAGTTGTGGGAACTTTTGCTCTGTTAGAACTAAGCCTGGCACATGACAATCAAATTGGTAAGAGTTAGCTATTATGTCGTCTCAAAATGCTCAGCAATGGTAGGTACTCAGTGAATGTTGAATGAATGAATAAATGAATAATGAACAAATGAATGTGAAACAGATGTAGAGTATCAGAGGACTGAGAACGATCAGGACTTCAACTGTGAGACAGTTATATGCCCATGCTGTCTCAGTAGGGGCCTCGCTAGTTCACTTTTCAGAACAGGCTGGCTTCCTGTAAACAAGGTCAGGCATCTCCCACCTGTGATCTTCCAGGATTCCAAGATGGGTATGAGGGTTTTTTGTTTGAATTCATGGTGAGTGTGTCTAGAAAACACACAATGTCTAAGCAATTGTCTTTATCAATAGGTTGACCTGGGCTTTAGGCCAAATACTCACAGGAAAAACTACATTGAAAACAAACATTTCCAGGAAAGTGATTCTCTAAACTCATATTGAGTGTTGCATCTGTTCTTCTCTCAGGGCACTCTGATATGGAAAGAGAGAGTGAGAGAGGACAGCCCTTTCTCAAAACTGATTTCTTGGATATTTTCAATTTCATAAATGCTTTTATTCCTTCTGGCAACAGCAAAATGAATAAGCACATAGTATGGGGAGGAGATGCAGCTCCATAAAAACTGCTCTGAGCGCATGGGCAGTGGCCTCCCTCAGACCCAGTAAGTGTCTCATCAGCAGGTGCAGCCTTCCCCCAGCCAAAGCTGAGCAAGCTGGGAAAGGGCCGTTGAAACGTGGGGAGCTGTGATCTTGTCTGAAGAGGACAAGGAAACAAACCTGAACCCTGTTTCAAGGATTAGGATTTGCTATAGGGAGAGCCCAGGACGTGGCACTTCATGGCAAAATCCCCCACTCCATTCTGGGATACAGATGCCTACTTTAGTGATTTCCTGTTTCCTAAAGAGAAGAATCTATAGCAGGAGGTTTTGTCAAGTAATTAGTACCTCCCTCTGGTGGAACTGGTGGCATTAAAAGAAAAATAAGGGAAAAAAAAAGGGAACACGAAGAAACACAACATGAGGGTACTTATGTACTAGGTCATGCTCTAAGAATGAAGGTGGTCTTTGCACTGTAGGAAAGAATAAACTTGGCCAATGAGTCCTGAAACCACCCCTTCCACTTGATCCCTAAACTTAATGGAAGTAAATCTGGTATAAATGTCAAAATGTCTGGTATAACATCAATAGCAGCCTACAAGAGAAGGAAAGGGTGCTGCAAACTTAGCATAAGTCAGTTTATCATAATCCATATATGTTTGGGTTTATTGTATTAGCAGCAGGGCAAGACTAAAGAAAATTTAAATATGTGGCATGATCACCTTCTTATTTTAGAAAAATTCTCTAGTTGTATTACAGATCATGCTTAGGAAGAAAGTAAGGTGAAAGCTGGGGGCAAGAATTACCAAGTACCTATTATTGGGATTGTCTAGACAAGATTTAACCATTAAGAGGGTATCTGTATTTGGGGCATAGACATAGCAAATATTTTGGGAGTACACCAATGTATAGGACTTTGTCATTTATTTGGTGTAGAAGTTAAGGAGAGTGGGAGGTGATTACTAGATGTGAACTGTAAATTATTCTTTCTGCATCCCTCCTTCCTCCTTTCCTCCCTACTTCCATTCTTTTGAATATACACTTACTAAAAAAAATTCCTATATACCAGACACTTTATGTGGTGGATTGCAATTTCCAAAGATGTTCTCCCCGGTATATTCCATCCCACATATTCTTCCTACAAAATGTTGTTGGCATAACTACATTAAGCGATCATATTCCCTCCCCCTTGAATATGGGCATGGGTCAGCTTTTGAATTTAGAGTCTAATGAATATTATGTGACGGGAGTGACTCTGTGTCACTTTTAAGATTAGATCATAAAAGTTGATACAGTGAGTTCCTCACCCATTCTCTCTCAGGGCAATAGCCCTTAAAACCCAGGCACCACATTTTGAGGAAGTCCAAACCACATGGAGAGGCCATGTGTAGATGTTCTTACCAACAGTCCCATCTCAATCAAGTCTCAACTAATAACATTATCTGATGGACACGTGACTGAGTGAGACTTCATATGACACCAGCCACTCGGCCACCCTGGATGATGCTGAGACAAGCAGAGAGGAACTATCCTCACCAAACCCTACCCCATTTGGAGACCTCTGAGTAAAATGCACACTCATTGTTTTAAGCCACAATGTTTTGAGGAAATCTATTAGCAGTTATAGAAACATTCTACAATATTATGAGATTACAAAGTTAAATAATACTAATTCTTTCTTCCTAATAAGTTATTCTCATAAGTTAGACACATAAGCACCTAATATTAGTAAGATTAGATTAGTGTAAAAGAAAACACGTTCAAGGTCAAATGGAGATGTAACAGAAAGACAATTTTCTAAGTGATCAACACCTATTTCCGATGCTCACTGTTTACCTGCAAACGCATCCCAAATCTTGGTATATGCCGTACTTACGGCCTACAGTGGTATGTCCTAAAGACCTTATATTATGTGCTGGTAAACATGACCCTCTGTAATAAAGAACCAGCATTGATGAGATATCTCAATAAAGGAAAAAAGTAAGGAATTGCCCCTCTATTTATAAATTGTTTGGAAGATACTTTAAGATTTCACTTCTTAGGCCCATGTGTTTGAAATAGACACCTTTGGATATTCTTTGTTGCCTAAAGTTCTGTGAATAGCTGGCTTTAAGAAGTCATCCTTGCTGGTATTTATGGAGAATCTATAAGTCATATTTGGCCATTCTGATGTGTAAGTGAGCAGGTGCCGTTGGCATGACAGTTCAAAAGTTCTGTGGAAACTACAAAATGGATCTCCATATACTGTCAGACTTTCTGGTCCAGATGCCATAGATACATTATGTAACTGCCACTGAGATGTTAGCCTTTGGGTCCATTGCCTTGGCTACTGTTTAGGTGACCCATGTTAAACAACTAACATTTGTGCCCCAGTGGCAAATTAGACCTCCATTTCCATGAGTAAGTGTATTTCTTGCCATAGTAATTAACATTTAGTTTTAAAAGTAACAAACTCAATGGTTTAAGTAGCAGGCGGTAGGAATATTATCTTTGCTGTGAATGAGCCCATAAAAGGGATACTACTTAGTCTGGGGTGGGAGATAGGTGAGTATTAAGATCTTAACCTACTTTCAATAGTCTGAGAGACTTAAAACAGGATAGTAGCACCCTTGAGAAGAGAAAACTCAGAGTGATGGGTACTAAGGAGGACACGTGTCGTGATGAGCACAGGGTGTTATACGCAACTAATGAATCATTGAACACCACATCAAAAACTAATGATGTACTATATACAGTGGCTAACTGAACATAATAAAAAAACAATTAAAAAAATTTTAAAAAAGAGAAGAGAAAACTCAAAGGTCTCAAAGTGGACAGACTCATTCTGATCATCAATAATCCAGGATTACAAGGAGTTTTGAGTGGTCCAATGCATAGACTTTGTTCAGATGAACCTGGATTCAAGTTCATGCTTAGTCATGTACTTGCTACCAAGTTATTTAATCTCTAAAGACCTCATTTGATGCATTTAAAGTGTTTAGCACAGTGCCAGGCATGTAATAAGCACCCAGTAGATGAGAACTGCTATGATTCCAATGCCAATGGCCATGATGACATTATGAGAATGTGGTTAATATAGTTATTATTATTATCTGGGATGCAGGTCACTAGATCTGACATCACATTCAGATGCAATGTCAGATGAAGGAGCTTTATGGGAGATGGATTTAGGAGTAATGATCCTGTAGTATGGAGTTAGAATCAAGGAAATCAGAGACCCAGAGATTAAAACAAAGAGAGACACAGAGAAAATCCTAAGGGTACAATATATGAGGGTAGAGTAGAAGGGGAAGAGCCAAAGAGTTCAGTGTGTAGGATGAGACAAATGAGGGGCAAGAACCATGGAAAATGAAAAGGAGAGTGTTTCACATAGAATCTTAAAAAGAGGCAAATGGGTAATACCTTATTTGTTATCAGTCCATTCCACTGCACTCCATTCCATATTTGCAGTGTGTCTGGGGACTTCTATATTGTAAGTGGAATATTTAGCCTAGCTAATACAACCATAAAGCAAGCAATTAATCGTTAATATATTGGAAAGGAGCAGCTTCCCAATAGGTAGATATTTCCTTAGATGAGTGGTAGAACAGTTAATCTTTGCTGTAAGTCAGCAGCATGTTAGAATTATTTATCTTGGGATGGATTCTTATGACTCCCCCTGTTTTCCTCCTTATATCTAGTAACTGTCACCCTGCATGACTATGTGAGTCTGTTCTGGCTTGAGGAAGGATCCGATTCAAAGGGAGGTAGGGGTCCATTTCCAAAGAGACGCGGTTCCTAACAAAGCCTCGTAGGGGGTTTCTACCTCTGCATCTTCTGTGAGAAAACTGCAAGATACCACCTTCATTCATCTTTTGTTCAGAAGGCAATCTTCTGCGTGCTATTAGAGATATTCTAATCAGCATGCCTAATTACAAAGCCCTATGAATCCCTTTGAAAGGAAAAAAAAGAAACAAAGTCTTTACTACAGTATAGGCAAAAAGAAAGACAAATTGACAATCAATTCCTGTGCTAGGGTGAGATAAACCTACCAGCTGGATTGAGATTGAGTGATTCCAGATTTCAGTTCCCTGAATGTGAAGATGGATGTTCAAAACTGGATACATTCTGATTTCTCACTGCATTCTTTTCTCACAAAGATAGGCAGTTGGAAGGGAAAAAATAAATTCAGTATAGTTGGAGTTTTATTAAAATATGGATCTTATTAAAAGCTGGCTTCTAGCCTACAGTCTACCTTTAGTCGGTAAGATGGTCATTTACAGGTCACTTGCCTTGTCTCCAGGTTTGAGTTTGTCTCCTTGGAGGATGTACAATTCTAGAAGCTATACTAGTCCAGAAGCTGCTGCTGTTCTTGGGTTCTTTGTATTATTGTTCTATAAATTGAGGATTTGTGATAATTTCAATAAAGCCTTGAATGAATTCAATGTGTGAGAGGGAGCTTGGGGTAGTGGTCAAATGGTGGCTTCAAAGAACTTTGATTTTACCTATGCAAGGTTGAATGTATAGGGAAGCTGGTGTCTGGGCCAGAATCCTGGCTCTGTCTCATGCTGCCTATGTGAGGTCTGTGCCTCAGTTTCCTTATCTGTAAAATGGAAATGATAATCTTGGTGTCTTTCTCCTAATGTCATGAGGTTTAAAGAAACTGATATTTTTTAAACAACATCAGAACTGTGTCTAGCATATGAGTGTATGTGTTAGATAAAACTAAGCCTTAAGCTCCACAAGCTCATTGTTACACTAAGACATTAAGTTGGGGCACTATTGCCAAATAGTTTATGCACAAAGCACTCAGGTATTTATCTTTACCTCTCACTGTTTCGAGTCTCCACAGGCCCTGTCAGTTGCCATCTTTAACCTTATGCTAAACTGAATGTGAAACATTCAGTTTAGCACAATGGAATTTCTCTTGATTTTACTTATTTAACTCCTTTTATTTCTCAGAAAAATCACATGTGTTTCCTCTCTTCTCTATCATGGGGCCAACAGTGAATAATTATCATCCAACACACGTTGCTTCCTTTTTCTCTCCGTATTATCTACTTGTGTCTCAACTATTCTTTCCCCATCTCCCTTAAAGAACCTGATGCCACTACAAAACCTGATGCATCTGGTCTTTTCATATATTCTGCACCTTTCCCCAAACACCTCTTCAAAAATGTCTCTTCCCTTCTCAGAAGGCCTATACCTGTGCCCATCTCACTGAGGTTTCATGAGTAAAAGAATGTTTACTGTTGGCTCTCTATCCCTCCCTTGATATGCCCACAAGGATAAATGACAGAGATGATTTGGATTCATTCAGCATTCATTCAATAAACAAATATTTACTGAGTTCTCTGCACTGGAAGAAATAACTGAATATACATATACATTATTTTCTCCCATTTTCATATAAATCATAGAAAATTAAGCACAGTGTCTATACATTATTTTCTCCCATTATTTCATGTCTTAATGATATTTCCATATAAGTCCTTATAAAGCTTGTGATGGTTTTAAAATATGTCTGTCAATATATCCTACTCCTTCCATCAAAAGGTGAGTCATATGATCTTCCACAAGAATATGGGCAAGTCTTAGAAAGATAGAAAGTGATGGAGCTGACATTGCATCGCTTCTGAGGCTGGCGCTCAGTCTTACAAGATCTTAAAAGGTCACAGCTTTCACAAGCATACCTCAGATTTTGCTCCTCATAACACAGCTATCTGGCTGTGAGCAAGCCAAGGAGAGGTCATTTGTAGGTGTTATTGTTGAGGGTCCTCATTAAGGTCCAAGCAGGTTGCTAGCATCCTTCAGAAGATTCCAAGCCCATCCTTCCAGAGACCCGGATGATGTTACACAGAGCAGAAAGGAGCAGTCTCTGAATTGCAGAGGAGAGGTCTAAACAAGCCTTCTGTGGCTCCATGCTGTTATGATATGCAGTTCCTTGCTGCACAATAGACAACTGGAGCATCTGTGAACCATTTTAATATCATTCCCCTTCCTTGATCTCCACTCCAGATCTCCTCTTTCAGGATCCAACTTCTACTGCCAGTAGAGCCCATCTCCAAATTAGCTTAAATATTTCCACCTTCAGGTTCTACTGTCTTTGAGTCAGTGGTAACTGCCCTGTAATAATAGTGATAGGGGTCTTAAAAGTTCACACAGCTTTCACATGGCACTCTTTAGGATGCTTCCCTTCCCAGTATAACTTTGGCTCTGAGTAAATCCATCCTTGAAAGTCTTTGGTGGGGACTTTCATTCTGCCATTTAATGGCAAGAATACTGTGCTCAGAGTCAAAAGAACCTTCTGTATATCAGGTCTACCTACCATGCCCTTCTGAGTTTATATTTCTAAACCTCAATCTCTCAATTTGTAGAATGGTATTAAGCTAATCTACACAAATGTTTTTGAAAGCTTATATGAAAGTGATTTTAAGTGAAATAAGTCAAGCAGAGAAAGACAATTATCATATGGTTTCACTTATATGTGGAACATAAGGAATAGAACGGAGGGCCACAGGGGAAGGGAGGGAAAACTAAATGGGAAGAAATCAGAGAGGGAGACAAACCATGAGAGACCCTGGACTCTGGGAAACAAACTGAGGGTTACAGAAGGAATGGGGGTGGGGTATGGGGTAACCAGATGATGGGTATTAAGGAGGGCACGTGTGGTGATGAGCACTGAGTGTTATATGCAACTGATGAATCGTTGAGCAATAAAAAAATTTAAAAAATTAAAAAATAAAGATGAATAGTGCTATACAGATTTTAGGTATTAATATTATTGTTAGACATTTATCTTAATGGTAGGCTAGCAGTATCCAGGGGATAATTTAAGCCCATTGATTAACAGATTTATTAGGTAGAGATTCCAAAGTGGCCACTATGTTTTTACTGTCCCAATCCAATGCAATAAATGCTACAGGTGTACATCAACTGATGGAAATAAAGTTTAGCCTTTATTAATAGGCTTGCACATTTTACTGGTGCCTTTGAAAATAGATTTCTATTTTGATTTGGAAACAGGTGTTTTGGAATACATTTTGAAATGAGTTGAACAATGCTTATTCATGAGGAGTTTTGCATCAGATGACAGCTGAAGTTAATATTGACCATGCTGAATTTCCATACCAGGCCCAAGTATTTGAAAGCTACAGTGGTTCTAAAGGTGTCAATAATTTAGTTATTATCATTAGCACAAGACTCTATGGGACATTTTAATTGCAAATCATAATGACAGAACATTTATAACACTGTTCATTAATACATTATTTAATGCAAACCTATGAAAAATTTAATTGCTGTTAAATGAAGTGTACCAGATAACATTCCAAGAGATTCAATTTGTAATAAAAATAGGGTTGCTTCATGTTTGATAGCATGGGGTAGTCTGAGGGAATATTAGACATAGAAGGATCTTTAAATATGAAAATTATGTTAGTACCTAGTAGTTTGAGCCACTTTTTAAAGATTTTATATATTTATTTTAGAGACAGCACGTGTGCGAGCATGGGGAGGGACAGAAGGGGAGGATTTCAGGCAGACTCCCTGCTGAGTGTAGAGTCCAATGTAGGGCTCCATCTCACAACCCTGAGATCATGACCTGAGCCAGAATCAAGAGTTGGGCACTCAACTGACTGAGCTACCTAGGTACCCCAAGCCATTTTTATCATAAAAAATACTATCTAGCAACTCACTATGGCATAGTTTTACAAATAGTTTTTAGGGGATAATCCCTCCACTATTAATTAGCTATATGCAGTTGGGCAGGTGATTTAACCTTCTTGAGCTAAGGTTCCTCATATATAAAATTGAGTGATCATACAGAGAAATTGTTCACATAAAACTCTGTACCCCTGTAATGGTCTCTAATGGCTTTATGATCTTGGGATAGTGAACAATTGTCAAATCTCAGGCAGACATAAGACAACAAAGATGTACTTCTTGCTAAAGCTTGGCATTCATTAGAAAATAACTGGATCTTTGCTCCAGGGCCAGCATCACCCTTGCTCTACAAACAAGGCTGAGAAGAAAGCATAGTCTGGAATACTAGTAATTGTTACGGCAGAGAGAAAAAAGAAAACAAAGCATCTGCTTATTAAAGCCTTCCCTAAGGATGACCACACATCACTTTTGGTTATCTTTCACTGGGCAAAACAAGTCTTAACATGTGAGATCAGTGGGGCAGAAAAGTGATTTCATGACTAAATATCTTAGAACATACCTTTTGATTCCAATAACACCCTTCTGCTTCACCAAGAGACTCCCATTTATGGGACAGAAATATCATCTAAAATTAAGGGTTCCCTTACTGCTAAAGGTGGCTAAATTCTTCCTATCTCTGTTGTTGGATAAGAGGTGCATCGTTTTCCCTCAAAGCCTCTTTGACCCTTTCATTCTAATGAAAACATCTACTGATAGCATCCCCCTTTCCCCTTGGAATAATTCTGCCTTGAGTTCATGTTGGTCAAATAGGTGCTGTATCTCCACAGAAGGTAAAACAAGTGAACTACTCTGCAGCAGTTGAATTCTCTTCTCTAATACTTGAAGTGCTGTTTGAAGTTAAGTACCAATGAATAATCAAAATCACTGGAGATTAACCAATAGTGGAAGCCATCCCTATAAAATCTTCAACCTCTGGATAACTATCAAAATATTTTGGGTGCACAGATGAGATTGCAAGAAAAAAAATATAACTCAGCTGCAAGAAATGAAAAGATCATGACAACCAGAGCATTTGTGTTACAATCAATGCAAAGCAGCCCTCAGGGGAAGAGTGTGGGTACTTGGCCAGTAGTACTACTAGCTGTTACTGCGTCCTAACTTGCATATAACATCCAGTCAAAGCCTTGGGTTGATCAAAACAGTAGCTGACACCACTGCACTAAGCCAAAGTACCAGTTAAAAATAGTTTGGAGATATTCTACCCATATCCCCCAGGCAGCAACAGAAGCTTATCCCTGATGCTTTGGCAACAGTAAAGAAGGGGGTCTTCAATAATAAAAAGTAGCTCTAAACCTACACCAGGCAAACACAGATTAAAAGAAAGCTGGTGTTTAAGAAAATAATTCCAGGAGGGAAGAAAAGATGGCGGAGGAGTAGGGGACCCTATTCCAACTGGTCACCGGAATTGAGCTGGATATCTACCAGACCACTCTGAGGACCCATGAAATCAGCATGAGATGTAAGAAGATCTGGATCTCTACAAACAGAATATTGTGGCTGGTTGGTTTTGAGGTACGAAGCTGGGAGCCGTGATTCCGTGGGCAGATATCAGAGGATAAATGGCAGCTGGAGGGATCCTGGCCGTGGGGATACTACACCACCAGTAAGTGACAGCCTCGTGTGCTGGGGATGGGGCACAGACTCGCAGACTGGTAGCGGTGGGGAAAGGACTTTAGGGAAGCCCTGGGGATGGAAACCTGGAGCGGCGGGGTCACGCATGCGAACTGGAAGTGGCTGCGGTTTTAGAAGCACAAAGAGTAGATCTGTGCCTGACCTGCAGGCAGGACTGGGAGTGTTGCAGAGGGGCACACAACCCAGGACACTGCAGTCTATAGCAGCATAGACAGAAACAGAGACAGTGTGGCCTGGAGAGCTCACTGAAGAACAGACTGCAATCTCTCTGCTCTGAGACAGAGGGTTGGAAATGGTCTCTTCTGCTCTGACTTGAGGAAGAGACAAGGAAAGCTGCCAGGGAAAGCCACCAGAGAACAAAAGCCCCCAAAAACTGATTCCCACTGAGCCCATCCCACTCCACAGGGGGGCAAGGCAACTCCGCCCAAACAGGGTTGCCTGAGTAACAGCATGTCAGGCCCCTCCCCCAGAAGACAGGCTGGGAAAACAAGAGGCCAGCAACCCTAAGGTCCCTAGAAAACAGGTGCATCTTGCTTGGGTTCTGGTCAATAATTTGGACTCTATACACTCCCTCAACCACCCATCAACAGAATGACTAGGAGGAGGAACTCCCAAAATAGAAAAGACTCAGAGATTATGACTTATGCTGCAGATTTACAAACAGATGCAGATATAACCAAGATGTCGGAGATGGAATTCAGGCTAGCAATTGTAAAGACAATAGCTAGAATGGAGAAATCAATTAATGGCAACATAGAGTCTCTAAGGGCAGAAATGAAAGCTGAATTGGCAGAACTTAAAAATGCTATTAATGAGATCCAATCTAATCTAGATAATCTAACAGCTAGGGTAAGTGAGGCAGAAGAACGAATAAGCAACCTGGAAGACAATATAATAGATAAAAAGGGAAAAGAGGAGGCCAGGGAAAAACAACTCAGAATCCATGAAAATAGAATCAGAGAAATAAGTGACACCATGAATCGTTCCAATGTCAGAAAATTAGAATCCCAGAGGGAGTGGAGAGAGAGAGGGGGGACTAGAAGATGTATTTGAGCAAATCGTAGCTGAGAACTTCCCTAATCTGGGGAATGAAACAAACATTCGCATCCTAGAGGCAGAGAGGACCCCTCCCAAGATCAAGGAAAACAGGCCAACACCCTGGCATGTAATAATAAAACTTGCAAATCATAGAACCAAGGAAACCATCTTAGGGGCAAGTTAGGGGGAAGAGATTCCTTATGTGCAGAGGCAGGAACATCAGAATAATGTCAGACCTATCCACAGAGACCTGGCAAGCCAGAAAGTCCTGGCAAGACATATTCAGAGTACTAAACGAGAAGAACATGCAGCCAAGAATACTTTATCCAGCAAGGCTGTCATTTAGAATGGATGGAGAGATGCAGAGCTTCCAAGACAGGCAGAAAATGAAAGAATATGTGACCACTAAGCCGGCCCTGCAAGAAATATTAAGGGGGGGTGCTATAAAAGGAGAAAGATCCCAAGAGTGATATACAACAGAAATTTACAAGGACAATCTATAAAAACAACGTCTTCACAAGCAACATGTTGACAATTAATTCATATATTTCAATAATTACTCTCAATGTGAATGGCCTAAATGCTTCCATAAAATGGCACAGGGTTGCAGATTGGATAAAAAGATAGGACCCATCCGTATGCTGTCTACAAGGGACTTGTTTTGAACCTAAAGATACATCCACACTGAAAGTGAAGGGATGGAGATCCATCTTCCATGCCAGCAGACCTCAAAAGAAAGCTGGGGTAGCAATTCTTATATCAGACAAATTAGATTTTAAATTAAAGTCTGTAGTTAGAGACACAGAAGGACACTATATCATTCTTAAAGGGTCTATCCAACAAGAAGATCTAACAATTGTAAATATCTATGCCCCCAACATGGGAGCAGCCATCTACATAAGCCAACTGTTAACCAAAATAAAGAGTCATATTGATAACAATACGTTAATTGTAGGAGACCTCAATATTCCACTCTCAGCAATGGACAGATCATCTAAGCAGAAAATCAACAAGGAAACAAGAGCTTTGAATGATACTCTGGACCAGATGGACCTCATAGATATCAGAACATTCCACCCTAAAACAACAGAATACTCATTCTTCTCGAGCGCACATGGAACTTTCTCCAGAATAGACCACATACTGGGTCACAAATCAGGTCTCAACTAATACCTAAAGATTGAGATTATTTCCTGCATATTCTCAGACCACAAAGCTTTAAAACTGGAACTCAATCACAAAAATTTTGGCAGAAATTCAAACACTTAGAAGCTAAAGACCACTCTGCTCAAGAATGTTTGGGTCAACCAGGGAATCAAAGAAGAACTTAAACAATTCATGGAAATCAATGAGAACAAAAACACATCAGTCCAAAACCTATGGGATACTGCAAAGGCGGTCCTAAGGGGGAAATTCATAGCCATCCAAGCCTCACTCAAAAAAAAAAAAAAAAAATAGAAAAATCCCGAATTCACCAACTAACTCTGCACCTTAAAGAACTAGAGAAAAAGCAACAAACAATGCCTAAGCCACACATTAGAAGAGAAATAATTAAGATTAGAGCAGAGATCAATGAATTGGAAACCAGAAACACAGTAGATCAGATCAATGAAACTAGAAGTTGGTTCTTAGAAAGAATTAATAAGATCAATAAACCACTGGCCAGACTTATCCAAAAGAAAAGAGAAAGGACCCAAATTAATAAAATTATAAATGAAAAGGGAGAGATCACGACTAACACCAAGGAAATAGAAACAATTATTAGAAATTATTCTCAACAACTATATGCCAATAAACTGAGCAATCTGGATGAAATGGATGCCTTCCTGGAAACCTATAAGCTGCCAAGACTGAAACAGGAAGAAACTGACAACCTGAATAGGCCAATAACCGGTAACGAGATTGAAACGGTGATCAAAAACCTCCCAAAAAACAAGAGTCCAGGACCTGATGGATTCCCTGGGGAATTCTACCAAACATTCAAAGAAGAAATAATACCTATTCTACTGAAGCTGTTTCAAAAAATAGAAACAGAAGGAAAACTTCTAAATTCATTCTATGAGGCCAGCATTACCTTAATCCCCAAACCAGGCAAAGACCCCATCAAAAAGGAGAATTTCTGACTGCTATCCCTGATGAATATGGATTCCAAAATCCTCAACAAAATCATAGCTAATAGGATCCAAAAAAACATTAAAAGGATCATCCACCACAGCCAAGTGGGATTTATCCCCAGGATGCAAGAGTGGTTCAACATTCGAAAATCAATGTGACAGATCACATTAATAAGAGGAGGAAGAAGAACCAAATGGTCCTCTCAATTGATGCAGAAAAAGCATTTGACAAAATACAAAATCCTTTCCTGATTAAAACTCTTCAGAGTATAGGGATAGAGGGAACATTCTTCAAATTCAAAAAATCCATCTATGAAAAACCCACAGCGAATATCATCCTCAATGGGGAAAAGCTGAGAGCCTTTCCCTTAAGATCAGGAACACGTCAAGGATGCCCACTCTCGCCACTATTGTTCAACATAGTACTAGAAGTCCTAGCAACAGCAATCAGACAACAAAAAGAAATAAAAGGTATTCAAACTGGCAAAGAAGAAGTCAAACTCTCTCTTTTCACAGAAGACAAAATACTTTATGTGGAAAACCCAAAACACTCCACCACCAAATTACTAGAATTCATACAGCAATTCAGTAATGTGGCAGGATACAAAATTAATGCACAGAAATCAGTTGCTTTCTTATACACTAACAACGCACCTGTAGAAAGAGAAATTAGAGAAATGATTCCATTTACAATAGCACCAAAAACCATAAGATACCTCGGAATAAACCTAACCAAAGAGGTAAAGGATCTATACTCTAGGAACTACAGAACACTCATGAAAGAATTTGAAGAAGACACAAAAAGATGGAAAAATATTCCATACTCATGGACTGGAAGGATAAACATTGTTAAAATGTCTATGCTACCCAGAGCAATCTACACCTTCAATGCCATCCCGATCAAAATTCCAATGACATTTTTCAAAGTGCTGGAACAAACAATCCTAAAATTTGTATGGAATCAGAAAAGACCCAGAATCGCCAAGGAAATGTTGAAAAAGGAAAACAAAGCTGGGGGCATCACGTTGCCCGATTTCAAGCTATATTACAAAGCTGTGATCACCAAGACGGCATGGTACTGGCACAGAAACAGACATATAGACCAATGGAACAGAAGAGAGAACCCAGATATGGACCCTCAACTCTATGGTCAAATAATCTTTGACAAAGCAGGAAAAAACATGCAATGGAAAAAGACAGTCTCTTCAATAAATGGTGCTGGGAAAATTGGACAGCTACATGCAGAAGAATGAAACTCGACCATTCTCTAACACCATACACAAAGATAAACTCAAAGTGGATGAAATACCTCAATGTGAGGCAGGAATCCATCAAAATCCTAGAGGAGAACATAGGCAGTAATGTCTTTGACATCAGCCACAACAACTTCTTTCAAGAAACATGTCCAAAAGCTAGTGAAACAAAAGCAAAAATGAACTTTTGGGATTTCATCAAAATAAAAAGCTTCTGCACAGCAAAGGAAACAGTCAACAAAACAAAGAGGCAACCCACAAAATGGGAGAAGATATTTGCAAATGACACTACAGATAAAGGGCTGGTATCCAAGATCTATAAAGAACTCAAACTCAACACCCAAAAAAACAAATAACCAAGTCAAAAAATGGGCAGAAGATATGAAAAGACACTTCTCTGAAGAAGACATACAAATGGCTAACAGACACATGAAAAAATGTTCATCATCATTAGCCATCGGGGAAATTCAAATCAAAACCACATTGAGATACCACCTTACACCAGTTAGAATAGCAAAAATGGACAGGGAAAGAAACAACAAATGTTGGAGAGGTTGTATATAAAGGGGAACCCTCTTACACTGTTGGTGGGAATGCAAGTTGGCACAGCCACTTTGGAAAACAGTGTGGAGGTGCTTCAAAAATTTAAAAACAGAGCTACCCTATGACCCAGCAATTGCACTCCTGGGTATTTACCCCAAAGACACAGATGTAGTGAAAAGAAGGGCCATATGCACCCCAATGTTCATAGCACCAATGTCCGCAATAGCCAAACTGTGGAAAGAGCCGAGATGCCCTTCAACAGATGAATGGGTAAAGAAGATGTGGTCCATATATACAATGGAATATTACTCAGCCATCAGAAAGGATGAACACCCAACTTTTACATCCACATGGAGGGGACTGGAGGAGATTATGCTAAGTGAAATAAGTCAAGCAGAGAAAGTCAATTATATGGTTTTACTTATTTGTAGAACATTAGGAATAGCATGGAGGACGTTAGGAGAAGGAAGGGAAAAATGAAGGGGGGAAATCAGAGGGAGAGATGAACCATGAGAGACTACGGACTCTGAGAAACAAACAGGGTTGTAGAGGGGAGGGGGGAGGGAGGATTGGTTAGCCCGGTGATGGGTATTAAGGAGGGCACGTACTGCATGGAACACTGGGTGTTATACGAAAACAATGGATCGTGGATCACCCCATCAAAAACTAATGAGGTATTGTGTGGTGACTAACATAACATAATAAAATAAAAAAGAAAACAAAAGAGAATAATTCCATTCACAATTGCATCAAAAAGAATAAAATACTTAGGAATAAACAGAGAAAAAAAGTGTGAGGATTGTACACTGAAAACTATAAAACATTTTTTTTCAAGTTTTCATTTAAATTCCAGTTAGTTAACATGTAGTGTAATATTAGTTTGGGGAGTAGAATTTAGTGATTCATCATTTACATATAACACCCAGTGCTCATCACAAAAACTGTCCTCCTTAATACCCTTTATCCATCTAGCCCATCCCCCACCCACCCCCTCCATCACCCCTCAGTTTGTTTTCTATTTTTAAACAAAGCATTTTGAAAAAAAAAAAAAATGAAAGACCAAAATAAATGAAAAGACATCCATGTTCATAGACATAAGACTTAATAGTGTTAACATAGCATTGTTCTCCAAATCCATCAACAAACCTAACTCTTTCAGAACCCCAACCTACTGTTTTTGCAGAAACTGAAAAGCTGACCCTAAAATTCATATAGAAATGGAAAGGAACAGATTGCCAAAACAATGATGATAAGGAAGTAGAAATTTGCAAGGCTTACACTTCCTCTTTCAAAACCTATTACAAAACTGTAGTCATCAAGAAACGTGTGATACTGACATAAAGATGGACACACTTCATGTTCAATCTTCAATCAATCTTCAACAAAGATATGAGGACCAATTAATGGGAGAAAGTAGAGTCCTTTAACAAATGGTGCTTGGTTAAATGGATCCATACCCATAGAGATTGGTTTGGACCTCTTTCTCATTCCATATAGATTTAACTCAAAGTGGTACATAGATCTAAATTTTTAAAGCTCTGCCAGAAGACTTAAAAGTAAATCTTTGTGACTCCATATTAGGCAATAATTTCTTGGATATGACACCATAAATACAAGTCATACAAGTAATCTAAATAAGAACAAGAAGAAAGAAGAATAGGAGGAAGAGAACAAAGTCAATAACCAAAGTTCACAAATTACAGAAGAAACTACTACTAGATAATATATTAAAAGTAAAAAATATGTAAGTGTACTTATTTCACAAATAAGTGAAAAGAGAATTCACATTTTTGGGAGATAATATTTGAGATGAATATAATAAAAATGTTTGGATAAAGAGTACATTGCATACATCTACAAATCAATAAGAAATCATATTCCTACTTTATGGAGAATATAAAAAGAAGTCACAGATGAAAAAAATTAATCTTACTTATAATTAGGGACATACAAATTAACAAAAACAGTGAGAAGTCAGTTCATGTCAACCAGTTGGCAAAATTTAAAAAACCCAGTAATACCCAAGTATTCTTCATCACCTTCACTGTGGCCAAACTGGCTCAACACACTATTTATTCTTCCCTGCCCTCTTAATTGGCATTTTCTTCCATCTTTGCCCTCTTAGAATCTATTCTCAGTATAGCAGCCAGATGTCAAATATGATCATATGATCCTGTGTTTAAAATCCTGAAGTGGATCCCTATCCCCTTCAGATGAGTATCGAAGTCCTTAAGACAATCGGCAAAACGCAGAAGAACATTCCTGTACTCTTTTGCTCTCTTTTCCACTACTCTGTCTCACAGCCACACTGGCCTCCTTGTTTCCTCAAACAAAACAAAACAAAACAAAAAGACAACAACAACAAAAACCCCAGCAACATTCTCACTTCATTTAATTTACCCTTCCCTATGTCTAGCAAGTTTTTCTCCTAGATAACTAGTGTGCTTGCTCCTGTATCTCCGTGAAGTCAATAGGTCCTCCCTTGGATGTCACTTCCTAAGTGAGAACTTCCCTTAGCTGTTAATTTAAAACTGCAGTCTCATTCTCCCCCTGGCACTTTCTATTACTTTGTTTTCCCTTGTTTTTCTCCATGACTGTGGAGCAGAGTACTGTGCATTGTTTATCAGCCCCAGGGGAGGATTCCAAACACCCCTACTCACTGCATTTAGGTATAAGAGTCACCAAGGAAAACACAACATAGCCAAGCACTGGATGGAACGATGCCCCACCTACACAAAGTAGAGATGAAAAAAGACCAGCTCCAATAGTGGCCATTGGTCCCCCATGGCCAGTGGCCCTTTCCACATCATGGCGACAGGACAAACTACCCATGCATAGCCCTCTCCTACCACAATGGAAGAAACCCTGTTCTCTCCCTGCAGAGGACAGATAGAGCAGTGGGGTTGGCTGTGCGCCATATAACACATACACTTTAAGCAGAGAAAAAAGAGAACTAATTCTTGTATAGTAAGGACAGATATTCCCACACAAGGTGATTAGTGTGGGCTCTTTATCTGTTGGTAAGGAAGTGTTCCAGGTCCAAGGTCCATTCTTATATGGCTGAGAGGAGGTCAGAGACTGGGCATGTGAGACAGTCTTTCCCCAACAAATAACACCATCTTCTAAAACAAAACAAAACAAAAATTGCATTTTGGGGCATCTAGGTGGCTCAGTCAGTTAACTATATGCCTTCGGCTCAGGTCATGATCCCAGGGTCCTGGGCTAGAGTCCAGCATCAGGCTCCCTGCTCAACAGGGAGTCTGCTTCTCCCTCACCCTCCACCCTCCTCCCTGTCTGTGCTCGCTCTCTCTCAAATAAATAAAATCTTTTAAAAAAATTGTTTTTCTATCTATTGTTTATTGTATGTGTTGCCTCATCAATGTATAAGTTGTCTAAGAGCACACATTTCTATCTCTTAAATTTACTATTATTTCTGAAAAGGTTGAGGAATTCTTGGCTTGTAGCATGTGTGCAATAAACATTTGATAAATTGCCCTGAATTGCCAAATATGAATAAAAATTTAGGAAAAAGAGGAGCTCAGTTACACTTTGAAGTACAGTTTGGCAAAAATCTGCTGAAGCTGAAGTGGGTGAACTCAATAGCTCAACAATTCTCTCTAGAGGGAAAAGTATGAATAAAGATAGAGCAAGTCTGTTACAGCAAAGAAAAAAGTGCAAATGACTTACCTTTTTCTTCAATAGGGAATTATATAAATAGATTTATTAAATGAAGTACTATGGAGATATTAGAATGAATAAATTAGACCAAAAAAATGAGGGGTAAATTATTAAAAATAATATTAGATGGGAAAAATGAGTTGGAGAAGTATACACACATATGGTAGTATTTACACAAATGTTAAAACAATATAAAATACATGTCATTTATTTATACTTATGGATATGAATATATAAAAAAGTACAAAGCATGAATGCTGATGTTATAGACCAACTTTAAGATATAGACTACCCTTAGGAAAGAAAATAGGGTGACGTTTTAGTTCTATCTAAAATATTTTCTTTTTGGGGCGCCTGGGTGGCTCAGTCGGTTAAGCGGCTGCCTTTGGCTCGGGTCATGATCCCAGGGTCCTGGGATCGAGCCCCACGTCTGGCTCCCTGCTCAGCGGAGAGCCTGCCTCTGCCTGCCACTCTGCCTGCTTGTGCTGTCTCTCTATCTGTCGAATAAATAAATAAAATCTTAAAAAAAATAAAAAAAAAATAAAATAAAATATTTTCTTTTTTTGGGGCGCCTGGGTGGCTCAGTTGGTTAAGCAACTGCCTTCAGCTCAGGTCATGATCCTGGAGTCCCAGGATCGAGTCCCACATCGGGCTCCCTGCTCAGCAGGGAGTCTGCTTCTCCCTCTGACCCTCTCCCCTCTCATGCTCTCTCTCTATCTCATTCTCTCTCTCAAATAAATAAATAAAATCTTTAAAAAAAATTAAAAAAAATAAAATATTTTCTTTTTTTAATTTAAATTCAATTAGTCAACATATAGTACATCATTAGTTTCAGATGTCACGTTCAAAAATTATCAGTTGCGGATAACACCCAGTGCTCATCACATCACATGCCCTCCTTAACGCCCATCACCCAGTTACCCCATCCTCCCACCCACCTCCCTCTAGCAACCCTCAGTTTGTTTCCTATAGTTAAGAGTCTCATAGTTTTTCTCCCTGATGACTTCCTATTCAGTTTTCCCTCCCATCCCCTATAGTCCTCTGCCCTGTTTCTTATATTCCACATATGAATGAAACCATATGATAATTGTCTTTTCTCTGACTTATTTCACTCAGTGTAATACCCTCCAGTTCCATCCATGTCAATGTAAATGGTAAGTATTCATCGTTTCTGATGGCTGAGTAATATTCCATTGTGTATATACCACATCTTCTTTATCCATTCGTCTATTGATGGACATCTTGGCTTTATCCAAAGTTTGGCTATTGTGGACATTCCTGCTATGAACACTGGGGGGCAGATCCCCTTCAGATCACTACATTTGTATCTTTGGGGTAAGTACCCAGTAGTGCAATTGCTGGGTTGTAGGGTAGCTCTATATTTAACTTCTTGAGGAACCTCCATACCATTTTCCAGAGTGGCTGCATCAGCCTGCATTCCCACCAACAGTGTAAGAGGGCCCCCCTTTCTCTGCATCCATCATGAACATTTGTTGCTTCCTGTTTTGTTAATTTTAGCCGTTCTGACTAGTATGAGATGGTAAATCATTGTGGTTTTGATTTGTATTTCCCTGATGTCAAGTGATGTGGGGCATTTTTTCATGTGTCTGTCTTCCTTGGAGAAATGTCTGTTCATGTCTTCTGCCCATTTCTTGACTGGATTATTTGTGATTTTTTAATAATAATAAAAATAAAATAAAATATTTTCTAATAAATATATTTGAAGTAAAAACTGTCAAGCTATTAAAGTTTATTAGATCTGGTAAGTATGTGAATACCTCTTTTATTATTTTGTACACTTTTCTGTGACTTTGTAATACTTTATAATTAAAAAACAAAAAAATAAATTAAAACATGGTTGGGACTAATGAATCCCAATGGTAGTGACGTAATAGTCCCGTTTTATTGTTTTCTGTTCCTGTTCCCCAGATCCCAGATGTATCTTTCCTGTTAATCTTTCTAAGCCTGATTCTTTAGCTTACTTTAGCATATTTTTACATACTTTTACATTTTTCCATAATTTGCTAAATTTAGCAAGATTTAGTTTCTGTTCTATATAACTCAAAATCCTTAAACAAGTACAGTAACTAACATCCTGGAGATATATGGAGGGACATTAGGGGAAACCTAATAAAACAAAGAAAAATCAAGATTGTTTTTTAATCAAGCAGTGAAAAGTTGATGGCCCCTCCAACATTTATTATCTGTGCAATACTGGGAAACCCATTTCCTGTCTGAACAAAATAATATTACATTTAAAGAAACATACACATAGGAAGCATTCAATCAATATCTTCTCCCTTTATAAATAAAAGGAAAATCATAATTAATTGTCAGCTATCTGGCTTATGAAGTTTGATCCCATTGAAAGAGCAGGTATTAATATCTATACTTCACTGGGGAGACATCTGACATAGGTCTATTTATTTGGCAGAGTTAGTTATTGAAGAAGACATTTGGTCAATTTACATTTTCTATCCATTTCTGTTGGTGTCTCTACAGCATGCTTCTTCAAGTGTCTGTGGAGTGGTCCTTGACATTTACAAAAATGCTACAGGAGAGAAGTACAAAGGCAGTCAACATGTGCCAGACCAGCTCTCTAAAGAAAGAGTTAATGCACTCACTGGTCCCTGGGGAGTTTGAGGGGGGTGTTAAGTGGGGAGTCTAAACAGAATTAAATTGCTCTCCTCAAACCTGTCAAGGACATTCACCAGTAAGAACAAGAAGGTCTGAGACAGGGGAGCTTGGCCTTGAAGTTTTTATCTTTTACAAACTTAACAGATAATTAAAGAAGACTCACTGTAGCTGGGAAATACCAGACTTGGAGTGAGAAAACATGTTTTGCAGACTTGAAATTTTCAAATCCAGCTCTTCAACAGACATACTTTTATCCCAATTGCTTCAAGTAAAATGCAGGAGATAGTCATTAATTTACAAGGTTGATCAAATGAGCATATGATAAAATGGAAGTGAAAAAAACTTTAAAAGAAATATGATTCCCCATAAGCATATTAATATTTGATTCTGGATCTGGGTGAATAGAAATTATGAAGTTTTAAATATAAAGGATGAGAAAAAACAAAACAAAGCAAAAAACCTCTAAAAGAAAGGAAACAAGGCCAGTTTCTGCCTGAAGATATCTTCTAGACCACAATATAGGCAGAAGAATATGAAGAAGAACCCATGGTCTTGCTGAATTGAAAAGACAGAAATTGGAATACAGGGAGTAAGAGATGACTAAAAGTACCAGAGAGAAGGGAGTGACACAGAGAAACAGATGCTGATAATAGCACAGTGTCATACTCTTGAGTCCATTGATGAACCTTAAGCTACACATGGATAAGGATCTGTAAGCCAAATGATTCCAAGTGACATTGGGTTAGGAGACATGAATTCCAATCAGCCAGAACAGAAAAATCTTTGCTGAATATTGGAAAACTCAGTAGGAACTCTGGGAAGGTCATTCTTTAGTGTTAGGGATAAAGTAGACCCAGAGTGAAACTGCATTAAATTCACTCTAACAAAGGTTAAACACTCTCAAAAGGATTGAGCTGATCCACAAGTAACTAACCTTACTGACAGAACAACGTCCAACATAGCACAAAGAAATACAAAACAAATCCAGCATTAAAAAAATGTACAATTTCAAATGTCTGTAATCAAAACTAAATTACTTGATATGTAAACTAGGAAAAAATGATTCAGAACTAGAAAATATATCAGTAAATTGAAATAGACCCAAAGATGACAGAGATGATATATAGGAATATATAATAGGAAAGGATTTTAGGGCATCTATTATGATTAGATTTGATCACAAAAAAGTACATGAACATATAAACAAGGTAAATCAAAAGATATAAAGAGAACAAGTTGAATTTCTAGTTTTGAAAAATCAATATTTGAATTTAAAAACTAAATAGGTGATTCCGCGGGCAGATATCGGAGGATAAATGGCAGCAGGAGGAAGCCTGGCCATGGGGATCCCACACCAGTGAGCGACAGCCTCGCGCGCTGGGGAAGGGGCACAGATTCGCAGACTGTTAGTGGTGGGGAAAGGACTTTAGGACAGTCCCTGGGATGGAAATCTGGAGTGGCAGGGTCATGCATGTGAACTGGGAGTGGCTGGCGGTTTTAGAAGCACAAAGGGCAGAGATGTGCCCGACCTGCAGGCAGGACTGGGAGTGCTGCAGAGGGGCACACAACCCAGGACACTGCAGTCTATAGCAGCATAGACAGAAACAGAGACAGTGTGGCCTGGAGAGCTCACTGAAGAACAGACTGCAATCTCTCTGCTCTGAGACAGAGGGTAGGAAATGGTCTCTTCTGCTCTGACTTAAGGAAGAGACAAGGAAAGCTGCCAGGGAAAGCCACCAGAGAACAAAAGCCCCCAAACCTGATTCCCACTGAGCCCATCCCCCTCCACAGGGGGGCAGGGCAACTCCGCCCAAACAGGGTTGCCTGAGTAACAGCATGGCAGGCCCCTCCCCCAGAAGACAGGCTGGGAAAACAAGAGGCCAGCAACCCTAAGGTCCCTAGAAAACAGGTGCATCTTGCTTGGGTTCTGGTCAATAATTTGGACTCTATACACTCCCTCAACCACCCATCAACAGAATGACTAGGAGGAGGAACTTCCAAAATAGAAAAGACTCAGAGACTATGACTTATGCTGCAGATTTACAAACAGATGCAGATATAACCAAGATGTCGGAGATGGAATTCAGGCTAGCAATTGTAAAGACAATAGCTAGAATGGAGAAATCAATTAATGGCAACACAGAGTCTCTAAGGGCAGAAATGAAAGCTGAATTGGCAGAACTTAAAAATGCTATCAATGAGATCCAATCTAATCTAGATAATCTAACAGCTAGAGTAAGTGAGGCAGAAGAACGAATAAGCGACCTGGAAGACAATATAATAGATAAAAAGGGAAAAGAGGAGGCCAGGGAAAAACAACTCAGAATCCATGAAAATAGAATCAGAGAAATAAGTGACACCATGAATTGTTCCAATGTCAGAAAATTGGAATCCCAGAGGGAGTGGAGAGAGAGAGGGGGGACTAGAAGATGTATTTGAGCAAATCGTAGCTGAGAACTTCCCTAATCTGGGGAATGAAACAAACATTCGCATCCTAGAGGCAGAGAGGACCCCTCCCAAGATCAAGGAAAACAGGCCAACACCCCAGCATGTAATAGTAAAACTTGCAAATCTTAGAACCAGGGAAACCATCTTAGGGGCAGTTGGATCATGGATCACCACATCAAAAACTAATGAGGTATTGTATGGTGACTAACATAACATAATAAAATTAAAAAAAAAGTAATTAGATCTGATTACTAACATATTAGACACTGTGGAAGATAATACCAAAGAACTTGAAGATAGAACAATAAGAAGTATCTAAATTAAAGAACCAAAGAAATTATAAAATGTTCTAACACAGGTATAACCGGGGATACCATAAAGAGAGAAGAAAGTTGAAGGACAGAAAAAAATTAAAGAAATAAGTCAAAAAGATTGATGAAAACTATATATCTACATATCAAAGAAGCTCAATGAAACTTAAGGTAAAAATAAAGCAAACTAAACCAGGTTAATTATAATGAAATTGCTAACATCAGTGTAAAGAGGAGATGTTAAAAATGAGCTAAGGAAACAAAATGGGCTTGGTGAAGCAAATTGTCATGTTATGAACTTCATGAGGAGAGACATGGCAAGAATCTGCAGGCTGCCTCTAGGATATTAGGTCAGACTCCAGTGGACAGCCAGCAAGAAACTCCATCTTATACCTGGAAGAAAATGAATCCTGTCTCCAACTTGAATGAACTTGGAAGAAGATTCTTCCAATCTTCCCCAGTCAAGCCTCCAGATGAGAATGGGGTATATATAACACCTTGAGAGTAGCCCAATGAGACCCTGAACATAGGCTCCACTTAAGCTGTACCAAGACTCCTGACACAGAAAAACTAAGAAATAATAAATGGGCATTATTATAAACCACTCAGTTTGCTGTAACTTATTATATAGTATAGAAATATAATATCCCTGACACTTGATACAGAAGAGGAATGGTTAGAATATAGGAAAACAATTGTTTTATTCTTTCTATAAAGCTTTGTGTTCAAGACTGTTTTTCACAGTAATGTTTGAAAAAAGTCACTTTGGGGTGCAAAATAGTTCATTGACATTTTTGTCTATGTGGTAGCCACTTTTCTTTTATTGCAGTAATAAGAATTGCAACTTGTCCTAATGGATATTCAGGCTTCAGGGGAACATAACACAGAGTGGAATAAATATGCAGCTTCTCTGTTCACAGTGATTTCCCCTAATGTACTTCTGAAATGTTAAGTATTATTATTATTGTTATCTCTATTAAGGCAACATCTGAGGAAAGAGATGGATGTGAATTTTTCTAGTCTACAATAACCAGTCCAACCAAAACTGATCTTTTATATTCAAGCAGAAGTGCATTTTATAAGAAGCTTGTATACTTTCATTTGCCCTAGGGAAACTTAAGTAGCTAAATCCTCTGTAATGTTTCTCTCTATACATAATGAGATTATTAAGCAGCCCAGGCAGTCTCTAACCTAGAAGAAATTCCCAAATGATAAAACTAAACTTTCCATTGCTCATTTTGAGTAAGTCATCTCTAATCAGTCACTGAATGAATAGACTTATAATGAGTTCCTACTCTGGGTCAGGTATTCTATTATTAGAGGCACAATGATGACCAAAATGTCTCCTCAATCCTCAGGGTGCTTACAAAAAGTCTGAAAAAAATATACAGGGATAGAACACCTTTGTTGGGAAGCATCAAATCATAGGAGAATCAAGATAGCATGT
The DNA here is from genome assembly GCF_003265705.2 of Callorhinus ursinus. Classification (NCBI taxonomy): domain Eukaryota; kingdom Metazoa; phylum Chordata; class Mammalia; order Carnivora; family Otariidae; genus Callorhinus; species Callorhinus ursinus. Next base: position 77,424,015 of record NW_027397067.1, on the reverse strand, counting down.
TAAAATCAAGAAGGATGGAAATTCAATTATTGAGTCATTCCTGTGCACCTGAAACCTCTAGGGAGTTTTTCAACACCATCTGATTATCATGACACATTTTATTAGCCCAGGCAACAAAGGCTCAAAGAATTGAAGTGACTTTCCCAAAGTCACATGCCTTGTAATGCACAGACTCAGGATTAATTCTTAGATTTGCCAGCCCCCAAATTCAATTTTTTGCCTAATCACAATATTCAGATGATACCCTCAGGGATTGTAGTTATCCAGCATCATGAAGCTTTCAGTGGCCTTTTGTGGAGGTTTTCCATGTAATTTTGCCCTTCAAACATCAAGCTTACTTTTTAAAGGTAAATCCAATATTCACAAATTATACCTTTCCCTGTAAATAACCCTGCCATGAGAGATCCCTAATTCTTAATAACGAATGTTCTTTTAATTAGTTCAAGTGTGTATGTACACTCTGATTAATAATATGACATTCTCATTTTTTTCCATTGGGGAAGAAATTATTTGGTATTTTCAGCACACATTTAGTATTTGCATATCCCCTCTTAGTTTATGGGAAAATACAGGTACTGTGGAGGGGAGAATGATGTTATTCTACTGGCACAATTCTGGCGAATCACTTTGTCACATGAACTCAGAGGCATCTGAAAGGTTTATGATAGTAACTAAAGCCTGTGGAGTGCTAGTAAAAATAGTCCATGATGGCTGAGTACCAAGAGTGTCATGGATAGGTAACAGTAGCCCATGGTGGCCAATGTCAAATAAAAATGAATCTGAACTTGGGTAAGGAGAAACTTTATTTGGTAAACAAAACAAAACAAAGCAAAACAAAACAAAACAAAACAAAACTACAATCAGGAGAGAGGGTCTATTGCAACAGGAAGAATATTCCAACAATAAGATCTATAAGTATCTCAAAGTTCAAGCAGAAATGACTTTTCTTTCATGGGGAGGATTAAACAAGTCTAAAAAAAAAACTGGTGTAGGGGAATTCAATGAACAGGCAACATGATCAGATAATTGAGCAAGAAATATCTTTCTCTGTAGTCAGTCGATTTTCTGGAGGAGCTATTAAGAGGAAGTTGTTCCATCTTTCAATGCCAATTTAAAGTTCTAATATTTGCTTAAGCTTAACAGTGGGTCAGAGTTCAGGGACCTTGTAGAAGGAGAGAAGCCTGACTAAAATTTGGTCAAGTAAAATTAGGGGACATTTTGTCCAGATGGGTCAGTGTGGACAAACTATGCCACTAGAGTGAGACTTCGCAGTGCCTCTGTCTTATCATCAGTTAAAAAAAGGGGCTCTTCTTTGAGTCTTATCTAAGTCACATGGGGAAGGATGGTTCTTGGGAGGGAGCTGTTTCCAGAACACAAAACGTGGGGGAATTTCTTGACCGTAGCTGTTTTCCAGGAACACAGGGCTCAGGGGAAGGTCCACACTGTCAGTGAGCATCAGGAGCCTGCCAGGATGAGTAACAAAAAGCTCTGGGGTGAGTACCTACAGCCTCTGAGGTGAGTCTGAGCAGCTCATGGTGATGGACAAGTGGCATTGGGGTCCACAGAGAACGTACACACATGGATTCAGAACTATAGATGTCCTAGGATATTTGAAACATAGAAGGAAAGCAGAAGTGCACATACAACTCTGCCCAGCCTATCTTTTGAGTCTGATCTCCTTACACTGCCCTTGTAAAATCATTCCTACAAACTATTTTTTCTTCTCTCATTTTGTAACAAATCACATTCTTACAGTTTTATGCATTACACATATTTTCTTATTAATGAGAAATAACTCCTCTATCCTATATCAAGAAGCTCCCTTTTCTTTATGACCCCAGGCCACATTGTTGTCTTATTAAGTCTTTCCCATCCTCCCAGCCTGTATTGACTGCCACTTCCATTTTGGTCCCACAGAACTTTTCATTTATTTCTAGTGGGCATTAATTTTATCATATGGGAGACATCTGTAACCTATTGTCTTTATGACTAAATCCTGAAATCTGCTGAGGAGGTGCCCATCTTCAACTTCCTTGATACCTAGCACTGCTTCACAAAGTGCCCGACATCACAGTGTGTGCTGAGCAAATGTTTGCTGAGGTGCATCTCCTGAATTGAGACATGTGTTTGAGAGCTAAAGCTCCAGACATTGTATCTGCTCATGTCTTGTTCTTCCATGCTAGGTGAGTTGATATATCCTCAGTGATTTTGCTGAAATCATGTAGAACATAATTGCTGAATTCTAATTTTTCCATTTATTATCTGTGTATATCTGGTTAAAATATTTAAGCTGTCCAGGATCTAGTTTCCTCAGCTATAGTAAAAATAACACTACTTACATGAAACAGTCACATGGCTACACAATAAGAGCCTTCAAGTTCTAGTTATAACCTGTTTAACAAATACTAGTTGTTTATTAGGGTAGTGGTATGTCTCCCTGTTGGTGTCTTTTGAACAACCTATAGCGAGTAGTTCAGATTTCCAGGGGAAAATGATATCTAGCTAAGAAAATAACAAATATAGAAAAAGGATGGGCCAGCAGTAACAAGATCTGGGCTATTGTCCCTGTCATACCTCATCTTCATCATGCAACCTAAGCTAATCAGGTAACCTGAGAAATGTAAAGAAAATCAAGCCTATTTTGTTGTGCCTAAACAATTTTAGAGGATAAAATACATTGAAAACAAAAGATTATCTCATTTGAAATATGCTTACATAAATATCATCAAAATTATTTTGGATTAAAAGGGTTAAATTGCCTATTTACTTTGCCCCAGTCATTTGATTTTTAAACATATAAGTCCCTCTTAAAAACAGCTAGTAATTATAAATAAGCATTTTTTAAAAGCTAGTAATTTATGCAGTAAAATAAGCAAGCTACTATCCCTTTAGGACTCTTCCAAAGAAATCATTGATTTTTTTCCCAGTTGGCTAATTGATTTTAAGCAATTAGTCAGTGCAAGTAACATGTAACTAGTTAGTTAGCTTACTATGAAATGTTTCTCAATACTGTTCCTTAAAAGTCATTAGAATGCAGATTTACAGCTCCAATGTTTGCAAAAGTAACAGCAGAAGAAGGCCAAGAAATTTATATTTTTAAAGAAAATGAAAATGCAGAAAGGGGACATTCAGGAAGTGGATTCTGAAAAATTGGTTCTTTGGAAATAATTTGTTTCACTTATTTTAACTTATACCATTTAGGGAATATATATATATGCCTAACTAAAAAATACCCATAATCTTACTATTGTAACTTTATTAATAATTTCATTTACACACACACACACACACACACACACACATTTCCAAACCCAAAATGTGTTAATCCACACAACATATGCATAATGAGTGTCCACTGTGCATCAGGCACCATGCTTGGAAACAAAAATATCCATGGTATATGATCTCTCCAAAAAGAGTGGGGAAGATGGAATATTAATGAAATAATTACCCAAACAAATGCATGATTACAAAGAGATAATCAGTCTGCAAGAAATCCACACATTATTCTGGGAACATATAACAGAGAAATTTGATTCAGGTTTTCCCTGAGAAAGTAGTCTTTTGAGCCAAGTTGTGAAAGAAGAAAAGATTTATGCTATAAAAGGGTAGGGGGAGTGGTGCCAGAAGACAGCCAGAACTGGAAGCAAGAGTCAGACCACACAGGCTGTTGCACAAATGTTGACACTTGCACTATGTCCCCAAAGCAATGGGGGGCCAATGGTTGTTTTCAGCAGGGAAGAAATGATCAGTTTTATATGGTTTCAATGTCAAAAAATATATTGGAGGTAATCAAGAATGGATAAGGGAGACCAAATTGCAATAGCTGAGGAGAAACAGGGACCTGCCTTCATCTAGGGCCAATGAAGTTGGGGAACATATAATGAGATGAATCAGAGATGCCACAAATAAAATCCATAGGTTCTTGCTATACAATGGACATGAGGAGTAAGGAAGAGGTAAGTGTTGAAGATGATCTCTAGGTCACACAGTGGGTGGACTGGATGATTTTTAGAGCTGGTAAACACCAAATATGACCTAGATTAGAGCAGAGGAAGATCGTGGGAACATCAGTTAGTCTTTGATGTGTTGACTCTGCTATGCCATTGAGACATTTATGTGACGAGTCACATATAAGTTAGATCTGAAACTCCACAGTTTGGGATAGTAATATAAATTCAGGGATCATCAGGAAAGAGAAAGATAGATTTTGAAAATTTGGGCATTGATGAGACGGCCCAGGAGAGAAAAAAAGTATAAAGAGAAGCATATGGGGTAATGGACAAAAGGCATGACTAAGACATTTACAAAAGGATCAGATGAAATGGCTAATAAGAATATAAAGGTATGTTCAATTCCATTGTAATTAAAAAAAAATAAAGTAAAAGTGAAACACCTCTTTATACCAACCACCATGCCAGATAGAAAGCAGGATAAAACCAAGCACTGGTAAAAGCACAGGCAGACAAAAATTTTCATGGAAATTAACATATATTGTCTTTCTGGCTATCAATCTAGTACTATTTAGTGAAGTCAAGTGTGCATATGTTTATAAACCAGGAATTCCACCCCAACATATATAATCTAGGGAAGTCCCCCTGGTCCATTAGAGAACATTTATAATGAAAGTGCATCATTGCTTTTGATAGCCAAGAAATTTTGACAACCCACCATGACTAGGGAAGCATGTAAGTAAAAGGTAGTAGATGCCCACTATGGATTATATACGATGGTTAAAAACAACACCTAGATATATATCTGTCCATATGGAGAAGTCATAAAAATAGATGTTGTGTAAAGCTGGTTCTGTGACAAGGGATAAACATAAAATATTTTAAAAGGCAAGCAGTGAACAAAAATAAATACTATGAGAAGTCAAGTATATGAAGTCCAAAATCTGCTCAATGAGTCTGGTGACAAGAACCAATGTCACCTTATTGTTCACCTTATTGGGAATTTTTTTCCATAAAGTGTGAAGCAGAATTCAATGGTTCAGATTAATATCATAATATAGGTTGGACAAAATCCAAAAGGATAAAAAATTATGCTGATATACACACTCACACAAAACATATGTGCAGATATGTGTGTTTTCTGTGCATGTGTGTGTTTTCGGAAGTAGTGATGATACGTATTTGCAAGTATTCTGGCCTGTATAAGTTTCATTTCCTCATATTCAAGTTTTTTTCATTACTCCTAGTTTTTTCCTCTTGGCAAAAACATAAATAAAATTAAAATCAAAGACAAAAAACATAAATAAAATTAAGACCAAAGTTGTTAGATATGCCTATGGATAACTTTGAGACTTTAAGAAAACATGGTATTAATTCTGATAAGGGGCATTTATAGAAGGCATTGGAAGGGCCTTGAAAGGCTAGATTAGTTAAGTAGAACAAAGAATGAAGGCCTTACCTTTCACACTTCTCTGCCTCCTGTATGGAATTACTCTGCATCTTCATTGTAGAATTCTGAAAGTTTCCATGTGATGTACATCTCTGAGGCTGAATTTTCTCATAGCACATAGACACAGGGATGGAAGAGGAAACCAATCCTGGATCAGAAGAAGGCTGTTGTTGAGGAGAAGGGTACAGATGGTTCCTGGCTGGGAATGTTGCGTGTACTGCTCAATGGAAACCCAAGAGTCACCTTCATCAAGAATATTTCCAGAGCTGAGCCATCACTATAAATCACTTAAAACAGGAAAGAATGAGGGGGCAGAGCAAGATGGCGGAGGAGTAGGAGACCTGCATTTCGTCTGGTCCCAGGAATTCAGCTGAATAGGGATCAAACCATTCTGAACACCTACAGACTCAACAGGAGATGGAAGAAAAGAATAGCAACAACTTTCTGAACAGAAAAGCGACCACTTTCTGGAAGCTAGGATGTGCGGAGAAGTGAATCTGAGGCAATATTCAGGAGGATAGATGGTGGGGTAGGGGGCCTCCAATGGCTGCTTCTGGCAAGTGCTAGAGCCACGGAGCACAAAATCGGAACTTTTAGAAGTCGGATCCGCTGAGGGACATCCCTCCAGTGGCTAAGCAGGGGGTGGAACCCTTGTGGGACAGTGTGGTCTCAGGGATCACAGAAAGACCGGGGGTGCCTCAGTGCGGCAGAACTCCCGGGTATCGGAGCAGAAAAGCTGGCTGCAGACATGGAGCTGAGGAGTGGGCTCTCAGCTCGGGGTTGCCATAAACCATGATCCGCAGCACAGTCGGGCCACTGCTCCTCCATCAGGGACCCAACAAGTGGCAGATCCAGGGAGACTCCCCTTCTTCCCCCGGGAGGAGCGGTGCGGGAGGGCACTGCAGGGATCTGCTGGGTTTGGAGACTCCACACGGGGTCATGTGCCAGAGATGGAAATGCTCAGTCACAGGCCAGGTGACCACGGATTGAGACTGGAGACTGGGGAGATGGGAGTGACTGACTGCTTTTCTCTGGGAGCTCACTGAGGAGTGGGGCCCTGAGTTCCTGGCTCCTCTGGGGAGGAGAATGGGAGGTCGCCATTTTCACTCTTGTCCTCCAAAGCTGTAGCGAAAGCTTGCAGGGAACAAAAGCTCCCGAGAGCAAATCCGAGCAGATTACTTAGCCCAGACCCAGAAAGGGTGGGGCAATTCCACCTCCTGCAGACATTTGGGAACCATGGAAACAGGCCCCTCCCCCAGAAGATCAGCAAGAACAGCCAGCCAAGACCAAGTTTACCGATCAATGAGAACGGCAGAACTCCAGCACTAGGGGAATAATGCACATAGAATTCATGGCTTTTTTACCATGATTCTTTAGTCTTTCAAAGTTAAATTTTTTAACAGTTTTTTCTTTCTTTCTTTTTAATTTTGAATTTTTCTTTTTCCCCTTTTCAACCAACATCTTATCAATTCCTTTTTTTAAAAAATATTTTATATTTTTTCATTTTTAGAGCCATATTTTATCCCTTCATAGTAGTTATCCTTATTTTTGGTATATATATAAGATTGTTCAATCTGTAAAATTTTGAGATACAGTTTCTTCTAACAGATGAAAATATACCCTAAATCTCTAGTGTATGGCTTTGTTCTAGTCTCCTGACTGATCAAATTCTCTCCCTTTTTTTTTCTTTTTTTTAAATCCTCTTCTTTCTTGATTCAAACAACTTCTTATCAATTCCTTTTATAAAATCTTTTATAATTTTCATCATTACAGTCATATTCCATCCCTTCATCATATTAACCCTTATTTTTGTACATATATGTTTATCTTTCTTTAAAATTTTGGAAGGCACTTTCTTTGAACAGACCAAAATACGCCGAAAATCTAGTGTGGGGCACTGATCTATGCAACAGCCTGATCATATATGATCATATTTTGTTTTTTTTGTTTTGTTTTGTTCTTTTGTTATTATCTTTATTCTTTTTTTTAATTTCAGTTTTTTTCTATTTTTTTTTTATTCTTTCCCTTTCTTTTCCCCCAGTTTCAGGTATTTTCTGATTTGTTTAGTGTATATTTTCTGAGGACGCTGTTACCCTGTAAGCAGTTTGTTCTCTCATTCATCCATTCTCCTCTGAACAAAATGACAAGATGCAAAAAATCACCTCAACAAAAAGAACAAGAGGCAGTACCGACTGCCAGGAACCTAGTCAATATGGACCTGAGTACAATCTCGGAACTAGAGTTCAAAATGATGATTTTAAGATACTAGCTGGGCTTGAAAAAAACCATGGAAGTTATTAGAGAAACCCTTTCTGGAGAAATAAAAGAACAAAAATCTAACAAAGTCGAAATCAAAAAGGCTATTAATGAGGTGCAATCCACAATGGAGGATCTAACTGCTAGCATAAATGAGGCAGAAGAGAGAATTAGTGATATAGAAGACCAAATGATGGAAAATGATGAAGCTGAGAAAAAGAGAGACAGACAACTACTGGATCATGAGGACAGAATTCGAGAGACAAGCGATACCATAAGATGAAACAAAATTAGAATAATTGGGATCCAGAAGAAGAAGAAAGAGAGAGAGGGGCAGAACGTATATTGGAGCAAATTATAGCAGAGAACTTCCCAAATTTGGGGAAGGAAACAGGCATCAAAATCCAGGAGGCACAGAGAACCCTCCTCAAAATCAATAAAAATAGCTCAACACCTCGACATCTAATAGTAAAACTTATGAGTCTCCGAGACAAAGAGAAAATCCTGAAAGCAGCTTGGGAGGAGATATGTAACCTACAATGTTAGAAACATTAGATTGGCAACAGACCTATCCACAGAGACCTGGCAGGCCAGAAAGGACTGGCATGGTATATTCAGAGCACTAAACGAGAAATATATGCAGCCAAGAATACTCTATCCAGCTAGGCTATCATCAGAAATAGAAGGAGAGTTAAAAAGCTTCCAGGACAAACAAAAATTAAGGAATTTGCAAACACAAAACCAGCCCTACAAGGTATATTGAAAGGGGTCCTCTAAGCAAAGAGAGAGCCAAAAAGCAACATAGACCAGAAAGGAACACAGACAATATACAGTAACAGTCACCTTACAGGCAATACAATGGCACTAAATTCATACCTTTCAACAGTTACCCTGAATGTAAATAGGCTAAATGCCCCAATCAAAAGACACAGGCTATCAGATTGGATTAAAAAACAAGACCCACCAATATGCTGTCTACAAGGGACTCATTTTAGACCCAAAGACACCCCCAGATTGAGAGTGAGAGGCTGGAAAACCATTTATCATGCTAATGGACACCAAAAGAAAGCTGGAGTGGCAATTCTTATATCACACAAATTAGATTTTAAACCAAAGACTGTAAGAAGAAATGAGGAAGGACACTATATCCTACTTAAAGGGTGTATCCAACGAGAAGATCTAACAATTGTAAATATCTATGCCCCGAACATGGGAGCAGCCAATTATACAAGGCAATTAATAACAAAAGCAAAAAAACACCTCGACAGCAATACAATAATAGTGGGGGACTTTACCACCTCCCTCACTGAAATGGACAGCTCATCTAAGCCAAAGATCAACAAGGAAATAAAGACTTTAAATGACACACTGGACCAATTGGACTTCAAGATAGATTCAGAACATTCCATCCCAAAGCAACAGAATACACATTCTTCTCTAGGGTCCATGGAACATTCTCCAGAATAGATCACATACTAGATCACAAATCAGGTCTCAACTGGTACCAAAAGATTGGGATCATTCCCTGCATATTTTCAGACCACAGTGCTTTGAATCTAGAACTCAATCACAAGAGGAATGTTGGAAAGAACTCAAGTACATGGAGGCTAAAGCGCATCCTACTAAAGAATGAATGGGTCAACCAGGAAATTAATGAAGAATTTTAAAAAATTCATGGAAACAATGAAAATGAAAACACAACTATTCAAAATCTTTGGGATGCAGCAAAGGCAGTCCTAAAAGGAAAGTATATAGCGATACAAGCCTTTCTCAAGAAACAAGAAAATTCTCAAATATACAACCTAAACCTACACCTAAAGGAGCTGGAGAAAGAACAGCAAATAAAGCCTAAACCCAGCAGGAGAAGGGAAATAATAAAGATCAGAGCAGAAATCAATGAAATAGAAACCAAAAGAACAGTAGAACAGGTCAACGAAACTAGGAGGTTGTTCTTTGAAAGAATTAATAAGATTGATAAACCCCTGGCCAGACCTATCAAAAAGAAAAGAGAAAGGACCTAAATCAACAAAATCATGAATGAAAGAGGAGAGATCACAACCAACACCAAAGAAATACAAACAATTCTAAGAACATATTATGAGCAACTCTATGCCAGCAAATGAGATAATCTGGAAGAAATGGATGCATTCCTAGAGATGTATCAACTACCAAAACTGAACCAGGAAGAAATAGAAAACCTGAACAGACCCATAACCCCTAAGGAAATTGAAGCAGTCATCAAAAATCTCCCAATAAACAAAAGCCCAGGGCCAGATGGCTTCCCAGGGGAATTCTACCAAACATTTAAAGAAGAATTAATACCTATTCTCCTGAAACTGTTCCAAAAGATAGAAATGGAAGGAAAATTCCAAACTCATTTTATGAGGCCAACCTTAACTTGATCCCCAAACCAGACAAAGACCCCATCAAAAGGGGGAATTACAGACCAATATCCTTGAAGAACGTGGATGTAAAAATTCTCACCAAAATACTAGCCAATAGGATCCAACAGTACATTAAAAGGATTATTCACCATGACCAAGTGGGATTTATCCCTGGGCTGCAAGGTTGGTTCAATATCTGCAAATCAAACAATGTGATAAAATACATTAACAAAAGAAAGAACAAGAACCATAAGATCCTCTCAATAGATGCAGAAAAGCATTTGACAAAGTACAGCATCTTTTCTTGATCAAAACTCTTCAGAGTATAGGGTTATAGGGTACATACCTCAATATCATAAAAGCCATCTATGAAAAACCTACAGCCAAAATCATTCTCAACAGGGAAAAACTGAGAGCTTTCCCCCTAAGGTCAGGAACACGGCAAGGATGTCCACTCTCACCACTGCTCTTCAACATACTATTAGAAGTCCCAGCCACAGCAAGGAGACAACAACAAGAAATCAAAGGCATCCAAATCAGCAAGGAAGAAGTCAAACTCTCACTCTTTGCAGATGATATGATGCTTTTTGTGGAAAACCCAAAATACTCCACCCCAAAACTGCTAGAACTCATCCAGGAATTCAGTAAAGTGGTAGGATATAAAATCAATGCACAGAAATCAGTGGCATTCCTATACACCAACAACAGGAAAGAAGAAAGAGAAATTAAGGAGTCCCATTTACAATGGCATCCAAAACCATAAGATACCTAAGAATAAATCTAAACAAAGAGGCAAAGAATCTGTATTCAGAAAACTATAAAATACTCATGAAAGAAATTGAGGAAGACACAAAGAAATGGAAAAACGTTCCATGCTCATGGATTGGAAGAACAAATATTATGAAGATGTCAATACTACCTAGAGCAATCTACACATTCAGTGCAATCCCCATCACAATACCATCCACTTTTTTTCAAACACATGGAACAAATAATCCTAAAATTTGTATGGAAGAAGGAAAGACCCCAAATAGCCAGAGGAATGTTGAAAAAGAAAAGCAATGCTGGTGGCATCAAATTCCCAACTTCCAGCTCTATTACAAAGCTGTAATCATCAAGACAGTATGGTACTGGCACAAAAACAGACATAGATCAATGGAACAGAATAGAGAGCCCAGAAATGGACCCTCAACTCTATGGTCAACTAATCTTCATCAAAGCAGGAAAGAATGTCCAATGGAAAAAAGACAGTCTCTTCAACAAATGGTGTTGGGAAAATTGGACAGCCCCATGCAGAAGAATTAGACTGGACCATTTCCTTACACCACACACAAAAATAGACTCCAAATTGTTAAAAGACCTAAATGTGAGATAGGAGCCCATCAAAGTCCTAAAGGAGAACAAAGGAGCAACTTCTTCGATCTCAGGCGCAGCAATTTCTTCCCAGAAACATCACCAAAGGCAAGGGAAGCAAGGGCAAAAATGAACTATTGAGAGCTACCATTCGATCCAGCAATTGCACTACTGGGTATTTACCCCAAAGATACAAATGTAGGGATCCGGAGGGGTACGTGCACCCCAATGTTTATAGCAGCAATGTCCACAATAGCCAAACTGTGGAAAGAGCCAAGATGTCCATCGACAGATGAATGGATAAAGAAGACGTGGTATATATACACAATGGAATGTTATGCAGCCATCAAAAGGAATGAGATCTTGCCATTTGCAACGACATGGATGGAACTGGAGGGTGTTATGCTTAGTGAAATAAGTCAGTCAGAGAAAGACATGTATCATATGACCTCACTGATATGAGGAATTCTTAATCTCAGGAACAAACTGAGTGTTACTGGAGTGGTTGGGGGTGGGAGGGATGGGGTGGCTGGGTGATAAACATTGGGGAAGGTATGTGCTATGGTGAGCGCTGTGAATTGTGCAAGACTGTTGAATCACAGATCTGTACCTCTGAAACAAATAATGCAACATATTTTAAGAAAAAAGAAAAAGAAGAAGACCGCAGGAGAGGAAGAATGAAGGGGAGTAAGTCAGAGGGGGAGACGAACCGTGAGAGATGATGGACTCTGAAAAACAAACTGAGGGTTCCAGAGGGGAGGAGGGTAGGGGGATGGGTTAGCCTGGTGATGGGTATTAAAGAGGGCACATTCTGCATGGAGCACTGGGTGTTATGAACAAACAATGAATCATGGAACACTACACCAAAACAAATGATGTAATATATGGTGATTAACATAACAATAAAAAATTAAAAAAATAAGAACTATTGGGACCTCATCAAGATAAAAAGTTTTTGCACAGCAAAAGAAACAGTCCACAAAACCAAAAGACAACCGACAGAATGGGAGAAGATATTTGCAAATGACATATCAGATAAAGGGCTAGTATCCAAAATCTATAAAGAACTTCTGAAACTCAACACCCTAAGAACAAATGATCCAATCAAGAAATGGGCGGAAGACATGAACAGACATTTTTCCAAAGAAGACCTCCAAATCGCCAACAGACACATAAAAAAGTGCTCAACATCGCTCGGCATCAGGGAAATCCAAATCAAAACTTCAATGAGATATCACCTGAAACCAGTCAGAATGGCTAAAATTCACAAGTCAGGAAATGACAGATTTTGGCAGGGATGCAGAGAAAGGGGAACCCTCCTACACTGTTGGTGGGAATGCAAGCTGGTGCAGCCATTCTGGAAAACAGTATGGATGTTCCTCAAAAAGGTGAAAATAGAGCTACCATACGATCCAGCAATTGCACTGCTGGGTATTTACCCCATAGTTACAAATGTAGGGATCCAAAGGGGTACATGCACCCCGATGTTTATAGCAGCAATGTCCACAAGTAGCCAAACTCTAGAAAGAGCCAAGATGTCCATCGACAGATGAATGGAAAAAGAATATGTGGTATATATATATACAATGGAATATTATGCAGCCTTTCAAAGGAATGAACTCTTGCCATTTGCAATGATGTGGATGGACCTGGAAGGTGTTATGCTGAGGTAAATAAGTTAATCAGAAAAGACATGTATCATATGACCTCACTGACATGAAGAATTCTTAATCTCAGGAATTAAACTGAGGGTTGCCAGAGTGGTGGGGGGTGGGAGGGATGGGGTGGCTGGGTGATAGACATTGGGGAGGGTGTGTGCTATGGTGAGTGCTGTGAATTGTGCAAGACTGTTGAATCACAGATCTGTACCTCTGAAACAAATAATACATTACATGTTAAAAAAAAAAAAAGAAGAAGAAGAAGAAGATAGCAGGAGGGGAAGAATGAAGGGGGGGAAATCGGAGGGGAAGATGAACCATGAGAGACGATGGACTCTGAAAAACAAACTGAGGGTTCTAGAGGGGATGGGGGTGGGAGGATGGGTTAGCCTGGTGATGGGTATTAAAGAGGGCACGTTCTGCCTGGAGTTTGGTGTTATACGCAAATAATGAATCATGGAACACTACATCAAAAACTAATGATGTAATGTATGGTGATTAACATAACATAATAAAAAAATGGAAGGTATGATTCAGGAGCAGGAAAAAATAAATAAATAAATTGCTTAAAACAAAGAAGCATGCTGAGAGACATTAAATCTTTAAACTAGAGATGTAGATTTTGGTGGGATAAAGTTCTGGCAAGTGGGAAAAAATTCAGGAGGACGTTTCACACTCTACTCAACTTACAGTGTGGACTTTACCTCTAGTTTCACAGACCTGGAGACACACTTTTATAGTTAAGTTCCCAATTTATCAAGCAGAAAATACACATCTCAAATGCACACCGAATGAGTCTTTACTGCTACCTGTTATTATTTAGGATTCATCCCATGGATGAAAGCTCCTATTACAATGAATGATGGAACAAAATAAATAATTGCTTCCCTGCTACCTTTGGCAAAATATATCAGCCAAGTATGTTTTGAAATCCAATACCCTAATTTTATTACTTATTAATTTGTGGAAAGTCATTAGTTGTGATGGGTTTCCCTAAAATTAATGTTATTTAATATGCCTAATCTGGATAATTTAATTGTTATGTTTTGAACTAGCTTTGAAAATGGCTGAATTGCATGTATGATTTATGTCCATGTACAAGTTAAGACATGACAGTGTCCACTGTAGGTCCTATATCTAAATAACTGGGTGTGGGGCACCTGGGTGGCTCAGATGGTTCAGCGTCTGCCTTCGTCTCAGGTCATGATCCCAGGGTCCGGATCGAGCCCCACATCAGACTCCTGGCACATCGGGGAGTCTGCTTCTCCCTCTCCCTCTGCCTCTCCCCCTGCTCATGCTCTCTCTCTCTCTCTCTCTCTCTCTCTCTCTATATATATATATATATATATATATATATATATATATATCTGTCTCAAATGAATAAATAAAAAAATTTTAAAAATCTAAAAAAAATAACTGAGTGTGTAACTTTTTTGTTAATCTCCTTCTCTGTCAATGAAATGTAAGATCTGAGAGAAGAAAAACCCAAACCAGATTTTTTTCTTTGATGATAATTTTGTCTTCTGTGCTAGTGTGGTATCCACTGCCCCCCCCACACACAAAAGGATTTTTTTGAATGAAAAAGTAAATCAAAGGCAAAACCCAACTTATGTTATAAAGCCTGGACTTCCTGAAGGGATGGAGGCAGGAGGGCTAGATGGGTGGGATTTCTCACAAAAAATGCTTGTCTTAGGTTAAGGATAGAACTGGGGAGTGGAGAAAGGCAGAATATGGGGGCAGTTGGAAGAGAAATGGTAAATATCTTTAAGAGTTACCAGGTAAGATTTCAAGCATATTATTATCTTGTTGGGATGTCTGACATATAAGCTATAATGCAATAAAATAAACTAAACACAGTAGTATTAATAGTTGACATATTATTTTTGTTGTATTATAACCTTGATTAAGCACTGCATTAGTTTCAATAACACTGTTTAAGCAAATAAACTACAGAATGTCAGTGGCTGACATAATAGAAGGTTATTTTCTTGTACATAATTCTAGATTGCTGTTTTCCTGGTTAGCAGGTTGCTTTTCTCTCAAGGTGACTCAAGGATCCTAGTTCCTTCTTCCTGTGACTCCACCATCCTGGGGCCTTGAAGTCTCCAACTAGTAGCCAGGTGCAGGTGAGAGAGGAAAAACCTCACCTGCTTCTTAGAGTCACTGGTCCTGAAGTGACACCCATGACTTATGTTCACACTTTTTTTTTTTACTAGCATGAAAACATGATCACTGATGACTACAAGGAATATTTTTAAATGTTGTTCTTGTTAAGGTAACTGTCTTTTAAAGGCAGCTTTACAGTATGGAGTTGGGGACATGACAATTTAATTACTAGCTAGCTTCCTTTGCTACATAATCTCACAGTGTTCAAAGCAAGAGTCCTGGTCCCTTATGTGCATTATTTCACCTAATCCTAAAAGAGAGGGAGAGAGGAGGTGAGAAAGTGTTAAGCCTACCTCAAAGTTCCAAGTTTCTCTATATTTCTATGACACCATCTCCTCCTCTTCTATGTGTTTTAAAGAAAATAATCTACACAAAACATGTAGCAACAGGACCAGGAACATGATGAATAAGTAAATAAGTGCCATCTATTATTTCATTATTGCACATAATGCATGTTAAATGACTTTTTCTCTAGATTGTTAGCTACTGGAGCTCTGGGTCCATGACTGAAATGCGTTTGCAAATTCAATATATAACATGAGTCTTGTGGCAGAAACCGTTAGCTGCCTACTAAAACCTTATTTTTTTTTCTCTTGGGCAAGCAACTATATTTACATTTCCCAGCTTTCTTTGCATTTAGGGGTAGCCATGTGACTAAGCCCTCTCCAGTGATATGTAAAAGGAAACTTTTCTTAACATCTCCTTCTTCTTCTTCTTTTTCAGAGAGCGTACACATGTACAAGAGTGAGCTGGTGGAGGGGCAGAGAGAGAGGGAGAGAGAGAGAATGTGTAGCAGACTCCCCACTGAGCATGGAGCCAGACGTGGGGCTTGATCTCATGACCCTGAGATCATGACCTGAGCTGAAATCAATAGTCAGATGCTTAACTGAGCCACCCAGGCACCCCAACATTTCCTCCTTGTAATAACTTGTCAAATACAACCAATAAGAAATATCACATAATATTATGTTTTAATTTGTTTCTTTTTTACCTTCAGATAAAAATTTACTAGGGACGAGAACTCATATTAAATTCCTGTTTTAGACATTTTGTTTGAACATCGTGGCATAGGCCCCCTCTTTTTTGTTTCTCCTTGCTAAGCACAACTTTGATCCTTAGAAATGGCACAAGAGAAATCTACGGAGGAACTCTGAATGGTGAGAAGGTAAACTGTATTGAGACTCCAGGAGCAGAAGAACAACAAACACAACAACAGGATATGTATTTATTTATTATTTATTTATTTATTAAGATTTTATTTATTTATTTGACAGAGAGAGAGGGAGGGAGCACAAGCAGGGGGAGCAGCAGAGGGAGAGGGAGAAGCAAACTCTCCACTGAGCAGGGAACCTGTTGCAGGGCTCGATTTCAGGACCCTGGGATCATGACCTGACCCGAAGGCAGACACTTAACTGACTGAGCCACACATATGCCCCAACAGCAGGGTATTAGAACCCTGTACCAAGGAAGGAAGTCTACCCAGACCTAGTATTTCCAGGTACCCTACTCCAGAAATAGAAGGTAACCCAGGTGGGCTTATTTTTGTCCCAGATTGAACTTGAGTCCTTTTGACAACATAGATGAAACTGACACCACTGACAAGGGGGATTGAGTGGAAGTCTTGCCAGAATTAAGCAGCCAAAGGAGGTCTTCTCCTTTCCTCATGGATCTAAGACTCCGCTCTTCCACCAAGAGACACTTAGGCAGGCTAATGGAACTGGAAAAAGAGACTCAGACACAGCAAGTACCCTGGTACAGCAAGCCTTCTTTTCCCCAGTATCTTGTTGTTCCACTGAGCTCGGGTACATCAGTAGAGAGAGCCCACCACAGCCACCAATCAGTGGGAGATGCATGGGAACCTGCCCTTTACAGTATCAGCAAGGATCAAAGGGAGCCCAGCAACAGCAAATGAAGCAAACGAAATAAAAGCAACGAAAATAAAACTGCATAAGCTCCAAAAATAGTTGTTGGAAGGTAAGAGTAGAGGGAAATTATCTCAACTTGGTAAAAAGCATATACACAAAATCCTGCAATTAACATTATACTAAATGGTGAAAGACTTAATGCTTTCCCTCAAAATTTATAAAAAGACAAGGTATTCATTCTTATTATTCTTATTCATCATAGTGCTAGAAGTTATTTCCAGCCTGTACTGTAAAGCAAGAAAAGGGGAAAAAAAGACATACATATTGTAAAAGAAGATCCCACATTCTACAAAACTCCTAGAAGTAATCAGTAATTGGTAATCAGTAAGCTCAGCAGTGTCACAGGATACAAGCTTACCACCAAAACCAATCACGTTCCTATCTACTAATAAAGAATGTGCTGTTCACAAAGCAAAATTAGTAACACAATAGCATTTACAACTGCTCAAAAGAAAATTAAATACTTAAGAATGCTTGTCAAAACATCCATGCTAAAAATTACAAAATGCTGATTAAAGAAATCAAAGGAGACCAAAGTAAATGGACAGATACACCTTATTTATGGGATGGAAGTCTCAACATCAAAAAGATTTCAATTCCGCATAAAACTGATTTACAGATTTAATACAATTCTTAACAGATATCAAGCAAGATTTCTTGCAAGGATGCAGACAAGCTTATTCTAACATTTATATGGAAAGGCACAGGCCCTGAAATAACTAAAACATTTTTGACAAAGAAAGATAAAGTAGAAAGAATTACTCTACTTATTATTAAGTTTTACAAGATAGCCATGGTAATCAAGGTAGTACGATATTGGAGGGGAACAGACACAGTGAAATGGGACAGAATAGAAGACTCAGTAATACACCAATGCAAATATGCTCAACTTGTTTTTGATAAAGGCAGAAAACACAAAGCCAATTCAATTAAGGAAGTTCCTCTCCTTCCCTGATGGGTCTAAGGCTCTTGTCTTCCACCAAGAGACAGTTAGATAGGCTGATGGAACTGGAAAAAGGAAGGGAGGATAATCTGGAGCAATTGGACTTTTGTAAGCAACAGAAAAAAAAGAATAAAAAAGAAAAAATGGAATGTAAACCTCACAACTTATAAAAATTAACTCAAAATAGATTACAGACTTAATGTAAAATTTAACACTATAAATCTTTTAGAAAAAATATAGGAAGAAGGTCTTAGGATATGGTGCCAGGCAAAGAATTCTCAGACTTGACACCAAGTGCACAATGCATCAAAGAAGAAAATTAATATATTGGGCCTCATCAAAATGAAACACTTTTACTCTACGAACCACCCCTTCCCCATTCCTTGCCCTGTGCATGTCTTTCATCTGGCTTTTCCTGAGTTAGATCAATTTGTAATAAACTGGCAATGCAGTAAGTAAAATGTTTCTTTGAGTTCTGTGAGCTCTCTGGCAAATTAAACTAACCCGAGGTGGGGGGTGGGGGTAGGGGCGTGGGGGGGTTGGTTGTTGGAACTTGGAATCTATTGCTGATGGTTGGAAGCAGTAACCTAGGCTTCTGAATTGAGTCTGCAGTGCCAGTGGGGGGAGCAGTCTTGAAAGGCTGAGCCCTCACCTTGTGGGATCTAACTGTAGAACACCCTGCTGGTGTTGCAGTTTCCTGGTAGTATGGCAAAGCACCCTCCCACACACATATTGGGATTGGATTTCAGAACCACCATTAAAGATGAACAGACAGTTCACCAATGTGTATATATGAATGGCAAGTAAGGGCATATAAACTGTCCAACAGCATTAGACATTGAAGAAATGCAAATTAAAGCCCAAATGAGATAGAGCTACATATTGATACATGCAACAGCTTGGATGAACCTCTGGAGAATTATTTTGAGTGAAAAAACTCAATCCCAGCAGGTTACATATGAATGTTTTTATTTGTAATAAAAAATCTATAGAAATGTTACCCAGATTAGTGGTTTCCAGGGTTTGGGGAAGAAGACTGAAGGGAGTGAGTGTAGTTATAAAAGAGCAATATAGGGGATCCCTATGACATCATGCTTTTAATAACTGTAATGTGGTGGTGGAGACACAAACATACATGGTGATGAAATTGTATAAACCTTAATACACACACACACACACACACAAATGAGTGAAAATGGGGAAATATGAATAAGACGTGAATTGTATCAATGTCAATATCCTGGTTGTGCTATTTTGCTATAATTTGCAAAATGCTATGCTTGGGGAAAACTGAGCAAAGGATACAAAGAATGTCTGTATTATTTTTACAACTGCATGGGCATCTACAAGTGTCTTGATTTAAAGAAGACATTTATTGGGTTTATTATCTGCCTTTGAAGTTATGGCAAGCAGCAGTTTCACCAAAAGTCTGTTACTACATAATGTGCCTTCTTTCCTTCCAGGCTTTGATAGTCGTGTCCCTAATGCCTCCTCACCAGCCCCTAGGATGATACTACAATGTGTGTGTTGTTGTTGTTGTTGTCGTAGTCTTGGTAGCATGCCATCGGTCATTGCAACTCAATTTCTGCTACTCTAGAATGACCCTGATGATCCACCAGCTACTATCTTGAACATTACTGGTTGCTAAGAAAAATCAAGCAGTGGCTCCTCAAAATTGCCCCGTGGTGGCATATATCACTTAGGGTTGAGTTTTAAGTCACATGGCCACATCTCACTCCAAGGACGCAGAGAGGTCTCCTCCTATTTTGTGCTTGCAACAAGGAGAACTGGAAATACTTGGTAAATAACTCATTCACTACCCCAAGTAAAATAATTTTGGGTTGTATGTTTGTCTTATGATTGTGACAATCAGACTAGAGTGTCTTCTTTAACTTACTAGACCAGAACTTACGCTAGGACAAATTATTTTAACTGAACGTGATGGTGTGAGAAACACAGAGAACTGTAATAGGTAGTGAAGAAAGGGAGAGTCCAGATTAGGACTCTATTTGAGAAAAATTAATGCTGGTCCACAAAGAAGGATCATTAGGAGAGAAATAGAGGCAGGAAATTTTTGGTAGTGTATGTAAGTGATGGATCTGATGGCAGAATGGAAAGATGGCGATGGTTTGGATCGTGTTGATGATGTTGAAAAGATATAATCCTGGGATTGTTTCTCTCTCCCTCCTCCCCCCTCTATTTATTTGTTTATATGCATATATATGTAGTTACATTTGTCAGCACTACACTTCAGGTCCATGATTTAGTAATTCTGAGCTACTTTCAGGTCTTCAAATATATTCTGTGTTTCTTCTCCATGCTTTGCTGAACTGTTTCACATACCTGAATGTGCTGGCCTCGTGAGTTCTCCTGTCTGTCACTCTCACCAAATTGCATGCTCCTTGTGAGTAGGGATGGTGTCAGACCCTTCCTTCCACTTGCAGGGCAGGGATACTTTGAAAACGTGGAATCACTAGCTGCAGAGTATTGAAGCAAATGGCTCATCTCACTAGTAATGGAAGAACATGAAGCTAAGCTGTGCCCTACATTTTCTTGTAGATTTCTTGGTGTCTATATCTATCAGCATCTTTATCCAGCCTTCTATGTCCCCATTTGTCATCCCTTCCCTAGCTTTGTCATTAAATATATTCATTAAACATACAAACAGGACAGTTAGAGAACACCATACATTGAAGAAAGATAATATTTCTTGTTCAGATGCATCCAAGTTAAGACAGAAATAGGAAATCACTTTTATGTGACAGATTTATAGTGTAATATTCCCTTTCTCTAAAAAATATTTCCGTGTAGAACAAACTTATCTGTAGATGGAATCCTACTGTTCTATTTTCTATGGAAATAAAATTAATGGCTTATAAAAATCTCAATAAGTGGACAGCAAATGGTGGGGAATGCATGGAGGAATTCCATCTGGATGAATCTGAGTAAACATGATGGGATAGGGCTTGTGGTTTAGACTGGGGATGGTTAGGCTGGGCTCAGCCTGCGTCTGTCACCTGAAATAGCAGGGTGCAGACAGAGTGAAAAAGGGAGCCAAGTCAAGACCAGCATCATCCAAGGAACCAGGATGAAGCTACAAGAAGCAGACACTGCATAAGGCAAGTGTCTGAAAGTCCATTATCATGTCATAAGGGACAGCAGTTGGTGACAGGATTTAGCCTGAGTTAAAGGGCAGTCAGGGATCCCACCCACAGGAGCTGGCTGCAGGGCTTTGGGCATTTCTGTGCAGGGGAAGATGTATGCCAACTTTAAAGGAACAGGGCAAAGCTGAAGAGAAATCAGTGCAGGCTGTGTTTTAAGAATTTTAAAATAATAATAATATTGAGTTCCTACTCAGAGTAGAATTGTGTTAGACATGGAAATGCCAAAAGGTATAGCACCTTGACTGAGTTCGTAGAGTGAAATGAAATGGGGAGTCCAATTTGATCATGTACCAAAAAAATGCTACCAATACTCTCTGCAAGGGCAGACTAGGGACATACGAGCTACACGTCCCATGAACTTGGTAAGGCAGAAAGAGCAGAGCGGAGGGGTCTGTTACAGGGAGGCAATGCCACGGAAATGAAATTCCAGGTAAACAAACCCTCCCCCACTCTTTCCAGAAAGCCTTCTCTCAGGCTGAAGAGGAAAAAGAGAAGGCCCCTTTGATCATATATGGAAGCCCCTCAGAAGTTACCCCCACTGGGAACTGACAAACATTTTTTGAGCCACCTTCTCAAATAACCCCAATATGAAAATGTTATACACAAAGGTTCTTTTCAGTCAAATTTATAAGGAAAAAAAGTTATAGCCTGCATTGCTAGTGTATTAGGGTATAGTTGTATTAAATCATATAAAATAGGATAAAATTTAATGTTGTGATAAAATGCTCATGATTTTGTAATAAAAACAAGATCTAACATACAGGTATAAAATGTTCACTACTATAAAAAATAACAAAATAAAAATTCAAACAAAAAAAGGTGCAAATAAAAAATTCTATTGTCAATGCAATGAACAACACTATCCAATAAGATTTTTTGTGATGGAAAATCTGTGCTGTCCAAAACAGTAGCCGTTGACAACAGGTGGTTCCTGTGGAGCAGAATGTAGCTGTTAATAGGATTAATTCAAATGCGATTTTACGTTTAATTTACTTTTTGGATTTCATTTAACATGGGCAGTGGCTACAGTACTGGACGGCACAGGTATATTTTTAATAATGCATGATTTTTCCCTCACCAATTATGTGCAGATGGAACTTGAGAATATACATCCACTTGTGTGTGAATGGAGACAAACGAATGATAAAGCCAATGTTATTGATCTACAATGGAGAGTAAATGAAAAATGCATGAGCCAGTGATCACTTAGGAGATGCTTAGAAAGTAGGAATCATTTTATAAATAGCAATAGTTACACTTCTGAAGTTATGGATATTATTATTCCATGAAGGTAAAACACCATGTCCCCTAACGCAGAAGCATGTGAGCTCATGACAGTGTTTGTGAAATGGCCTGTCCTTTTATCATTGTAATTTTAGGATTTGGTTATCTCCATTTTAAAATAGTCCTGGAGAGGGGCACCTGGGTGGCTCAGTTGGTTAAGCATCCAACTCTTGATTTCGGCTTGGGCTGTGCTCTTGGGGTCATGGGCTTGAGCCCTGTGTTGGTCTCCATGCTCAGCGTGGAGTCTGCCTGAGATTCGCTCCCTCCCTCTACCTCTGCCCCTCCCCCAGCTTGCATTCTCCCTCTCTCTTTCCTTCTCTCTCTCAATAAAAATAAATAAAATCTTTAAAAAAATAATGCCCTCTCTAAACTATATGGAGGAATCAGACATATTTGGCCAAATGTATTGAGTAATCCTTCTTAGTTTAGAGATGCAGAAAGTGTGATATGAGGCCACATACCTTGTATCACCAGACATAAGAGCACTTCTTTTGTAAGGTGAGGAGAGAAGACAAAAGTTGAAGGAAGGAGCAATACAGTGAAGTGAGAAGAAATATAAAATCGCTCCAACTCTTTGCGGGAACACTATTTCCCTCACCTAAGTTCCACCCACGTGTTCCCCAAATCATGCTTTAATTCTCCTTCCTGACTTCTCTGAAATTGGTGTAGGTGTCTCTGAGGGTTCAGGTATTCCTATCCTCAGCCCAAATTCAATCTCAGAGAGTACTACAGGCCTCTTAAGGAAGGAAAATGGATGGGGGAGCAAACGCCTGACCTAACCAAGGAGTGGGACAGTCAAATGGCTGTGCCTTCTGCAGTCTGTCTGATGTTTTATTAATGTGCTGGCTACATTTTAATTAACAAAATCCTTTATTGTACATGTGCCCTGGGGCCGTTTAAGAAAAGGGCATGGTTTTAAAAGTCTACAGAGTAGATACATAAGCAAATATTACCTCAGACAACATTTCCTTACATGTACCAGTGATAGGTATTAATTACTGGATTGGGATTTTATGGACACAATCTAAGCAATCGGGATTGCTTCACGGACAAAAATTATCCAACTGGAAAGCATTTAAGAGGGAAATATGGAAGCAGTGGGGGAAGTCAATTACCCTGCAATGAGTGAAATATATGGAAGTTTCAAGAAATTTGAGATTACTTTCTCAGTTTGGGTTCTCCCAGAAGCAAACTCCGGACAAGAACCTGAGGGGCAGTAGTTTACTTGTGAATTTATCTCAAGAATTACCAGTAGTTGAATGGGAAACTGAGATAAGGAAAGAAAAGTGTCAATGAAATTTGCAAAATTATCCAGTAGCCACCATGGGCAACTGAAGCAAATTCCCAGTGGGAAATGCTGACAGACATCCTGGAACAAGCCTCAGAGTTTCCCCAGTATAAGGATAAGGACACGGGTGGATGTTTCCACTATTTCCCATGGGCCCATGGATGAAGGCTTCATCTCCAGAAGGTATCAATCCTCTGGCACTTAGAGCTTGCCCCTGTATGTAAACCCAGTGTGATCCCCAGAGAAAGACACAGACAGAGGTTGGCAGCAAGTGCCTTTTGCCACGTGAAGGTGGATGGGCAGACGACTCAGCTAGAAACCAGCAGCATCTGCTTCTGTTAAAATAGACCTTTTTTGGGGGGAAAGTAAACATTTCATATTTTTGTCACTGATCACTTCTGATTGTAGAAAGTACACCTACTCTGAAATCCGAGAAATCTGAATTTGAATCTTCAGTCTATACTCTTCAATAGGTGACCTTAGATCTTCTGCAATAGCTTTATACATCCTTTTCCTGATTGGTCAACAGGGATAATGCAATACATGTAGCAGTAGACTAATGTTGCAAATTGTATGAGATCACATGTGGAAAACCAACCAATGCCTTATGTGGGTACACCAAATATACAGAAGAGTACATAACACCTAATAAATAAATGGGGATATTATACTTAATAATATTAACACTAATTCATTTCCTACATTCACTAAAATGGACAAGGTTCAAAAATGACAAAAATCTGGTGAGTGCAATGCCATGAGTTTCTAAATAAGCTTTCTTCTGATCTCTTCACATGGGATTGTAATAGTGCAGGAATGCATAGTCATGGTAAGTATCATTCCATTATTTAATAATTACTTTAAAGTTATTAAATAGATACTAATCTCCTTTGATTTACTCCAGATTTATTTACTGAAATTACCTACCCACCCCTATTTAATATTTGATGAGGTGAATTCTCCAGCTCAGAGAAATGTAATAGACCAGCTAAAGATGAGGTGCCTTCACTGAGACTGCTCAGATCCAGCAAGTGTTCAGAGTTTTGCAAAAAGGGGAACACTAAGTTTCTTTCCTCAACTTCCTGTTTCACTGCAGGATTAATTATTGAATAGAAGGAAATGTACTATTGATCTTGTCAGTAAATGTGTTCAGTTAGAACCAATTTTACAACATGTGGAAATGAGTGAGACCCTCCATAAGTAATGTCTGTCTTGAAAGGTGTGCTTGTCATTACAATCATTCATTCATAGATTTATCACTCATTAACTATTCTCATCCACAATAATTCAGGACTTCTTAGGCAGGTACAGTGCTAGGCTAGGGGACAAGGCAAAACTCATAGTTCCTTCCCTCAAAGAGCACTTTGCTTTGAGAACAGTCAAGTAAAAGGAAGATTAAAGCACTCATGATAACTACTATGCCCAGTGCTCCCTTAGGACAGGTGAGATTACCACCCGGGGGCTGTGGGTAAGGGTCATAGGGACAGCTGCACTGAGAGATAGTGTCTAAGACCACTGGGCACTGAAAAGTCATCTGCTACCAGCTGGGACACCTGGACGAGGAAGAGGCCTTTCCAGAGAGCCGAAAGCAGTGGGACGAGACATGAAGCAAAAGATGGCATTGTGCTATGAGAACTGTAAGGGATTTGCTGCTCCCACTAGGCAACAAGCTCCCTGAGGACAGGGACCATTAGCTGTTCTATCCTATGCCATCTCTGCACTAGAATGCACCTGGAGATAGCAGACACTCCCGGAGCAATGGTGCAGTTTCTGCAGCCCCAGGAAGGAGGGAGGCATTGGTGCGGACGTGAATAGGCTGCCAAAGGGCTCAGAGTCTGATCTCTATGCAAAGGGAGATTCATTAGAATATAGGAGATGGAGAAATAGGAAACATTTAGAAATTTGTCTTGTTTTAAACAAATAATAGAGAATCTTCAAAAATAATTATTATTAGGTGGTAACTATGAAAGAATTTGCATTTCAAAAAGAGGAAAGCCCTTTCTAGTTTTACAAAGGGAAGAAAATTCCAAGTTTGTCTAGAGGTTGGAACTAGTTTTCTTATGGAAATGGATCTGAGTCCTTCACCAGATTGGAGTGGTGGAAAGTTGGTGCAAAATAGAGCCAGAGAAGCTTCAGGCTCTGGTTCTCCTCTACAAAGCAGGCTCACATCAGCTGTGTCATGAAGAGACTCGGAGTCCATACGAGCGCACTGTGGTCATAAGGTGAAGAGCCAAGCTTTAACTTGGCTATATAATTGCCTGCTAAAGAGTGCTTTCCGGATTCGCTCCACTTCTTCATAGACAGCCAACTCTGAGACTCTGTAACTCACCATCCTTCTTCCAGCCCAGCCCTCCTGAGTGAGCGCCAGGAACCACACAGCAAACACAAGAGTGAAATTCAGGACATTAACCCCCAGACCCAGGCTCTTATCTGCTTCCATGTAACTTATACTTCATCCACAAACTTATGAAAGTTATTTTAAAGAACAGTGCTGTCTTTTTTTGTGGATGGTGGAATTTTGTGGGTTTCTATTTTTTTTTTTTTTTAATCCTAAGAGTCATGGGGAGTTCAAAAGGAAGGATGATGAAATGAAACTTAAGTGGGTCATTGCCTGGAGTCAGCCACCTTCTCCAGAATATAGATCTGGTATCTTGCGGAATTAAAAGACAAAGCATGCCTATGGCCTTCAGTTACCAGTGTGCTGGGGTGGAAAAGGAAGAATCATTGAAAAAAAAAAAAAAGAAAGCAAAGAAAGAAAGAAAGAAAGAGAGAAAGAAAGAGAGAAAGAGAAAGAAAAGAAAGAGAGAA
>NW_027397067.1:77363599-77397283 GCF_003265705.2 Callorhinus ursinus | reverse complement strand
AAAGAAAGAAAGAAAAAGAAAGAGAGAAAGAAAGAGAAAGAAAGAAAGAAAGAAAGAAAGAAAGAAAGAAAGAAAGAAAGAAAGAAAGAAAGAAAGAAAGAAAGAAAGAAAGGAAGGAAGAAAGAAAGAAAGAAAGAAAAAATGAAACAGCTGAAATAAGTAGGGTGAGAATTTCCCAGGTTCTGATTTATTCCATCTCCAAAAGATAACCATCAAGTCCAGCCCTGCTGTCCCTTATTTTGACTATACATAGATATTTCAGGGCAAGAAGCTAAATGCACAAACATGGTTCTGGAGGTTCAAAGAGAATATATTATCATAAAAACCATGATACAGCTTGAAACAAGCCCCTCATGAGGGGGATGGGATGACAGAACTGGATTCCTGGAGAAGGATCTTACATGTCTGCCAGCTTGGATATTTAGAATCACAAGAACATTTTGCATTTGTTTGGTGCATTTTGCAAAACACTTTTCACATCTATAGTTGATAACCTTGAACGTGGGTTCGAACTGCACAGGTCCACTTATAGGCAATTTTTTTTTTGATAAATACAGTATAATACTGAAAATGTATTTTCTCTTCCTTATGATTTTCTTAATAGCATTTTTTTCCTACTTTATTTTATTGTAAGAATACGATATATAATACATACACGTATGTTTATTAATACAAATATATGTTAATCTGCTGTTTAAGTTTCTGGTCAATAGCAGTACTTAAGCCTTAGGGGAGCCAAAAATTTTATGTGGATTTTCCACTGCATTGGGGGGTGGGTACGCCCAAGCCTCCCTGCATTGTTCAAGGGTCAACTGTCCAGTCTTGTTTGATCCCCAGAGGAACCTGTGAAGGTAGTACTATGATCACTATCTCACAGATGGAAAATGGGGGTTCCCATAGCACTTTGTAAATATAGAATGGAAAATCCATTTTTCGTCACTTACTACACACCAACCTAAAGACTAAGGATCCTTAACATAAGGTCTCCAGCTTAATCTCTCAATAACTTTAAGGGACAGTTATCTTATCCTCATTTACAGATGATAGACCAAGATTAGATAAATTGACATCGCCAATCTGTCTTCCAATGAAGTATTTGCACACCAATATTACTGGGCTTGTAATATTCTACTGCTGGGTTTCTATGACATTTCCTCTGTAATGCTCAAAGCACTTTGAGGCCAATTCCTCTTTATCTTTGTTTCACCAACATCTAAACACGTTAGTTTCCCACCTGGTTGCATAATATAATGAACACTTAAAATGCCAGTATTACAATCAGTGGGCTATTAAAATAAAAATTTCTTGAGATCGGGCACTTTGTTTTTTCAAGTTTCCAGAATGATTCTGATATACATCCAGGATTAGAAACACTAACCTTGGGCATAGAAAGTGTTTAGCAGCATAAACTTAGCCTTAGTCTTGATTTTAGTCTATCTACAAAAGTGGTAAAATGATAACTTTGTGATAGGGAAATTTGAAAGATTAAATGCAATGGTAGATATAAAATTGCTTAGTATATTGTTTAGCACATAGCAAATAATGGAAAAGTAGTAGTATTATCATCATTCACAGTATCCTTGTAATCATTTGGGTGGTAATTATTTGAGGATTGAATAGATAAATTATTTGCTAAGATGTATCTGTGACAGATTTTGGGTCATATCAAAATTCTATTACTTTATTTGATATTAGTTTTATATATATATATGTATATATATATATTAGTTCCACTACAAATGTACCAGCAAATATGTGATTCTCAAAACTTCTCCACCCTGGGATCCTTTACCTGTTCTCAGATTAAGGAATTCAATGCAAATGGCAGACAAGACTGGCTCTAGGACAAAGGCATTCCCAGCACCAGGTCTCCATAGCTTGCAGCCCCATCCCCACTCTGCACCCCTTGAGAATCAAGAAGGCAATGCCATTATGGTATGCCAGTAGATGCAGCCCAAATTCCTGGTTGCATTTGAAAGTGTTAAAGGGTACTCTGTAGACTGAATCTGAAGGGGGAAAGGTATAACAGACAAATAACCTGGTTTAGTGCAGATAAATTTCAGTCTTCAATAAGGTCAGAAATGAAAGGTTAATTTCTGACCTTCAATGAGGTGAAAATGAAGGTAGAGAAATATGGGTGGCCTCACTGTCTGAGAATGTTTGGAACTGTCAGCCAACAGGCACTGATCCTTGAACTTCGATTCTTTCCCTAAGCCATAAATTGGGGGTAATAATGTAATTCCTCCTGGACTTGTTATGAAAATATAGTAGGAAAGCATTATCTTTGTGCAAATATACAGGGGTCATCACTAATATTCTTAGGCCCTGTTTTCGTATAAGATCAATTTTTTTTAAGATTTTATTTATTTATTTGACAGAGAGAGACACAGCAAGAGAGGAAACACAAGCAGGGGAGTGGGAGAGGGAAAAGCAGGCTTCCCACAGAGCAGGGAGCCCGATGCGGGGCTCAATCCCAGGACCCTGGAACCATGACCTGAACCGAAGGCAGACACTTAACAACTGAGCCAACCCAGGCGTCCCTATAGGATCTATTTTTAAAAATTATAAAATGTGCAGAGTGAAACTAAGGAAGTTCTTTACAGTTCAGCTAGGCTAATGTAATTTCAACATGAGGAAACCAAGGCCGAACAATTTTAATAAACTTGACCAAGGTCATGCAGTGCATTCTGCCTCCCAGTCTTCATGCTAATTTATCAGTCACACTGCCTCGCCTACAAATGTGACATGGTCTGAGGGATTTCCTCCAAAACCTTTCACTTTCATTTTTGACTGACGTCCATAGAGAAACAAGGCACATTTTCCATAAGTGACTCTTTGCTTAAAGTCATGCTTAATGTGATTCCATTTAAGTGGCCACTAAGTTTATCATACTCTTTTAGCCAAAAAGAACATTTCAGCCACCTAGATAATTATAAACCAGTCACAGTTCCACAAAGCCATGATTAACTTATTCAAATATATAACAAGTGATTATATTCTAAGAGCAATTCAGCTAATTACATTGCATTAAAAAATTAGAAATAAATTAATTCTAAAAGCAAAGTATATACTCAAGTTTTCCATGTAACAGATTGGGCATAAATATTTAATGCATATAAAATGTTTGATAGGGAGTGTTTGGCAAACATTCACTTGGGAAGGAAATCAACAAATTATGTGATAATTGCTTTTGTGAAGCTTGGTTCAAGAAGTAGAGGAAAGTAGAAATGAAGCTTGGGAGTTTTAGGATAGAGCATATTCTCAGACACACATGCCTTAAAAATTCCATTCACTTCTCTGAAATTTTAATATGTGTTTCTATATATTTTTGTCCACATAATGTCTTTTCTACTTTATATTGAAAAATAAAAAAGGGTATTAGGTGAAACACTGTAATCTAGGGAAGAAAATGTGGGTTCCAGCATGCCCTTCTCACATATCCTGAGTATGACTTTGAATAAGTACTAGACCTCTCTGAATATCAATTTCCTTTGTTGTAAATTTAATTGATTCATGATAGACTTATTTATTTTAAAGTAATAGTTTAGAGCACCTACTATATAAGGCAGACTTTTTGATAGGCGCCTGGATATAGAACAAGACATATGTATTTCCTGTTTACGTACATGTGGTTTCTGTTCAAGTAAGGAAGCTATATCTTTAAGAAAAACGTTGGCAAGTTATAAATGTATTAAAGTTGGAATGAGTGCAATAAGTGATAAGTGTGACATGCTGTAAAAGCATGTGCCGAGACACCTCATTCCATCTGGAGAGGTCAGGGAAGATGTACAGAAGTTGAATCCTGAAAGAAAGAAAAATAGTTGATACACATAAATAAGAAGAAGATGCAGGGTTAGGGAAGGTAGTTTCCTAGGCAGAAAAAAAAATTAAGAGTATTGATCTTCTTTCCTCTCAATGAGCTATTGTGATGCTAAAATTAAATTAGATAGTCATAACAGTCAGAAAACTCTGACTCATTATACCCATTGGTGCCAGAATGCTCTCTACATAGATGAGGACTTTCTGCCATCATGGGTGCAAACTGGCAGATTAAAGCCTAGGAATGACAGCCTCATGCAGAAGAATGAAACTAGACCACTTTCTTATACCATAAACAAAAATAAATTCAAAATGGATGAAAGACCTAAATGGAGGCAGGAAGCCATCAAAATCTTAGAGGAGAACACAGGCAGTAACTTTATGAAATCAGCCTTAGCAACTCCTTACCAGACACATCCCCTGAGACAAGGGGAACAAGAGAAAAATGAATATTGTGACTTCATCAAGATAAAAGTCTTCTGCACAGCAAAGGAAACAATCAACAAAACTAAAGAACAACCTACTGAATGGGAGATTTGCAAATGAAATCTCATATAAAGGGTGAGTATCCAAAATCTATAAAGAACTTATCAAACTCAACACCCAAAAAACAAATCCAGTTAGAAAATAGGCAGAAGACATGAAACATATCTTTCCAAAGAAGACATCCAGATGGCCAACAGACACATGGGAAGATGCTCAACATCACTCATCATCAGGGAAATGCAAATCAGAACTACAATGAGACACTACCTCACACCGGTCAGAATGGCTAAAATGAACAACACAGGAAATAATAAATGCTGGTGAAGATGCAGAGAAAGGGGGAACCCTCTTATACTGTTGGTGGGAATGCAAATTGGTGCAGCCACTCTGGAAAACAGCATGGAGCTTCCTCAAAAATTCAAAAATAGAACTACCTTACAGTCCAGGAATTGCACTACTAGGTATTTACCCAAAGGATACAAAAATACTGAAATTTTTTTTAAGTAGTCTCCACACCCAGTATGGAGCCCAATGCGGGGCCTGAACCCAAGACCTTGAGATCAAGACCCAAGCTGAGATCAAGAGTCAGATACTTAACTGACTGAGCCACCCAGGTGCACCCAAAAATATTGTTTTGAAGGGGTACATGCACCCTGATGTTTCTAGCAGCATTAGCAATAGCCAACTATGGATAGAGCCCAAATGTGTACTGACTGATGAATGGATAAAGAAGTGATATATATATATATATATATATATCATATATATATATCATATATATATGATAGATAGATGATAGATGATAGATAGATAGAAGTGGTATATATAGTGGAATATTAGTCATAAAAAAGAATGAAATCTGGCCATTTGCTATTTGCAACTACATGGATGGAGCCATAGAGTATTATGCTAAGCAAAATAAGTCAGTCAGGAAAGACAAATACTATATGATTTCATTCTTATGTGGAATTTAAGAAACAAACAGATGAAGATGGGGGTGGAGGAAAAGAGGCAAACCATAAAACATACTCTTAACCATAGAGAACAAACTGAGGGTTGCTGGACGGGGTGGGCTAGATGGGTGACAGGTATTAAGGAGGGCACTTGCTGTGATGAGCACTTTATGTGAGTGATGAATCACTAAATTCTACACCCGAAACTAATATTACACTGTATGGTAACTAACCAGAATTTAACTAAAAACTTGAAAAACAAACAAAAGACAAATGACCTATGAAGGTGTATTTGGTTTAGCATGGCTGGTGGAATAGTTCACTCTGTGTCCAGCACAACCAGGATTCAGATCTGAAAGACACTGACACCTCAGCTTTTGTTATCTATTTAATCTTTCCCAATTCTACCTCCAGAATTTTGAGAGCAATTTCACATAAAACATTGTCTTACATATCCTCAATTATTTCTTACCATTTCAGAGTCTAGAATGGAGGGATGAAAGGAAACCTAGCAATGAGCCACCATCATCTTTGCATTTTTTCAAGGTATCTCCTCCACACCCTATACATAAGGGGGTTCAAATCCAGGTGGTATAGATGGAGTGATCACCAGTCTCTCAGCTGGCCTTTTTACTGCCACAGTGCTATTTACTTTGTTAATTATTTTTTCTTAGCTCCCATCACCCTACTCTTACATCAGCCAGTCCTAACTATGAGCTTTATTCCAAGGCTCAACCATAGCAAGGTAAGTTCTACTCTTCATGACTGGTATTATTGGCAGGACCTACTCTCTGAAAATTCTTTCACCTGACGAGTTGGGCTTCCTCTAAACTCCCCACTTTTGTGACCCCAGGGCCACTCGAAGCCATTGGTTTTACACTTAGAAGATTAGAGAAGCGTTGGAGAATGGTACCACTTCATATTCAATTCTTAACTGCCCTTCATATGTTTCTGCTCCACTAAAACTTTGCTCATTTCTGTGGCTTGAAGTAGCACCTCTTTCCTCTAAATTTCTGTAGCACTATATCTATATGTCTCTGAAGTCACTTCTCCCAAGTAAAATAAATTGGTAGGTTTACGTTTAAATACCAATACTAGATTATCAACTCCTTGAGAACAGAAGTCATTTCTGGTCATCTTTAAATGCACTATGACACAAAGTACCTAATTACTACCAAGAATAAGAGTAAGGAGGAAAATATGAGGTAGAGAGAGGGAGAACAATAAGGAAATTGAAGAGTAAGAAATGACAGTTTTATTTATTTTTAAAGATTTATTTATAAAGATTTATTTATCAATAGGGGCAGAGTGAGAGAGAGAGAGAGAATCTACAAGCAGACTCCCCCCCGAGCACAGAGCTGGACATGGGGCTTGATCTCACAACCCATGAGATCATGACCTGAGCCAAAACCAGGAGTCAGACCCTTAACTAACCAGATGCCCCAAGAAATAATAGTTTTAAAGGAAGGAAGAAAAAGGGCAGTATTAAGAGGTAACCAACAAATGTCAGGAACTAAGGTATTGTTTCACATAATATATTTTAACATACTTTTATTTTGTAACCAAATATAACACATTTATCTTAAAATGATGAAAGATTAGTATAATGAGAATCTTCATTCGAAATCAGGAGTGATAGTTATAATCCTGTAAATCTTCAACCTTTAAATCATCTGTTTATTTTGTTATATAATTAAAAATCAAATCACAGAGATTAGTATTTGCTAATGGTAAGTATTTTATTAAACCTCAGGAGAGCATGAAATTTACATATTATTTACTGATTTTCTATCCTTGGAGATGCTAACTTATTTAAGGTCACCCAGCTAATAAATAGTAAAGGAGGAATTCTTACTGCATAATATGTTCTGAGGATGGCAATAAAGAGACAATGCCAATCAAATGAGTGGGTGAATGATGGATTTGTACTAAGACAGACTAGGCCAAGGGATAAAGTCTCTAGCTATTATACAGAACAAGGACACTGCTCCATCTGTGATTAATCTCCTGATCTTTACTTAATTAATATATCCTTTTAACCAACTGGCATAATTATAGTCATATTATCAATAGTATCTCATTTACCAAAAGACTGCTCATTTAATAGTCACAAAGCTGCCTAACCCATAGTTGTGCAATCTTTTACATCAACGAATTTTCATATAATCTGTACATGATGAGAGATTATTTTTTCAAAATAATTCAAATAGCATGCATTTCTTTGTTAACATAGTAATACATTTTTTTGTCAAGATGAAAACAGCCATACTTATCCCAAAGCCCATAGAATGCATTTCATTCATTCATTCATTCATTCATATTTTTAAATTTCTCTGCTTTCTTTTTCATTCATTCTCTCTGTAAGCATTTATTGGTGTGTATTGTTTGGAAAATACAATATGTTAAAAATACGTTTCAAACCACAGTTATAAAAAGACAAATGAAAGAGAAAGATAAAAATAGAGTTAAACAAATTTTTAAAAGAAATTCCTATCATAAGTAGATGTTTTCATGTTGACAAAATGGAATGTGTACTGTTTTAGCGGTAAGGAGTTCAATTTGTGTTTCAGAAAGGAAAGCATCAGGAGCTCTCATTTCTCTTCTGCAGAGATTCTCTCTAGAGAATTCTTCAATTTTCAGAATGGTTTGGTAATTCTTTGGACAACGACATTTCATTCTGGTCTGTGAATTTATCTACTCCCAGAGGTCTTGAAGTGAAGATAGACTTATGGTAGTCTTATTTTCTTCCCCCAGATAGAATCTCTCCATATCATGTCATTTTATAACATAGAGAACTCTTTACTTGAGATTTTCCAAATGCAACTATACAGTGGTGAAATGGAATGACCAACTGCCCTGGTTTGGTTGGGATTCTCAGCATGTGAGATGTGGTATTTTAAAAACCAGGGTGGTCCTGGGCAAATCTTGTCATCATAAACTGTGCAGCAAAACTTCATTTATCAAGCAACCCCGAGTTCCACATAGGCCAAGTTTTTTGAGTAGCTGAAGTTTTCCACTTCAAGGAGCAAAACATTATTTTACAACTTTAAACATTTTAAGTAAAAATCTTATATATTTCCATTCCTTCTTAAAAAGAAGACAGTTGAGCATTGTTTTTTTCACTTTGCAAATTTAACAATAAAAAAGAAGTGGTCCTACAGTCCCTTGACTTAAGTCAGGAATTGTTCCCAAACTTACAATTTGAGGGTCTCCACATTTAAGCTACAGCTATTTGTGATAACGTTGCCGTCCAATTGCCTAGGTGCCTAGTATCCTCCTGTCTCTCCCTGTA
Source organism: Callorhinus ursinus (assembly GCF_003265705.2). NCBI lineage: Eukaryota > Metazoa > Chordata > Mammalia > Carnivora > Otariidae > Callorhinus > Callorhinus ursinus. The sequence continues at coordinate 77,388,733 of NW_027397067.1, read as the reverse complement.
ACCTGTGAGCTCCTTTGAAGGAGGATCTTTGTCTCAGTCCCCTTTCTATGTTTCCCTATGAGCCAGCCTTCACCATCTCAGAAGAGAGAAGACCCACCTCTCAGAGCACAGCTCAGAAACAAGGCACAATTCCATTTATGGTGGGACAACTTGCCCCTGCTCAGTATCTATCAGCTAGCTGAACATTTCTCTTTTGTAATCTATCAGTGGTTGACTATTAAATAATAATTCAATGCTAAGCATCCTTTAATAAGCATCCTGTATTTTACTTATCATAGTACTCAATATCATTTTTGGTAATTATTTACTTAATTTCTAGCTCCTCAACTGGATTTTTAGATGCATAAGGAAGGGCAGGGTTATCCAATTCCAGCTATATTCCCAGTGCTGTATCAAGAGGCTTTTCATAGTGCCTGGTATATATAACTGTTAAATTAGTAAAAATATTACTTTTGATAGCAAGGATTTACTGAGTATCAATATCATCTGACAATATGTTAAACATTTTACATACATTCCTTCCTGTCATATGATCTTGATCTTTATCGTGACCAAATATTAACTATTAATAATAATATTAGGTGGTATTATTAAATGAGTACTGAGATAACATTTTGTTCTGTTGTTTCCTGATATCAATGTCTGTTTTCTACAAATACAGGTGATTGTTGTGGGGATGGAGTAGGGCACAAGGATACAATTTCTAAACTTACTATCACATGACTTTTGGCAAACCTCAGTCCTCACTGGCTGCTGACTGGAAAATCAGTTCCTTGCCATGTGGGGCTCTCCGTAGGGCTACTCACAACATGGGAGCTGGCCTCCCACAGAGCAAAGATTCAGAGAGAGGTTGAAAGACTATACACAAGAAAGAAACCACAACTTACTAGTAGCCTAGTCTCTGCTGCTGCTGCTGCTGGGCTGGGTTTATCAGCAGTGAGCCAATAATTTCAGCCCACATTCAAGGAGAGGGGAGTATAGAGGGCAAATGTCAAGAAGAGGGATCATTAGAGTGATATTAGAGGCCACCTGCCACACCACAAAAAAGTGGATTTTATTCTAAGTATGTGAAAGCAGAAATCAACTGGGACTTGGCGGCAGAGATGCAGTATAGGCTAGGACAAATGAATCTATTTGTATTGCAAATGAGTCACATAACCACCCTGAAGGGGGAGAGAAAGAAAGGGGATAACCTAAGTAACACTGAAAAATATTTTTTTCACTGGAAACTGTAAGAGTAAAGACCATAATAACTTTGCATGTATATAGTACTCCAGTTGATAAATTTGTTTCTCACAGGGGTACAGATTATTGATTCTAAAACTACATTACAGGGCGCCTGGGTGGCTCAGTTGGTTAAGCAACTGCCTTTGGCTCAGGTCATGATCCCAGAGTCCTGGGATGGAGTCCCACATTGGGATCCCAGCTCAGCGGGGAGCCTGCTTCTCCTTCTGACCCTCTCCCCTCTCATGCTGTTTCTCTCTCTCTCTCTCTCAAATAAATAAACAAAAATCTTAAAAATAAATAAATAAAACTACATTACATGCTTCCAAATAAGGGATGAATAAATAAGTAAACAAATTGTAAATAATGGGATCCAGGTTTCCTGCTATCAGATTAAGGGGAAAGGTAGAATGAACCCTGTGGTGTTGGATTAGAGTGAGAAAGATCAGTACAAATGCATGTTTATTCTGATTTACAGATTGTCACATACATAGATAGACCCATAGAGAACTAATTATAGCTGTGTGCATGTGTTTGTGTGTACATACGCAAGTAAGTACACATCTATGTATTTCCTGGCTCTGTCCCAGCTTATAGTACTGTAATCAAATGATCAAGGTTTGTAATACCAACAGTGTAAGTCATGTTGATGTCATGCACCTAAGCTGCCCTCAGGTATGAAGTGATGAGAAGAACATCTCTCCTCTCTGGTGTTCCTCCCTAAACCCATAACCCCAAATGAATTGTTCAAAAACAACAGAAAAAAGAAGTTAGGGGCATCCTACAAAATGCCTGAACAAATACTCTGCAGAACTGTCTAAGTCATGAAGGCAAGGAAGGACTGAGGACCTGTGACAGATGGGAGGGATAAAGGAGTCACAATAACATCATTCACTGTGGGGTCCAGAATCAGAAAAAGGACATTAGTAGAAAACTATGAACCCACAGCTAGAAGGTCTGTTCTTTAGGTAATGGTTTTGCACTGTGATTACTTTCTTAATTCTGATAGTCTAGGATTGGTAATGAGTATATGGAAATTATCTATACTATTTTTTCAATTCTTTTGTAAGCAGAAAGTGATTTCAATATAAAAAGTTAAAATCCAAGAGAGGAAAACATCCTTCCCAGGTTAGCTGGCTTCCTTGAACCATTTTATCTCTGGAGCCATTTGAAGATTGAGGTCAGCCTGAGAATCTGGTACAGACTGTTCTGGGTGATTCTACTGAGGGAGAAAGGGCTTTTGGCACCTGTGCAGCATTGCTGAAACATCCTGGACGCTAGAGGAGTGAATTTTTTATAGGAATTTATTTTATTTATTTATTTATTCATTCATTCATTCATTCATTCATTCACTCATTTATTTATTTAAGAGGGCTGGGGAGAGGGAAAGAGAATCCCAAACAGACTCCGTGCTGAACAAAGAGCCTAACACAAAGCTTGATCTCACAACCCTGACATCATGATCTGAGCTGAAACCAAGAGTCAGATGCTTAACCGACTGATCCAGCCAGGTGTCCCTAGAGGAGTCTTTAATGCAAGTCTAAGTCTTCCTATAGGACATCTGCAGAATTCTTCAGTGATGTCAAAAGCTGGGGGCCTGAGCCAGAAAGGCAGAGTTCTTAGAAGAGGGAGGGGCCTGCAATGAACAAAACTAATCTCCCTCTCAAAACATTTGCAAGATTTTCTAAACTGTGGGAAAGTTAAAGACCCAGGTTAAAACTTCCATGAGGCAGGACTTTCAGGGTTCAGGATGCCAAACTCATCCAGATCCTTAATAAAAAATGTTGAGGAGGATATCACCTGAAGTACATAAATGAACAATAATTCAGAAGTCTGCTTAAAAATGCAAAACCACTCCAGCCCATCTCAACCCATAATAGTGTGATAGGGATCAGCCCCTCACCCTACAAACTTAACAGAAAAGAGGAAAAGTCTAAATGGGAAACATATCATCTAGGTCCTCTGTTGGTCCTTTTATACCCTTGTCTGAGATGTAATAAAAATATAATAAAAACTTATCAGACTTGTGAAAAGGCAGGGCTTTCTAAATGATAATGAAGAGAAAGGACTACAAACCATAGAAGTAAAGCCCCAGATAATCCAGATATTGAAGTTATAAGATAAGGACTTTAAAATTCCTGGAATGATGTGAAATAAAGTAGAGGGAATAAAGGGCAGATAGATGAAAAGGTGGCAATTTCAATAGGAAACTGAAAGCCATTGAAAAATTCAAATCAGGGTGCATGGGTGGCTCAGTCGGTTAGGCACATGACTCTTAGTTTTGGCTCAGGTCATGATCTCAGGATCCTGGGATCACACCCCACTTTGAGCTCTGTGCTCAGTGCAGAGTCTGCCTGAAGATTCTTTCTCTCTCCTTCTGCCTCTCCCACTCATGCTCACTCTCTGTCTCTGTCTCTGTCTCTCTCTCTCTAAAATAAATAAATAAATCTTTAAAAAAATAAAATAATATTCCATGCTTGCAGATTATGCAATAGCTGAAATTAAGAATTTATTGAATGGGTTTATCAGCAGACAAGCCACAGTAGAAGTCAGGTTTAGTGAACTTGAAGCTAAATCAGGAGAAAATCTTGAATTGAAACACAAAGAGGAAAACAAAACAAAACTCTGAAATAACAGATCTTAGTGATGGAATCATGCAGGACACAGATGACCTAATATATTGACCCTCCAGAAGGAGAGAAGTAGGTACAAGGATGGGAGCCATATTTGAAGAGATAATGGCTGCCATTTTCTAAAACTGATGAAAACCATCAACTCACAGATTCAAGAGGTCTAGTGCATATTCATAGAACCTAAACTAGATGCCTTGTTTTCTTGCCTCAGGTCATTGGTGTCATAGGATAGAATGTCTATTGGACCTACCCTGGCATATGCTAATGTACAACCTGAAAGTTAAAGGAGTTAATCCCATGGGGTACCCTTAGCCACTGGAAGACCTAGTATAAGATAAATAGTATAATATGTATCTCATCTCAATTAGCTTAAATGGAGCAGAAAAATAATTGTGAATTCAAATATATAATTAAGGGTTGAAAGAAACAAATCCCAACAGGTAGGTATAGGAGCTGTGTTCCTTATATCAAAATCACCTCCAGTTAGATGAAAGGGATATGGATATACATAGCTTTTGCACCAACTTTTGAAGAACAGCTACAATTTCTTAAAGGACAATTTGAGGATGTGATATTGAGATGACTTAGTTATTCCAAGCAGAGTAACTAAGTGAACTCTATTAGCCTTCTCTTCATAATTGTAATCAACTTCCTTCTGCCTTCCTGGTAATTGTGGGAGGTGCAAAGATAATGATGAATATGTCAGTTTCAGTCACCAATTAATTTACAGCTTAGCGGGGAATATGAGAATCATTTATTAGTTTCCAAAAATAAATACAAACATGTTAATGCCTTTAGTTCACATAGCAACTCTAATTTCTATATGAGTTTAGGAGTTTAGGAAGGTTCAGTGATAACCTCTTTTGCCTAAGATCATGCAGACAACATTTGGAAGAGGTCAACCTTCTCCATACATTATGTATTGTTAATATACTCTACATACACAGAGCCATAAGGTGAGGTGGAAAGGGAAGACATCAAGAGAAAGATAGAGATGAAGTACTATGGGCTTTTGGAAGAAAAGCCTTACACTAGAATGAAACATTTGGGTAAATGGGAATTCTTTATAAATGGGTACACTATTCAGTGCCATCTGCTTTATTCATGTATAAAATATGATGTGGGCATTACTTCACAAAAAGTCATACCTTTTCTATGTCCTCGAAACTTTTGGACAGAGACTTGAACTTTACTAATTAAATAGGACACATTGCATTGATTGCCTCAAGTATTTGCAGATTTTTGCCCATGTGTTAAAAGGCTATGAATTTCCCCCAGGGAAGGAGATTACAAGTCATTTTGAATGGAGAGAAAGACTTAACATCCAAACAACTAGGGGGAAAACTAACCACATCAATAGCTAGGTCTTGTCAGGTTTTAGTAAGGCTGAGTTATGATTAATTTATAATTATTATATAAAATATTACACAAAGCAGTAAGGGACAAATGTGAGATGTGCTTACTGAATCAGACAGTGTAAATGATAAGTACTAGTGATAAAAGAACACTCATTTCATATTGTAGTAAAATATGGTCATCATCCTCTTATTGATTATTCAAAATATTAGAATGTAATTCTCCTGACTTAAAGTGTAATATATTAAAAAAAAATCTTTATGGAATAATTATATGTTTCTGTCATAGGGAGGCAGTATCCTTTAGAATCATGGATTGATTCTAAATGAATCAATCTAAATGAATCATCCAAACCTGAGTTTGAATTTCACTGCACTAAATAGCATCGCACTATACGGACGGGTGGCCTCACCTCTTTTATTACCAATTCCCTCAGCTACAAACTGAGGAAAATGGTTCCTAACTAACCTGGTTTTTATGTGGTTAGTAATCACATATGGGGAGTGGCTGATATATTTCATCAATATCACTCTGTCGTGGAGGGATGGGTAAGATGTAGATCTGCCTTTGATCGGTGCCTCTTGGGAGACCAATCTCAATGTTCCTCACCCTCCTCTGGTTCACACCCAGGATGTAAAAAACTTTGACCCGTTACATCATTGGCTTGTTGTGAGAAGTAAAGGAAATTACTTTGGGGAAAAAAAATGTTCATCTCAATGTCATTGACTCAGAAACATTGGCTGTAGTTGAAGTAATGATTTTATTTTTGCTGTTACTGTCACCCTTACATCACCCAGCCCATGTGGGTGGGTGAGAGCAGACAGGGGTTGGGAACTTCTGCCTGACCAAGAACAGCATGAAGGCAATCACCTAGACATAGTCATCTATTGGATTCCTCTGGAACCTAGATGTGAAACAAGTGTAAATAAATTTCCTAGTAACGAAAATGCAATGAAGTTGAATGTCAGTTAAGAAATTCTTTGGGCCCCTGAATTAGTCTGTGAACCTGTCTGCTGACATTAGCCAGTTACCACACAGGTTTTCATCTTAACTCTTACTATTTCTGTGACCTTAGATTTCAATTCTTTCGTTCACTCATTTTTTTTCTTTCATTTATTTGCTCTTTCCTGAAAAACAAATTACTGTGGATCAGCTACCAGCTTGGGCACTTAGGAAGTGAAAAATAAGTAAGAGAGTATCTCTTCTAGCAAAGATGGAGGAGGAGGCAGTGATTTGGGTTTTTATTGAAATATAGCATGCAGATTCCCACAACAAGGATAGAGTGATGGGACAAAAGCCACAATTCTCAGAGCTAATTGCTGAGTTCCAGAGTAAGATTTCATAGAGACATGACACTGGAATAGACTATGGAAGGAAAGAAGTTTTTTTTTTTTTTCTTAAAATCTTAATATACTGTTTATTGAAAGTGTAAGGATGAAAGAAGACATTTTTTTAAAGGAAAGGAAAAGGGTAAATATATGATAGGTAAAGATAAATATTTATTGAGCATCTTATCTTACCACTCTTAGGCATTAGAGATAGAGCAGTAAACATATTATTCCTGCTTTTGGTGAGTTTACACTCTGTGCAAAAGCATAATGAAATAACATGTTAGCATGAAGAACAGACTGACCATGAATTTTGACTGGATTTGGGGTCTGAAGATAATCCAAATGGGAGAGAAGCTAGGAAGCAGGTGTAAAACCCAGATAGTGATAACCTGCCTCACTGGAATAAAACTGAAATAAGTCATCAGTGGGGCGTCCATCCCTTGAATGCAGTCCTGCTCTTAATTTGATAGTGCCTTCTAGGACTCCTTCAGTCGTTCATCACGTAAAGCATCTCTCCACCTGAATTGGGAGCTGTTCAGGGAAAAGGGGTGTAAAGTGCACATTTCACTATCCTCAGGCTGAATGACCAGCAAGGAACAGGTGTTCAAAATGGTTGCTAATAAAGTTGCTGAATACAAGTTCAACAACTGTCTATGTATGTATCTATGCATCTACCATCTATATCAAACTAATAGAACTAATGTTAAAAAGAATATGAACTGAGATTGAATAAAAATTATCAAGCACCTAAAGATAAATCTAAGATGCATGAGACCACTACTTTAATAACCACAAAATAGTGCAAGTGTAATATAGTTTATAATATACTGTATGTATATATTTCCATATGTAAATTGCACTAAAATATATAAATATCTATAGAAAGAGACCATATTTATGGATTTGAAGACTCACTATTATAAAGATATCCATTTTCCCAAGTTAATCTATACGTTTAATAAATCCCAATCAATATCCTAGCCAATTTATTTGTGTGTGTACACACGCATATGTGTCTGTGCATGCCTGTAGAAAATTAAAAACTCGTTCTAAATTTTATGTGGATCCATATCTGGGTTTTCTGTTGTGTTCCATTGATCTATGTGTCTGTTTTTGTGCCAGTACCATACTGTCTTGATGATTACAGCTTTGTAATAGAGCTTGAAGTCTGGCATTGTGATGCCACCAGCTCTGGTTTTCTTTTTCAACATTACTTTAGCTCTTCGGGATCTTTTCTGGTTCCATGCAAATTTCAGGATTGTTTATTCCAGCTCTGTGAAAAATGCTGATGGTATTTTGATAGAGATTGCATTGAATGTGTAGATCGCTTTCGGTAGCATAGACATTTTAACAATATTTGTTCTTCCAATCCATGAGCATGGAATGTTTTCCCATTTCTTTGTGTCTTCCTCAATTTCTTTCATAAGTGTTCCATAAAGAAAAGAATAGCCAAGATGATCTCGAAGAAAACAATGCTGGGAGACTCACAATATGAGATGTCATTATTTGTCATAAAAGAATAGCAATTAAGATGGTGCAGTGTTGGTAAAGGATAGATAAGGACATATCTGTGAAATAAAATAGAAAGTTCAGAAACAGACCCACACATATATGGCCAATTGATTTTAGACAAAGGTGAACCTTGAGTACAATGGTAAAGTGTGGCCTTTTTATTAAAGGGAGCTGGGGTAGTGTGGGATGGATTGGACTTGTATGTGAGAGGTGAAGGAAGGAAATAGGACAGTATCTTCACAGCTGTGGAGTAGGTAGACTTTTGTTGTTGTTGTTGTTGTTGTTGTTGTTGTTTTTCAATAAACTGGTCACAAAAGGTACTAGCCAAAAAAAAAAGGAAAAATAATAAATTAAGTTTTGTTAAAATTAAGAGCGAAAATGTAGGTTGAAGTTGGAAGAGGAATGGCAGGTAGAGATATCTGTGTGCCCTGCACACTGTGGGATTACGACATGCTCCCTAGCAGCAAAGCAAAAATATGCCAGAGCTCAGGATAAATGGGGTTTGACAAATACCTGTTGTATGCATTAACATTTGCACATTTAACATATATTCATGCAAAATATAAATTCACAGAATAGACAGGAGCATATTATAGACATAAAACTGATGGGGCTGTCATTATCTTGGATTCTGGAGCCATAGTAACAGAGTTTAATTATTTTCTGAAAAAAAATTATTAGTGATATGACCTTGGAAAAGGCACATAACTTTTCTGGTCTTTAGCATTCTCAATGAAGAGGAGAAAAGCAATAATAGCATATATGTCATCAGTAAGTGATACATATAGTGTGTTTTCAGCACAGTGCTGGATACTGGGACAGTACACACTAACTGTGAGTCTACCTCACAAGACGTGCTTTACCATATTGCATCGCACACATCAGCAGATGCATTTCTTGAATTTATTCATTATATATCATCAGGGTTTTTTTTCTGGTGAAGGATTTAACAAATGCAAGTGCATATAATAATATTAATTCAAAACTCTCTACTTCTGCCTGTAGATGTACAGATAGAGCTAAATTATCTTTGTTTCTCTATGAATAACCAAGACTTTATGGGATAACCTTTATTAAAGACTGTATAAGCAGACTATTTAACTCATGATTATCTGACATTCCTAGGCAGTAAAAAGAAGAAATCTCAAGTTTATTGAGCACCTGCTGTGTCTCATGCATTTTACATGTATTTTCTCATTTGATCTTTCCAACAATCTACCAAAGGAGATACTATTTCCCCCCTTCAACCAAGAAGAAAAATGAGGATGAACACAATTTAGTCATTTACTCAACACCTCAGAGCCAGTAAGTGGTAGAACTAGCATTCCCACCCAGATTTATGCACATTTTTCAGAGACTGGATTGTCTCCTGGCCCTGAAAGAACTTTGCATATTTATAGATGTCATAAGACCTGCATACTAGTTGACTTGGTAGCAGGTAAAAGGGTCATAAATGCCATAAAAAGGTGTGCTGAAAATACTCTAGCTGATTAGATAAAGATGGAAACATTTGTAGTTATGAGTGTCAGTAAAGTGTCCTGGTTGAGTTATTTTTGAACATGACATTGTTTATAAATAATTATACATATTTGCGCTATGTACATCTATCCTTTCACTCTAGTCTCTCTATGGGACCAAATCTGCCCTATACTTTATATACTCCTCTGTGTCTTGAGTGGCAATTTCCACAGAGTCATCACTAATTAGAGAACTACTACCCTACTGTTGAATTAATACTTTTAAATTGAAACAAGTACACAAAAAGAATAAAAGCTTTTAAAATAACCCAGAGTCCAAGCAAAAATTTCTATTTAGCCATCATCTCTCAATTTCTAAAGTCTGGTTTTAGCCTACTTATCTGCTTAGTTTTGAAATCAGGCAGTCCTAAAAATGTTCCCAGGACTTGCTTTGAGCAGGTATAGTGAGACACACAGAGATTAAAATGAACGAAGGAGTTTCTATTGTACTTAAGATCTCCTAGTACAGAAGTCATGGCATGGCAACCCATACATGGGCTGCCCAGGGGGGTACCAAAGCAAGAACAGGCAGAGAGTGAAGGAACCTGAGGAGAGGAACCTTTATTGCACTTTTCCAGGGAACGGCGTGGAAGAAGCCAACCAAGCAAACTTATGATTGAATAGCTGGAATAATTTTGGAGGGCTGGTCCCCAGCTGCCCAGTACCTGGCCCTGTAGTGATTAGAGCAATGAACAGAGTTCTGGAATTTGGTAGTCTGGTAAAATGTGACTGGTAGGAGATTTGGACTATGGATTGGTTAGTCTGCATATGAAAAGTGTTTTAGTCTATGGGGGCCATTATAACAAAATACAACGGACCGGGTGGCTTATAAGCAATAGAAATGTATTTCTTTAGTTCTCACAGCTTTGGAGGCTGGCAAGTCCAAGATGAAAGCACTTGAAGATTTGGTGGCTGCTGAGGGCCTGCTTGCTGGTTCACAGATGGCTGTCTTCTCTGTGAGATAGTGGAAGGGACCAGGGAGATTTCTGGGGCCTCTTTTACAAGGGGGCTCATTGCATTCATGAGGAATGTGCCTTCAACTTAATCAACACCCACATGCACTACCTCTAAATACCATCACCTTGGGAGATGAGAGTTTCAACATGAATTTTGGGGGAATACAAGCATTCAGTCTATAAAAAAATGCATTCTGGCACCCAAGTTGTTTGTTATCTAGAGGAATTAGCCCTGGGATAGGCAGTTTTCAGGTCTACAAAGCTCCAAATGCCAGAGCATCCAGAACACAGAAAACAAGAAAATACTTTTAATACAAGGCTTTCTATACTTGTTTAGTGTTTACTCAAAGAAAGTCTGCTAAAACCCTAGCAGATGAGTCTCTGTAAGATCCTATCTGTGCTAGGCATCGAGAAATGTCATGAAAGGGGCGCCTGGGTGGCTCAGTCGTTAAGTGTCTGCCGTCAGCTCAGGTCATGATCTCAGGGTCCTGGGACAGAGCCCCGCATCGGATTCTTTGCTCAGCAGGGAATCTGCTTCTCCCTCTCCCCTTTCCCCCCACTTATGCTTGCTCTCTCTCTCCCCCTCTCTGAAATAAATAAACAAAATCTTAAAAAAAGAAAAGAAAAGAAATGTCATGAAAACATACAGAGGGATTAAACTGTAATGTCATCCATACTCTGGATAGTCCTTGTTTCAGGTCATTCTTCCCTTCTGGAGAATTTGTCAGCCACTTCCAGAAACCAGTATTATTTAGATCTGCAGTTAATGTACTCTGCTTCATTCGTCTTTCCTGATTGTTCCATGACCATATGTTTTTTGGCATTCTTTTTAATTAGTGACAGATGGATGAAGGAACTTCAGATCCTACATTTGATTCCATGCTCTTGTGCTTTTCAAATGACAAAAAAACATACATCCAATAACAATTTCTCCAGCCACTTTAACTTCCCTCAACTCTGCCTAATAATGGGCATTCCTGAGGTTGGATGCTGCATCTGAGGCTGGCTCTGAAGCTCTAAGGAGAGAACCAAGTCAAGCTCTCTGTGGATCTCCGCAGCCAGCCCCTCTCTGCCTTGCAACGCCTAACTTCCCTGGAGTATGCCTTCTAGCCTGACTAGACATTGGATGTATTGCATTTCTAAATGTTTGGGGGCACTATGCATTAGAGGAGAGAGAGGAGTTCTATTAGATGGTATTTGAGCAGAGAGAATAAAAAATATCTAAATCCAACCTTGGCCCAGTCACAAGTCAGTGTCAAGGAAAACACATGACAAGGGGGCAATAGGCATTAAAAATTAAAGCAGCACTTCCTTGTCAGCGAGCCCCTGAATGGAACCACGATGAACGACACTATGTCAACTTTTTTGCAGCACATCATTCCAGGCTACAGCCTAAAAGCTGCATCAGTCATGTGGCTGTCTCTTCCTCTTTCCCCAAACATTGAAGGTTATATGCCCTTCATACTTGCCACCATCCCTTCACACTTGCCACCATCCCATACTTCTTATGCTTTCTCTATCTCTCTGCTTTTCAGCTTGACAAGAGAGAGGAAGCAGATTTAGGGAAATTGCAATGCACGTTCTCTGAGGGGCCTGAATGCCTCATCACCATGCCCTTCTTGGTCCAAGATTTCTGAACCTGTCTTTTTACAGTCACAGCTGGGCACTGAGAAGCACCCAACAGTATCACTTGGGTTCCACATATATTTCCCTTGGCCCTAATTATGTAAAAACAGCCCTACCTCCTCCTGATAATAAGGTCAATTACTCCATCAGAAGGATGACTGCTCTTCCTACCTGCCAGTTTCTAGATGCCAGGAGGCAAAAGTGCCAGGTAGCAGCATAGCTGATAATTCAATGGGACTCCTGCCTTGGCTCCTATGCGTGTGCCCGAGGACATCTAACCAGGCAGAATGGGGGGCATTAGGTAGGGTGTCAAGGGGCACAACTCCTGCTTTCACCTCTTGGTTCTTGGATTCAGATATTCTTTCTTCTGGAAACACAGATCCATATGATGGTCTTTGATTGAGTTTATGTACTGTGATCTGCAATATGGCGCTTCCTCCCACAGAGTGATGCCTCCAAGCTGGGGCTTTAGCTGTACCTTGAGCAGATTATCTCAAAGTTCTAGCAGGTCAGCAGATTCTGCATGGCATGGTCTGGATAAAACCTGTGGATGTTAGGGCCATGGGCTCACTCCCACGCCTCCTTAGTTGTAAAATGGGCTCCTTACACGATACTATGTTGTGTAGGATTTCATGCCTCATTCTATTAAACATTTCAGTATTATCTGTGCTCTTGCTGCTTATTATGATATTGGCACCTTTTTGGTTTTGACAGCTAATAGGCTCCCAGGCTTTTAATGTTTTGTGCACTATCATCCCCACTGATCTAAGTGAGCCAAATTTTGTAACAGGTGGTTCTAATACCAGCCCCAACCTACAGAGAAGAACTACCACTGATCAATCGTGTTATTTCTGGTGTGGCACATTGCTGCCTGCACATTCCTTGCAACATTTGTATCTTATGCTCCCTTGGGACCTCAGCAGGGAATACAGTCATGGGGCTTTCATGACCATAAATGGCATGTGCTCTCTTCCTTTACCATCTGCTCCAGCAATTCTTGCATTTTGTTCTCCATGTAAGATTACTTCGTCCATGATTCTAGAAGCTACCTTTCTTATATTGAGTTCACACTATCTCCTAGGGTTCTTTCCAGAATATTACATCTTATTTTTCAGGAGAATAAATTCTTCCCAATCCAATTTGATCAAGGGATCAAGCACAATCAGGTCCTAGTTCATAAACATTCTCCCAGTTCCTGAAGGTATACTCTAGCAAGATCTTGCAGCTCCTTTAAAGAATAGCACCTTTTCTCCTTGATCAGATTCAGATCATCCCTAGCTAGGTTATGGGCAATTTAACCCTGGTCATAGACTCAGTATTGAGGAGAAGGTGTAGGGGCATGTGCTGACCAGGACCTCTCCCCTCTGACTATCTCCCAGTGGAGAGGGAGGAGAGCAGGGGCAGCTCTTAATAGGGAGGGCTGCATCCCATCTACAGGCTTAGACGATTCAGAGGAATCTGGAGGGTCAAAACCTCAAGTATTCATCCACATATTACCATTTGTTACATTAAGGTCCGATGTTTTCCCCCATTAGGTCCCTGCTTTTAGCATAGCAGACCTATTTGATTGGATAGTTAACCTTTGGCATTCAGCCACTGTGCTTAATAAGTCCTATTTCACTTTTTCTTCCTTGCCTTCTTCTGTGTTCCTACATACTAGCTATAAGGCTTCTTTTTTATGTACTCCAAGAGGCTGCTTTCCTTTTTTTTTTTTTTAAAGATTTTATTTATTTGACAGAGAGAGAGATAGCGAGAGAGGGAACACAAGCAGGGGGAGTAGGAGAGGGAGAAGCAGGCTTCCTCGCAGAGCAGGGAGCCCAATGTGAGGCTCGATCCCAGGACCCTGGGATCACGAACTGAGCCGAAGGCAGACGCTTAACGACTGAGCCACCCAGGCGCCCGAGGCTGCTAACTTTCATAACTGACTTTCATTTACCTGTTTGTCATCCTCAGGTCCTGTAGAGCATCTGTGGTGCTCAGCAATGGCTACCCAAGCCCATTATATTTCTAACCACTATTTTCTCCATATGTGGTTGAATTGTTAAAAGTAGACTGCCCCCTTGTCTGTGATGCTGTCTGGATTCACTCTCTTACCAGTAGGAGTGATGCAACCCCAAAACTGAATCTTATGACTTCCTTTCTCAGATTGCTTTCCATGCTGAGTTTGCAAGTTGAGTTCTGTGGAAGCCGGTGCTGAGATATAGTTTGGTGTGCAAGACATTAATTAGGGATCGTCTGCTGAACAGAAGAGGAAGGAAGCAGGATTGGACAGAGAAGGTCCAACTGTGATGCCAGCTGGCTTGACAGGTTTGGCTAGTCTGCAGGCAGCTCTGGTGTGGGAACTGCTCACCAGAGACTGTGCATTATTTCTCCTAGTCACTGGGTTTGAAGTTCCCATGGAAAGATAAGACTTCATGCCTTGAGAGGTAGCTTTCGGCATCCGAGTTGAGCTGGAGAGAGCTGATAGCTGGAGGTTGTCTGCTAACCCTATGCTTCATGTCTGTCCTTGAAGGGGGACCTGGGGAAATCCATATCTTGAATAACCCACTTATAAAACTACGGTGCAACTGCCTAAACCAGGAAACTAAGAGAGAGAGCATTCTAATATCTTAAATCCAGTCTATATTCAAATTTTACCACTTGTTCCATTAACTTCCTTTACAACATTTTTTCCTAGTTCAATTTCCAACCTAGGATTGCATATTGTACTTAATTGTCATGTGCTGGGTTTTTTATTCCCCTTTAGATCTGCAATAGTTTCTCAGTTTTTCTTTGTCTTTTGTGATATTCATATTTTTTCATGGATATAGGTCCATTTTTTCAGACAATGACCCTTAATTTGGGTTTGATAGATACCTCCATAGGATTAAAATACTATATAAATTATTATGTGCCCCTTGTCTTATTTTTCCCCTCAAAAACATGTATATTGTCTTGTTTTTCCCCCTCAAAACAAAGCACAGAAGTATAATTTTCTTCACTGCACAGATAAAGAGACCAAGGTGCAGAGAGGTTAAATAATCTAATAGTCCATGTTAGAAGCGGCAATGGAATCCAGTTTAGCCACTTAAAGCCTGTCTTCTTTACAGTACTCCCCACTTCAGAAAACTATACCTAAGAGTTAACCTTCAAACTTTCCTGTCTATCCTAAGCAGCCAGGGAATTGACTAAAAATACATATGTCCAAAGTATACCCCAAACTGCTCAAATTATAAACTTCAGACTCTAGAGAAAGGCACCTGTATTTTTAGCAATTACTACATCCTGATTCTGATTCACCAGAAGTCAGCTATACAAACACAGGCAACCATCTCAGTGGCTGACAAGGTACATTTTCTTTGGCTTTCTGTAAAGGGCCTTAAGTCACACCATCATGGGCCATCTGTTACTGCATTTCTACAAGTCTGGCTTCTTCCGTCTTCAGACTTACCTCTAACTGCGAGACTCAGTGTTTGAAGAAAGGAAAAGAGCATAGGCTGTTTAAATCTTGGCCCTGGCAAGTTTCCTAAGCCCTCTGAACCTGTTTCCCCTTCTTCCTTCCTTCTTTCCTTCCTTCCTTTTTAAAGATTTATTTATTTATTTGACAGAGAGAGATTGAGAGTGAGGTGAGGGGCAGAGAGAGGGAGAGAGAGAGTCTCCAGTAGACTCCATGCTGAGCACAGAGCTCAGTGCTGGGCCGGATCCCAGGACCCTGAGATCATGACCTGAGCTGAAACCAAGAGTCGGATGCTTAATCGACTGAGCCACCCAGGTGCCCCCTGAACCTGTTTCTTAATTGGCTGACTGAGATTAATGATATCTCTTCTATGGAGTTTAGAATAATAGGTTACAGATTGGCAATCAATAGACAAATAATAAATCCACACGCTTTTTATTATTGTTTTACAATGTTTTCTCTAAGTTTTACATTTGACTTTGAGTGCAAAGAACATGGACTGACCCCTGCTTTCTGCTACCATCTGCCACATTCACACTCAACCCTGAGCCCTACTGAAGTTTCCCTGATCCTGCACACACTTCAACCCTATTTCTACCCAGTTGCTTGCATATCAAGCCACGTATTTAGAACCACAGAGAATCACTTTATTTTTCCTTATTGAATTAATATTCTTTCTCTTGGAGAAGTGATTGATTTTCCCACCACCTGCTTCTGAATAAAAAATATAAGAAATGCCACAGCATCTGTTTTAGTCCCAACAGGGCTGCTGTAATAAAAATATCATAGACTAGGTAGCTTAATAAAAATTTATTTCTCACAGTTCTGGAAACTGGTAAAGATCAAGGCACCTACAAATTTGTTGTCTTATAGGAGGCTATCTTTTTGCATGTGGTGGAAGAGGCTAGAGAACCTCCTGGGATCTCTCTCTCTTTTTTTCCAAAGATTTTATTTATTTATTTATTTATTTATTTGAGAGAGAAAGTAGAGGGAGGAGCAGAGGGAGAGGGACCAGCAGACACTGTGCTGAGCTCAGAGCCCTGTGCAGGGCTCGATCTCACAACTGTGAGATAATGACCTAAGCCGAAATCAAGAGTTGGACACTTAACTGACTGAGCCACCCAGGCATCCCGGATTTCTTTTATAAGAGCACTGATCTTATTCATGGAGGCTCCACTCTCATTACCTAATCACCCCACAAAAGTCCCACCTTCAAGTGCCAGCATACTGGGGGTTAGGTTTCATCATAAGAATTTGGGAAATCGGAGCAGGGGACATTCAATCTACAGCATTCGCATCTTTGGGAAAAAAGTATCTCCAGATAGATTGACTGATTGATTGATTTAGCCTTTACTCTAAACTCCATATTCAATCACAAATTTCCTGAAGGAAAACATACTCAAAATGCTCTTTTCTGAGTACAGAAAGTTTGTGGTTTACCCTACAACCCCCAATGGAGCATTAAGCTTACCTCACAGCATGCCTGTCTTTGAGCTGATTTTAATTTTCCGTATAAATATCACGGGTTGGGTGGCATTTCTTTTTGTATTTATCTGATATTAAGCTTGAATTCAAAGTAATTTAGCATGTACTTCCTGAATATTTCTCTACACAATGGACTGTGTTAGCTGCTTAAGAAGGAATTCAAAAGAAAAATTAACCCCATCTCTGACTCTGTGCATTTATTAAATATTTGAGGGACTCTGTATTAAGCTAAAAGGGGCAAAGATGAATATCAATGTCCTTACCCTTGAGTTGCCAAGGGCCTCATCAGAAAGATCATTGCGACTGCATTAATGAGAACTCAGAGCACTGGCCTAAGAGGTAGAAAGGACATTGGCTCCAGGGGCTGTCCCTGTGGCTCACCAAGTGTGTGACTTCTAGGAAACCAAATCAGTTCTTTGTATTTTGCTTCTTTGGAAAATAAAAGTCAAATAAATAAAACATTGAGCCACCTTGTTTATTTCAAATTGAAAAATATCTATCATTTTATTGGCATAATCATTTTCCTCATAAATATAATTTATTTAATGGTATTGATCTAATTTTTCTGATTTACATACACATTATAGAAAAATTTTTTGTCTAATATTAAACTTTATTTTTTCCACATTTTTATTTAAACTCTAGTTAGTTAACATATAGTGCAACACTGCTCTCAAGAGTCAAATTCAGTGATTCATCACTTACATACAACGCCCAAGTGCTTATCACAAGTGCCTTCTTAATGCCCATCACACATTTAACCCATCCCCCCACCTCCCTCCATCAACTTTTGTTCTCTGTCCTTCAGAGTCTTTAGTCTCTTATCTCTTATCTCATCTCTCAGATGAACATATGCGAAGGGAATAGAAAAATATTTTGTATTTACATATTCTTCTGCTTTCTAGTGATAAGAACTACAAATGTTTCTATGTTTCCCTCTAGTTTTTAATAGTTTGAGATATATAACCTTAAGAGTTCTTTAGAAACCTCTTTTTAATATTTCCTGTACATGGTTCTAGTGTAACTTATACCACCATTCTTTATTGCTGGATGTATAAGATTTATATTAATTTTATAAATAAATTTTTATGCATTTCTGATTATTTTCCTCAGCAGTATTTTTTTTTAATTTTCCCCCACCTTTAATGTGTTCAAGAGATTTGAGTTCAAATCCCATTCTGAAGTGAATTATTCATTGATTTCTTTAAGATTTTATTTATTTATTCGACAGAGAGAAAGTGAGAGCACAAGCCAGCCCGGAGACAGGGGGCGGGGGAGAAGCTGAGCAGGGAGCTAGATGCGGGACTGGATCCCAGGATCCTGGGATCATGACCTGAGGTGAAGGCAGCAGCTTAACAGACTGAGCCACTCAGGCGCCCTTAAGAAGTGATTTAAAAATTGAAAGGAAAGACAGAGGAAGACCGGAAGCCAGTTTGGCTGAGTTTAAATCTGGTCTTAGTGAGCTCTGTTTCAGTGGGAAGGCTAGGCTTTAGGGCTGTGCCACAAGCAGCCTGAAGGGACAGCTTGAGGCAGGAATTGATTTGCAAATGCAGCTCTGGAGGAGGGTCTAACTCAGAGGCAGCCGCAAGTGAGGATTCAGCTTCCAGGAGTCAGGAGGAGCACAGTGGGCCCTCGCGGGGCCTGAATCCAGAGAAGATAAAAAAAGCCCCTGGATTTACCCAGGCCCTAGAAATGATGGCCCAGGAAGCACTAACTTTCTTGAGACTGAGTTCATTCACAAAGAACCTCTTTCAGGGAGAGTTTATTCATACAGGTAATAGGATTCACACACAGGACTGTCTCCAGGGTTTGTTGGGAAGATTGAAATTTGGTAAACATATTTTTAATTTTTTTTAATTAATTCATTTGAAAGAGAGAGAGAGCGCGCTGGGGAAGGGGCAGAAGAATCTCCAGCAGATTCCCCTCTGAGCGCGGAGCCTGATGCTGACGGATCTCACAACCCTGAGATCATGACCTGAAGCGAAATCAAGTCTGCCGCTTAACTGAGCCACCCAGGCACACCGAAATTTAGTAAATATTTAAATGCTCAGCATAATCCCAGAGCATGATAAGCCTTCAGGAAATGCCAATTTATTCCAGCTAGAATGTTATTTGTTTTTTGCAACTAGTGCTTTTTTTCCACAATTCTTCTCAATCTGTAATTATATATTTATTTATTAACTTTTTTTTTTCTTTTTGTCTCTTGATCAACCGTTAAGCCCCATTAGGGAAGGAGCATGTCTGTTTTATTCATTAATGTTTGCTTAGTAAATGTTTGTTAAATTGGTATTAAATGAAAATTGGGATTCTCTGACTCGCCTCAATGATTTCAGTATAATTGGCTTAAACACTAGAGCATTTCCCGGCCTCTGAGACTGAAGCTCCTCTGAAGATTCGTATTTGGTCTCTACTCTGCAGGCTGTTTCTGTTTACCAAACTGCAAAGCTGAAATTCTTCAAAAACCCACTCATTCCATAAACTTGCAAGACTGTTAACTTTTAGGAAGAGATTTCACAGCAGCATCTTCAGCTCCTCTATCATCTTGGACCAAACACCTTTCTTTACTATCCTTCCCTCAGGAACACGGAACTCTGTTTTCTTCTCCAAGCATAAAGCTTTGCCTGCCTTTCTGGAGTCTGTTTTGATGTCCTAGGGTCATAGTTTGCATTTTAAATTCCCAAAGAGATTATTCTTTCTGCAAAATGAGAAGGAATGAGAAATGGGGAAGAATTGAGCATGAAGGTCCCTTGCCCCAAGAGAGTAGCAAGGGTGCCATGGAGTGAAGCACCCGTGAATCTCTAAGGTAACAAGCACAGCATTGATGGGGAAGGGCACAGGTGGAGAATATTTTTGGGCAAAGTGTGAAGCCAAGTACCTCCTATATTCCTTGGCATAATCACTCAGCACTTTGATTACACAAGAGAAATAAAAGCCCATGGGAGAGATCTTGATGGATATTTGTGAAATCAAAGCTATAGTGCCCCTACTTTTGAGCCAAAAGAAAGGACTTACGCACAATTAGCTTCTGGGGAACAACCCCTGGAGCGACAGCTGTGTAATTATTTGCATTTTTTCCCTTTGCAGTGGTACTAGTAGGTCTGGGAAATAGAATATATATTTTGTTGAATTTGTGATTTTACTGTTCTTCTTTAAGTTTTATGTCTAATAAAATATATACTTGCTGCATGGTTGTAGTAAAATGGTCTGGAAATTTGCCACCACCTTGCTATTAATTAATGCTTTGGTCATTTAAGTTGGCTCAAGATAGATGCTCCCTAATGTTAGGTGAATGAGCAAGTATGAATGAAGGTGGTGGATGCTGATCCATCAGAACTCGATTTGTTATAATAATATTTGACTTACGAAGTTGCAATCGATACAAAATCCTATGGGCACTATATATAGATCTCATCTCTTTTTCAATTAATATGTCATAAAACAGGGGCTAGTAAGTTTTATTTGCATAGACCACTAATTCATGGGGAAAACAAGTCCACTGAAGGATGAAATGACAAAGTGACTTGTTATAGCTAGTTTTTAAAGAGACATTTGGAGTTTCTTACCCACTTGCTTTTTAAAAATGATATAATTTAACAGATATCTATTGATCATCTGCTGCAAGCTCAAAACTGCAGCAAGACCAATGGGAATAGCTAAAGAAGATGCACTGATATCATAAATTCAAACTTGGATTAATAAATAATTATATACATAGTATATACATATACATAATATATACATATAATGTATACATATAATGTGTGATATATGAATAATATATGTGTATATAATGTATAATATATATTATATAATATATATGTATACATATAATGTATATGTATAATGTGTATATTATATATTATGCATATAATATACATATAAATAAATAAACACATACATTACAAACACATATAATAGATAATAGATGAAGGGATCAATGACTAGGTAAGAACATTCTTAAGATTTTGATAATTCTTATTTACATAAAGGAAAAAAGTTCAAAGTATTAACAAAATCTAATCTAAATTTGTAATTTTCTGCAGTTTTCTCTGACTTATCATATATTCCAGGAATTATGAACTACCCACATTATCTGACAGAACTTAGACTTTACACCTCTATGCAGTCAATTCCATATTGCCATTTAACTCACCACAGATATAGATCACTCTACTGGATTTATACAAATACAGATCCAGAATTCTGTCTATTTTCATGCATAGTTTCCAAATATTAGTGTATCTTTATTTTTTCTTGCCAGATTCAGAGCTCTTTTAAATGAGGAATGGGATCTTGTTTGCTCTATACCAACAAGCACTCATCAGATTGATGGACCAAAAACACAGACTGGTTAAAATTTGATGAGTGTTTGAGAGCATGTATGCAACTTCACACTTATGCACTTCTCTACAGATAATACTATACATGCATCTGCTTTATATAGCTAGTAAAAACTCAATATTTATTTCAAAAAATAGAATTACAGAGACTAGTTTTATGTACTGGAAGAGCATTAAGATGTTGAATTTGGATATGAAGAGTCAAAACCTTCCACTTAATAATTCTATCCCACAATTCTTCCAGAACAAATTTCATAAATGGCAAAATAATGTCTGGGGAACTGCCAATAGTTCCCACTATAAGGGTCTCTGTCACCCCACATTCTTCCCAATACTGTTCATATAGTGTAAGTTTAAAAACATAGATCTTATCAATGTCAGGTATGAATGTATTTCACTGTGCTATCTAGTTTCATTTCCCTAAGTAGTAAACTTAAGAATCTTTTAATTTTTTACCATTCTTTTCATTTAAATATAACATACATACAGAAAAGATAAAATCAAAATTGCATAATTGAATAATTATGAAATGTACACTGTGTAACCACCACCCAGATGGAGAAGGATACATTGCTACTGCCTAGAATATCTACATGCATCTTCTTTTTAAAATTATATTTCCAGTTTAGTTAATATACAGTGTTATATTATTAGGTGTACATTATAGTGATTCAACAATTCCATATATCACTCAATGCTCATCATGAGAAGTGTGCTCTTAATCCCCTTCCCATATTCGACCCATCCCCCCACTTTTACTCTGGTAACCATCAGTGTGTTCTTGACAGTGAAGAGTCTGTTTTTTGGTTTGTCTCTCTTTTTTTTTCTTTGTTCATTTGTTTTGTTTCTTAAATTCCATATATGAGTGAAATCATATGGTATTTGTCTTTCTCTGACTTTTTCCACTTCATGTTATACTCTCCAGATCCATCCATGTTGTTGCAAATGGCAAGATTTCATTCTTTTTTATGGCTGAGTAATATTCCATTGTATATATACCACTTCTTTATCCATTCATTTATTGATGGACACATAGGCTGCTTCCATAATCTGGCTATTGTAAATAATGCTGCAATAAACATAGGAGTGCATATATCTTTCTGAATTTGTGTTTTTATATTCTTTGGGTAAATGCACAGTACCTGAATTACTGGATCATATGGTAACTCTATTTTTAAGTTTTTGAGGAATTTTCCTACTGCCATCCAAAGTAGCTATACCAGTTTGCATTCCCAGCAATAGTGCACAATTGTCTCCACATGCTTAACACTTGTTTTGTGTCTTTTTGATTTTAGCTATTCTGACAGTTGTGAGGTAGTAGCTCATTGTGGTTCCAATTTGCATTTCCCTGATGATGAATAATGTTGAGGGTCTTTTCATGTATCTGTTGGCCATGTGTACGTCTTTTTAGGAGAAATGTCTGTTCATGTCTTCTGCCCATTTTTTAACTGTATTATTTGTTTTTTTGGTGTTGAGTTGTATAAGTTCTTTATATATTATGGATATTAACCCCTTATTGAATATGCCATTTGCAAATATATTCTCCCACTTAGTAAGTTGTCTTTTAGTTTTGTTGATTGTTACCTTTGCTGTGCAAAAGTTTTACTTTGATATAGTGCCAATGTTTATTTTTTATTTTATTTCCCTGTACCTAGAAAAATGTGGCTATGGCTGATGTCAAAGAAATTACTGCCTTTGCTCTCTTCCAGTATTTTTATGGTTTCAGGTCTTTAACACATTGTGAGTTTATTTGTGTGTATGGTATAAGAAAGTGGTCCAATTTTATTATTTTTTATGTAGCTGTGCAGTTTTCCCAACATCATTTGTTGACAAGATTATTTTCCCCACTGCATATTCCTGTCTCCTTTTTGAAGATTAATTGACCATCTAATCGTGGGTTTATTTCTGGGCTTTCTATTCTGTTCTATTGATCTGTGTGTCTATTTTTATGCCAGTACCAAACTGTTTTGATTACTACAGCTTTATAATATAACTTGAAAACTGGAATTGTGATTACTACATCTTTGCTTTTCTTTTCCAAAATTGCTTTGCCTATTTGGAGTTTTTTGTGGTTCCATACAGATTTTAGGATTGTTTGCTCTAGTTCTGTGAAAAATGCTGTTGGTATTTTGATATGGATTGCATTAATTCTGTAGATTGCTTTGGGGAGTGTGAACATTTTAACAATATTTGTTCTTCTGATCCATGAGCATGGAATATCTTTCCATTTGCTGTGTCATCTTCAATTTCTTTCATCAATGTTTTATAGTTTTCAGAGTACAAGTCTTTCAGGTCCTTGGTTTAATTTATTCATAGACATTTTATTATTTTTGGTACAATTGTAGATGAAATTGTTTTCTTAATTTCTCTTTCGGCTACATCAGTATTAGTGTATAGAAATGCAATAGATTTCTGTATATAAATTTTGTATCCTGTGACGAATGAATTTCATTTATCAATTCTAGTAGTTTTTTGGCGAAGTCTTTAGAATTTTCTATATACTATATCATGTCATCTGCAAATAGTGACAGTTTTACTTCTTCCTTACAAATCTGAATGCCTTTTATTCTTTTTTTTTCTTGTCTGATTGCTATGGCTAGGACTTCCAATACTATGTGGGATAAAAGTCGTGAGTGTGCACATCCTTGTCTAATTCCTGACTTTTGGGGCAAAGCTCTCATTTAGTATGATGTTAGCTGTAGGTTTTCATATACAGCCTTTATTATGTAGATGTATGTTCCCTCTAGATCTATTTTGTTGAGGACTTTTATCATGAATAGATCTTGTACTTTGTCAGATGCTTTTTCTGCATCTATTGAAATGATTATATGGTTTTTATCATTTTTCTTATTGATGTGGTTTATCACATTGATTGATATTATGAGTATTGAACCACACTTGAATCCTGGGAATAAATGCCTCTTGATCCTGGTAAATGATTTTTTTAATGTATTGTTGGATTTGGTTTGCTAATATTTTGTTGAACATTTTTGCGTATGTATTCATCAGAGATACTGGCCTATAGTTCTCTTTTTTTGGGGTGTCCTAATCTGGTTTCAGTATCAGATAATGCTGACCTCATAGAATGAATTTGGAAGTTTTCCTTCCTCTTTTGTCTTTTGGAAAAGTTTGGGAAGAACAGGTATCAGCTCTTTTTTAAACATTTGGTAGAACTCACCTATGAAGGCCTCTGGTCCTGGACTTCTGTTTGTTGGGAGTTTTTTGATTACTAATTCAATTTCATTGCTGGTGATTTGTCTGTTCAAATTTTCTATTTCTTCTTACTTCAGTTTTGGTAAGTTATATGTTTCTAGAAATTTATACATTTCTTCCAGGTTGTGCAATTTGTTGCAAAGAATTTTTCAAAATATTCTCTTATAATCCTTTGTATTTCCATGGTGTCAGTTGAGATTTTTCTTGTTTCTTGAGGTAGGTCTGTATTGTGATAAACTTTCCCTTAGAGCTGCTCTTGCTGCATCCCAAAGATTTTTTTTTTTACTATTTTTTTATTATGTTAATCACCATACATTACATCATTAATTTTTGATGTAGTGTTCCATGATTCATTATTTGCATATAACACCCAGCGCTCAATGCAGAATGTGCCCTCTTTAATACCCATCACCAGGCTAACCCATACTTTCACCTCCCTCCCCTCTAGAACCCTCAGTTTGTTTTTCGGAGTCCATCGTCTCTCATGGTTCATCTCCCCCTCTGA
>NW_027397067.1:77363065-77363499 GCF_003265705.2 Callorhinus ursinus | reverse complement strand
CCTCCCCTCTAGAACCCTCAGTTTGTTTCTCAGAGTCCATCGTCTCTAATGGTTCGTCTCCCCCTCTGACTTACTCCCCTTCATTCTTCCCCTCCTGCTATCTTCTTCTTCTTCTTCTTTTTTTTCTTAACATATATTGCATTATTTTTTTCAGAAGTACAGATCCATGATTCATCAGTCTTGTACAATTCACAGTGCTCACCATAGCACATACCTTCCCCAATGTCTATCACCCAGCCACCCCATCCCTCCCAACCCCCAACACTCCAGCAAAGGTCAGTTTGTTTCTTGAGATTAAGAATTCCTCATATCAGTGAGGTCATATGATACATGTCTTTCTTTGATTGACTTATTTCACTCAGCACAACACCTCCAGTTCCATCCATATCATTGCAAATGGCAAGATCTCATTCCTTTTGATGGCTGCATAATAT
>NW_027397067.1:77314478-77353065 GCF_003265705.2 Callorhinus ursinus | reverse complement strand
GGAGGGTATGTGCTACGGTGAGCGCTGTGAATTGTGCAAGACTGTTGAATCACAGATCTGTACTTCTGAAACAAATAACGCAACATATTTTAAGAAAAAAGAAAAAGAAGAAGATAGCAGGAGAGGAAGAATGAAGGGGAGTAAGTCAGAGGGGGAGACCAACCATGACGGATGATGGACTCTGAAAAACAAACAGGGTTCTAGAGGGGAGGAGGGTAGGGGGATGGGTTAGCCTGGTGATGGGTATTAAAGAGGGCATGTTCTGCATGGAGCACTGGGTGTTATGAACAAATAATTAATCATGGAACACTACATCAAAAACAAATGATATAATATATGGTGATTAACATAACAATAAAAAAATTAAAAAAAACTTTTCATTTCATGCAAGTTTTCTAATTTATTGGTTAAGTGTTTCTTAAAATAATGTCATTAAAATATCTTAATTCAATCTGTAACATTCAGTTATTAAGAGGATGACTGGTTAAAACTATTTGCTTCACATTCCTTGATGGGTAGAAAAGAGGACAGGGAGTAAATGCTTGACCTCAGGCATAGTCGCCCTGAAGCTTTTTGTTTTGTTTTGCGTTTGTTTTTTTTATTTGAGTTTAGTTGACACACAACGTTGCATTAGTTTCAGGTGTACAACATAGTGATACAACAGCTCTGTAGGTTATGCTGTGCTCACTACCAGCTTAGCTACCATCTGTCACTAAATAGCACTATTACAATACCATTGACTATATTCTCTACACTATTGCTTTTATTCTCATAACTTCCACTTATGGAATGAATAAGCCCTGAAGTTAATTTTATGCATGCTTTGTTCTGTCCACTTCAGAACCTTCTAGGGAATAAAAGCTGAATTTTCCCCCTACTTACTAGTCTCCTCCTTCAGAGGAATTTTCTAGTTGACCATGGGCTTATTTGATAAGTTCAGTGGGGTTTCAAGAACAAACATTAGGGGAACTGTAATAGATGAAGCGGTTCCTTCCTCTGAAACTTATTTCAAAGGCAGCTATAACATCTTCTTCTAACATTTTGCCCTTTTGGGATTATATTATAAAATGCTCCTGAAGTTTTCTGTAGTGGTGAGAGGGAAAGACAGACACTCATCGAGCTGTGTTTCTCTGCTGAGGATGAGTGGTCTAACCTCTTCTGAATTTCCTTCAGAACAACAGAACTTCACACAGGGCATGCTCTTCTTGCATTCTCTGAACTGGCTTCCATATATTAAGCATGACAGGTCAGAGCTTGAACATCCTTCTAGGAATGCTCACTGGCTGGCTAGGTCAGTATCCTCAATAATAAATGGTTTATGATAGCATGGGATTTTATCTCCTTTGTTCTTTGCTGGACACACAGCATCTAAACAGTTGCAGAAAGATGGTAGACACTCAAGAAATAAGTTCTGAAGAATGACTGAATGGATGAATATACTAAAGACGTGACATTTACCATGTACGGGTAGAAAGATATAGATTTGTCTATTTTTGTCGCAGATATAAACCTATTCTCTGGAAGCCTATTTTTGTCGCAGATATAAACCTATTCTCTGATCCAGACTTGTTAGTAATATAACAGATATGGATTTTGAATTACATCAATCTCAAAAGAATATTTCTCAAATGATTCAAAATCTAAAAGACAGATTGATAACTTTGTATTCTGAAATATGAACAAAAAATTCTAGGCAAGGCATGAAAGTCATAAAAAAGATTAATTCATCAGGCCAGAACATAAAGTATGTGTGGGATGTAGTACAACAAATGAATACTAATTTAAAACAGCAACAACAACAACAACAACAACAACAGCAAAAACAAACTCACAAAAACAAAAAGCAAAAAACAACCTTTCTCAAATATATTAGCACTTTTCCCGATACGGAAACAAATACCCAGAGATATTAGTATCACAATTTATTTAGGTCACAAAGCTATTTGTTATAAGATTTGGGACAAGAAGTTACTACAACTGACACCTGCCTTATTTTGTATGACTTTTGTAGGATTTAAAAATATATAGATTTTATTTGTTACTTGTAAGAAGTAGTGGCTCAGAAGTGCTTCACATTGTTCTCAAGAAGTGAAACATATGGCTTTATTCACATAATCCATGAAGCCGCATGAACAGCCACGGCAGCAGAAACCTCTCCAAGCAGCAGTGCAATTGTAAGGAGAGAGATTTATGTCATTTGCTTTGCATGCGAACTCTAACTGCCCCATATCTATAGTGTGTAACTTGGGAAATTTTACTTTTTCTCTCTGAGGTCATTTTCTCATTTGTAAAATGGTAGTAAGATGGCTTACTTTGCAGTGGGAATGCAAAGGTTAAAAGTACTGAGGTAACACATACGTGAATGCTGAACACCCCAAGACAGAATCTGGTAGATGAAACACCTCTGGATTAGATCCATGCAAATTCTAAGCAGACATTTGCCTCTGGTTTCCTCTCTGTTTACAATAAGTACTAAAAATCAGAGCATTAAAAGGAGGGAAATAGAAGGAGCTGGAGAGGACTAGAAGATGTTTATATTTTATGCTCTGAGTTAGTATTTTTTTTCACATGTTGCCCATCTACTACCTCCAGCAATCAGAAGTCCTTGGGGGATGATTCAAGATGAATATTACTCCATCTTCTTTGTACCCCTCAAACCACCTACATAGAAAACCCTATTATGTGCAGGGAGCACAGAATATGCCAGGGACATGGAAGAGATGAGGGAAAAGATGGAGATTGAGCCTACTATGTCATAAAACGGAGGAACTTCTTTATCATACAAGCAATGGAGAGTTAATAAAGGGATTTTAAAGTAACGAAGTGCAAGATTATGTTTTTATGATCATTCAAAATTAAGCAAAAGCATTTTTAATATTTCTGTGTTATTGTGGTTGAGCAATGATTTACTTAAGCTACAAAGACAAGAAGCACAAATGCACAGAGACACTGGTGGTAAATGAAGTGCCCTGAGTCCAGGCTTACATCCTGCATTTATATTATTTTTAGTTATGGCATACAGGTCTCATTTGCTCAGTTAAACATACAGACCTGTATTGAATTCCACCAGGCAGCAGTTTCTCTTCTTGGCAGTGCAAATTGGAAAATTGAATTTTCCTCTGCATTCTAACCAGATTCAAAATTTATTTTGTATTTAGACCCTTTATATAATTATTACTATCATCGTTATTTAGCAACTTTTGCTAAATCTATTAATGAGAAATGGATAGTTTCAATGTTAGTGCGCTGTTAGGTCTATTAGAGATGATTATTGCTGGAAGCACAGTTTAGAGGTATGAGTCGGGCTGGCCACTGCATGTTTAGAGCTCTGAACAACCAGGGCAGGGGATGTGGTAGGGATAGAGCACCATGGAGGAAAAGAAGGAAAATCAGATCAAGGCTTAGACGAGCAGTGTGTTCAATCCCAGTGTTTGATCTAAGTAGCTCTATCATTTTAGGGGAGAAGAATCTGAATTTAGCTATCACATCTTCAATAGTAACACTTGGAAGAAAAAAAAAAAAAAGAGGCATTGTCTCCTAGCTTGTCTCCTCATAAACTTAACAAACCAGAACAGGGTTTTGAGGATAGTGAAATTTCCCCAGCATATAACTTTCTTCCTAACTGTGACTTCTGGAACACTCAGGACC
The DNA here is from genome assembly GCF_003265705.2 of Callorhinus ursinus. Classification (NCBI taxonomy): domain Eukaryota; kingdom Metazoa; phylum Chordata; class Mammalia; order Carnivora; family Otariidae; genus Callorhinus; species Callorhinus ursinus. Next base: position 77,349,417 of record NW_027397067.1, on the reverse strand, counting down.
CAGCTTCACATACATATGGCCAACTTCTAGCACTTTAGGGTCCCTAACTTTATAGAATCGAAGACACTGTACAGATTTTCTAGTCCAGTGGTATAAAAAAAGGTAAGCCTCAGTAACTTAAGGGATTCTTGTTTTTTCTTCAAATTAAAAAAAAAAAAACTGGTAAGAAAAATAAATTCAGAGAAGAATTCATGAATTTGAATCCATGTTTTTTGATGAGTTATTTAGAGACTGAGATTATATGAAACTTCACAAATTGGAACAGGCAAGAAGCCATAACTTCCTGGGTATGTCTCTCAATTTTGCTTGTTTTTAAATGTTATGCTTATTCAGGTTAATATTATGAATACTATTTATTAAAACATCTCATGAAAACAGCAAAATAAAATGTGTTTTAATCAGGTGTAAACTGTATGAATAAATAAGGGCGCCAAGTTGAGCTAATACCACATACAGCATAGACATAGTGGAAGAGATCTTCAATAAGTAACATTAACTCTCTGATATAAAAAGTTACCAATTATGGGCTAAATGCTCATAAAAAAATATTTAAAACAAGACTTGAATTCTTTTCTTTTGAGGATGCAGCTGATAAAAAAAAATCTCATTTAGCTAAATCACTCTCCAATGGAACAGAGTTACACAGATGATTTATCTGTAGTTATTCAAAAATCAAGTGAATGAGCTCACTTTGGAAAGGCAGGGCCTCAGCATTACTATTTTGTAAGTCTAGATAGGGGCTTTGGCTAGGGTATGCCAGAGAGGTGGCTAGAGGTCACCTCCTTCACACAACTGAAGGAGGTCCTCACTCTCAGGTGTCATGATCATACAACCCTGAGAAAGGGAGTCACCCAAGCACCTCTCTTGCCCCATTCTAGTTCTGGCCCTGCCTTGGAGAATATGTCAGTCATGCAATGAAATTGTAAATTCTGACTCAACTTTAAAGAGATGCAAAACAAAAGATATGCACCACAAAGTAAAATAAAAGTAAATTTTTAATAAAGACATATATTCAGATAGTTGAGATTGCAATCACATTATTGAACATTTCATAGTATTAAAGACTCTTCTGGCTTGAAAAACACTTACTAGCTTTCTCCAATACTCAATGTTATGGTTTGAACATATTACTGATCATTCAAATTTGAAATAAAGGCTTGCCTCATTCAAGATTCTGGAGTACTTAATGAAAGCAAATTCTTAAAAGCAAGAATACCTGAAACACAGCTTTTGCAACCGCTTGTCTACATAAAATACACAGAGAAAGGAAAAATAAAAGCAAATTTTAGAGCTTCTAAAGATAGAACTGGGGGCCCTGGGTGGCTCAGTGGGTTAAATGTCTGACTTCAGCTCAGGTCATGATCTCTTGGGGTCCTGGGATTGAGCCCCCATCAAAGCTCCGCGCTCAGCTGGGCGTCTGTCTCTCCCTCGCCCTCTGCCCCTCCCCTCACACGTGCATGCACACACAAGCTCTCTCTCTCTCTCTCTCAAGTAAATAAAATCTTTAAAAAATAATAATAATAAAATAAAGATAGACCCATGAGATATTATGTATAACCCCTAATTAAAGCTTTTTACATCAAAATAGGATCATTGTGTTTATTCTTTGTTTTTAAAATAAGTTAATATTTTGACCCTATATTTATGAAATAGGTCTGTTGTGGGCAAAAGTATGAAGTGTGTCTGTCGTCCATCGTGCTTGTCCTGGGAAACAGTGGGAAGTAGAATGCAAGGCCTTTGTCCCCACACAGCTACATTCTAGGGACACAGGGAGACTAAAGGCAAGTAAATACATTCGTATTGTTATTTCAGTTTGTGAAAAGTGCCATAAAGAGCATAAAGCAGAATAGCATGCTAGAGTGTTGGTGAAAGGTCAAATGCCCAGGAAGCCCCACTACAGAGGTACCCTTTGGAGTGAAAACTGAGGATGAGAGTGATTCAGCCCCATGCAAGGCCAGGGAATGGTGCTCCTGGCAGTGTCAGGTCCACAAGGGCCAGGTATGTCAACACCAATAAGGCTAGCAGCTAGCTGGGGCGTCAGTGAGGTGAATGATATTGGAGGTGGGTGGGAAACAAGCCATGGTGATGAGGGAACAGAAGGCAAGCTGAGGACAAAGCCAAAGCTGTCACCCTACACCCACCCCCCCCTTTGGGATATATGTGACATTCCTCAGGCACTCCTGGCTGCCCTAAAGGAAAAACAGATGGTTAACTGATAGAGATCACAGTCCTGCAAGACAGGAGTCTCCCTCAGTTTACAAGTGTCCTAGTGATTTACAAGGAAGAAGCTTCCAGAGACCCATAACTCAGTTTCCTGAAGCCCTAACATCACCCTCACCTCCATAAAATTAAGGGAGCCTGAGGTGGAAGGAAATGTAAATAAAATTGAATTTCTTTTGAACTTGAAGCCCATTGACAAGGACATGTGAGAGGAGGACTATAACATTCATCCAGGAAACTCCCAACTGTCTTCATGTTAGTGCCTCATTAGAGGGAAAAACAACCTTGGCTTGACAATAACCAGACCTCCAGTATCCTGCAAGTCTTTAGTATATGACAGTCCTTCTGGACACCCCCTTTGTCCTCACATCCCCAACTCCTGAGTACATAACCAGCCACTCCCCAAGACCACAGGGCAGCGGCTCCTTCTGCCCACGGGTCCTGTCCCCATGCTTTAATAAACCACCATTTTGCACCAAAGACGCCTCAAGAATTATTTCTTGGTTGTTGGCTCCGGACTCCACCCCACTGAACCTCACCTATATTCCAAAACTGCATCAATGGTATAGTTTAAAGGCATAACAAGCACTTTAACTTTTATACAATTAACCAAATTGGAAAGCCTTTTAAATATTTTAAGTAGAGAGCAATCCTACCAATTATTATTATTATTTTTTTTTTAGGTTGTGTCAGCATGATCAACTTGTCTAAAGTGCCTGACTCAAGCACCTCCTTCCAAATATTTATTTTAGAAAGAATACCTGAAACAAAGGGGAAAGGCAACAGGGGAGACAAAGAAGTCAGGAGACCCACACAGTCCTTTTGGTGAGGTAATGGTGACCAGGGCTGCCTGGGGGCAGTTAAGGGGAAGGATGAAGGGGGGCTGGGGGCTTCAGGATTCTTGGGTCTACAGATGAGTCTCAGAGAGGGGGTGTCCAGTTTCAATAGTGAGACTACAACCAGGCTCCCAACAGCCAGTCTGGATCATTTGCAGGATTCCAAATCACAGAGATCAAGTGTCTCTTTATCCTCATGATAAAATTTTGTGTCACAGGTTTCTTAATACGTTATAAGGCTTAACTCATGTATCTTATCAATTAATGCATTTAGTACATTGAGAGACACATGAAAAAACAGAATACGAGTTTGGAAAGTTTACAATACTACACACTACTGGATTCTTTTCCTTTGGCTGAATATAAAATGATAACTTAAACAAAATATTATGTTTTAGAGATAACCTTCTGGTTAAAATCAGACTTTTTATCATCTTAGTTCCTAGCTTCTTGGTACATACATGTCTTTCAAAGAATTCTTTGTTTAATCTGTTTTTACTTTTATTTTCATTTTTTGTATGCTATGGTCCTTGTAAATCTAGAATGTGTAACAATAAAATCATAGTGCCTCGGAATTAGAGGGTGCCATAGAGATCATTATACTATCCCACCCTTTATTTTACTAATGAGGGGACTAATGGAAAAGCTGCTAAGGAGAAGTAAACTGGCTAGTCCAGAGTCTCTCTTACTGAGCTGGTGACTAAAAGGCGTGGGGAGGGGGGGTGACTCTTCATCAATAAATACAGTAAGCACATGGAAATTTGCATAGCTTATTAAGAATCATATACCCCAGGAAGAAATAAGTCTTGCAACCTCCTTAGCTACTCAAGCTTGAACAAACGCAGAAGAAAAAATGGAAGATGTGTTCCCAGGAAAAGTAAATGTCTTTCCCAGGTAGACCAGCATTAGAGGCAGAAGAGAAACAGCAGAATGTGAGGGAGGAAGAATAAGGCATATTGTTTTCTTAATTCCTTTTCTTTTAGACGTTACTTTAGCACAATTTGGAAGTTTACATTATAAACACATTCCCGTTGTTTCTTGTTTATTGCACACATTTGTGATGATGTTAACATATAATGAAAATGTACATACTTTGTATTCCGTAGCAAATGTTCACTCATTCTTTACTGTGTGTTTTATTATTCTTATAAAATCCAGAGGTAAAAAGCACTACTTCCAGTGCTAGTATAGATTGTTACCTAGTCTGTGTGTATATTATCTGACGTTTCAGACAAGCTCTGATGCATGATGAAACAAACCAAGTAAACAGACTTCTCATTACAGGCTATTTTAACAAGGCTTATTTCTTCCTGGGATATATTTTATACATCCCAAACAGAGTGAAGCAGAGATAGGATAAAAGGATGGGTCTTAGTCGAATGTGGATTTTTTTTTTTTTAAAGGCATCGGTCAGCCATTGCTATAAAATAACAGCCACTCCCTCACTTTTATACCTTGGCTTAATTCCAAAACAGTAAATCTAATAGAACTCCAAGGCCCCTAAAATCCCATGCAGAAATGGTGTTTGTGGTTTCATTTGGCAACTAAAAATTAAGCTGAAGAAATAAGAGGTGATGATGTTTGTTAATTCCACCAGCAAAACCTCAACAGCTGTATTGTCTTCTGCAGAGAATCTGATACTCAATTCGTATTCACAGTTTTCACTGGAAATGAGGACAATCTAATACAAAAATGCCAAAAAGATTTCTTCTGGTGTGTCTTAGAATTTGTAATGATTCTTAAATATGCCAGTTTAGGGAAAGTCAGGACAAAATAATAATAATAAATAACAAGTATCATATTAGAAGCTCAGATGCTTTTTCCATCACTGATATATCAGGCAGCTAATGTCACCAGATAGCGAATACAGATGGCATAGCCATTTTTCAAAAGAGAAAACAAACCAAAGAACAGCCAGTAATTTTTTAAAACCATGATTGCAAATTTGAATCATCTGGGAGACTTTAAAAAAAAAATAAAAAAACATATGTGGGAATGTACAGATCTTACACCTAAAGCATTTGATTAAATTAGTCTGCAGGTAGGGACTGCTTCTCCTTTAAAGCTCCCAAAACGATTCTAACATATTGTTAAAGGGAGTTATACCACCGGTATAGAAAACCACAGATAAGAGAAGATGTGACTTTGTCTCACTTTTTAAAGAAAAAAATCAATTAGGGATTTAAACTAATTGGAAATTCCATGTGAATCATTTGATTGATATGGTGGAAAAAATGTTGTGAACTATTTTGCATTATTTAAAGTGTTCAAATTGAAAGGAAAAAAACGACAAAGAAGAAACAAAATGCCAGGCTTTTGTACATACATCCTTATGACTTATTATGTTCAATAGACACCTGGAGTTCTGTAATCATTTCTTATTAAAATACTTTAATAGGATCGCTAAAGATGAGTTCTAGCAATATGGCTCCTACACCACTCTTTTACTGGCTAGCTTCAACTTCAAATTATATGTCCCTCTATTCCATACTTTTAAATGCCTCAGATTGTTTAATACTTTATAAAAGTGGTAGAATTTATGGCCGAATATATAGGCAGCTTCAGAATGTAAGGAATCTCTTATGCCAAGGGCAGCGGTTTGGAATGGATCCACTTGATCCTGGAAAATGAATGGACATGCTTGAGCAAAGGTGAGATCACTTAACAAAGGAAGCCAGAGGGAATATGTACAGGGGAAGATGGTGGGATGGAGAAGACACATGTGGGTCTCTTCTCTCCAGGCCAGAGAACACTGGGGCCTGGACTAGGGAGAACAGGTAAGAATATGGATGGAACAGGATGTTTCGGGCAGATTTTATTTATTTATGTATTCATTCATTTATTTACTTTATTTATTTATTATTATTATGTTAATCACCATACATTACATCATTAGTTTTTGATGTAGTGTTCCATGATTCATCGTTTGTGCATAATACCCAGTGCTCCACGTAGAACGTGCCCTCCTCAATACCCATCACCAGGCTAACCCATCCCACCCAACCCAGAACCCTCAGTTTGTTTTTCAGAGTCCATAGTCTTTCATGGTTCGTCTCCCCCTCTGATTTCCCCCTCTTCATTCTTCCCTCCTGCTATCTTCTTCTTTTTCTTTCTTTTTTTTTTTTAAATATATAATGTATTATTTGTTTCGGAGGTACAGGTCTGTGATTCAACAGTCACACAATTCACAGCGCTCACCATAGCACATATCCTCCCCAATGTCTATCACCCAGCCACCCCATCCCTCCCACCCCCCACCACTCCAGCAACCCTCAGTTTGTTTCCTGAGATTAAGAATTCCTCATATTAGTGAGGTCAATCCACGTCGTTGCAAATGGCAAGAGTTCATTCCTTTTGATGGCTGCATAATATTCCTGTGTGTGTGTGTGTGTGTGTGTGTGCGTGTGTGTGTGTGTATCTGTGTGTGTGTATGACATTTTCTTTATCCATTCATCTATCGATGGACATCTTGACTCTCTCCACAGTTTGGCTATTGTGGATATTGCTGCTATAAACATCAGGGTGCACATACCCCTTCGAATCCCTACATTTGTATCTTTGGGGTAAACACCCAGTACTGCAATTGTTGGGTGGGATGGTAGCTCTATTTTCAACTTTTTGAGAAATCTCCATACTGCTTTCCAGAGTGGCTACACCAGCATAAATTCCCACCAACAGTGTAGGAGGGTTCCCTTTTTTCTGCATCCCTGCCAACATCTGTCGTTTCCTGACTTGTTAATTTTAGCCATGCTGACTGGTGTGAGGTGATATCTCATTGAGGTTTTGATTTCGATTTCCCTGATGCTGAGCGATGCTGAGCGCTTTTTCATGTCTCTGTTGGCCATTTGGATGTCTTCTTTAGAAAAATGTCTGTTCATATCTTCTGCCCATTTCTTGATTGGATTCTTTGTTCTTTGGGTGTTGAGTTTAAGAAGTTCTTTATAGATTTTGGATACTAGCCCTTTATCTGATATGTCATTTGTAAATATCTTCTCCCATTCTGTCAGTTATCTTTTGGTTTTGTGTACTGTTTCTTTTGCTGTGCAAAAGATTTTATCTTGATGAAGTCCCAATAGTTCATTTTTGTCCTTGCTTCCCTTGCCTTTGGCGATGTTTCTAGGAAGAAGTTGCTGTGGCTGAGGTCGAAGAGGTTGCTGCCTGTGTTCTCCTTTAGGATTTTGATGGACTCCTGTCTCACGTTTAGGTCTTTCAACCATTTGGAGTCTATTTTTGTGTGTGGTGTAAGGAAATGGTCCAGTTTCATTCTTCTGCATGTGGCTGTCCAATTTTCCAAACACCATTTGTTGAAGAGACTGTCTTTTTGCCATTGGACATTCTTTCCTGCTTTGTCGAAGATTAGTTGACCAAAGAGTTGAGGGTCCATTTCTGGGCTCTCAATTCTGTTCCATTGATTGATGTGTCTGTTTTTGTGCCAGTACCATACTGTCTTGATGATGACAGCTTTGTAATAGGGCTGGAAATCCGGAATTGTGATGCTGCCATTTTGCTTTTCCTTTTCATCATTCTGGCTATTCGGGGTCTCTTCTGGTTCCATACAAATTTTAGGATTATTTGCTCCATTTCATTGAAAAAGTAGATGGTATTTTGGTTTTTTTTTTTAAGATTTTATTTATTTATTTGAGAGAGAGAGAATGAGAGATAGAGAGCACGAGAGGGAAGAGGGTCAGAGGGAGAAGCAGACTCCCTGCTGAGAAGGGAGCCCGATGTGGGACTCGATCCCGGGACTCCAGGATCATGAACTGAGCCAAAGGCAGTCGCTTAACCAACTGAGCCACCCAGGCGCCCCAAAAAGTAGATGGTATTTTGAAAGGGATTGCATTGAATGTGTAGATTGCTCTAGGTAGCATTGACATCTTCACAATATTTGTTCTTTCAGTCCATGAGCATGGAAAGTTTTTTCCATTTCTTTGTGTCTTCCTCAATTTCTTTCATGAGTATTTTATAGTTTTCTGAGTACAGATTCTTTGCCTCTTTGGTTGGATTTATTCCTAGGTATCTTATGGTTTTGGGTGCCGTTGTAAATGGGATTGACTCCTTAATTTCTCTTTCTTCTGTCTTGTTGTTGGTGTATAGGAATGCCACTGATTTCTGTGCATTAACTTTAAATCCTGCCACTTTACTGAATTCCTGGATGAGTTCTAGCAGTTTTGGGTTTTCCACGTAAAGTATCATATCATCTGCAAAGAGTGAGAGTTTGACTTCTTCTTTGCTGATTTGGATGCCTTTGATTTCTTTTTGTTGTCTCCTTGCTGTGGCTAGGACTTCTAATACTGTGTTGAAGAGCAGTGGTGATAGTGGACATCCCTGCCGTGTTCCTGACCTTAGGGGGAAAACTCTAAGTTTTTCCTCATTGAGAATGATATTCGCTGTGGGTTTTTCATAGATGGCTTTTATGATATTGAGGTATGTACCCTCTATCCCTATACTCTAGAGAGTTTTGATTAAGAAAGGATGCTGTACTTTGTCAAATGCATTTTCTGCATCTATTGAGAAGATCCTATGGTTCTTGTTCTTTCTTTTATTAATGTAATGTATCACATTGATTGAAATATGGATGTTGAGCCAACCTTGCAGCCCAGGGACAAATCCCACTTGGTCGTGGTGAATAATCCTTTTAATGTACTGTTGGATCCTATTGGATAGTATTTTGGTGAGAATTTTTACGTCCACGTTCTTCAAGGATATTGGTCTGTAATTCCCCCTTTTGATAGGGTCTTTGTCTGGTTTGGGGATCAAGGTAATGGTGGCCTCATCAAATGAGTTTGGAAGTTTTCCTTCCCTTTCTATTTTTTTGGAACAGTTTCAGAAGAATAGGTATTAATTGTTCTTTAAATGTTTGGTAGAATTCCCCTGGGAAGCCATCTGGCCCTGGGTTTTTGTTTGTTGGGAGATTTTCGATGACTGCTTCAATTTCCTTAGTGGTTATAGGTTTGTTCAGGTTTTCTATTTCTTCCTGGTTTACTTTTGGTAATTGATACATCTCTAGGAATGCTTCCATTTCTTCCAGATTATCTCATTTGCTGGCATAGAGTTGCTCATAATATGTTCTTAGAATTGTTTGTATTTCTTTGGTGTTGTTGTGATCTCTCCTCTTTCATTCATGATTTTGTTTATTTGGGTTATTTCTCTTTTCTTTTTGGTAACTCTGCCCAGGGGTTTATCAATCTTATTAATTCTTTCAAAAAACCAGCTCCTAGTTTCGTTGATCTGTTCTACTGTTCTTCTGGTTTCTATTTCATTGATATCTGCTCTGATCTTTATTATTTCTCTTCTCCTGCTGGGTTTGGGCTTTATTTGCTGCTTTTTCTCCAGCTCCTTTTGGTGTAGGGTTAGGTTGTGTATTTGAGACCTTTCTTGTTTCTGGAGAAAGGCTTGTATTGCTGTATACTTTCCTCCTAGGACTGCCTTTGCTGCATCCCAAAGATTTTGAACAGTTGTGCTTTCATTTTCATTTGTTTCCTTGTTTTTTTTTTAATTCTTCTTTAATTTCCTGGTTGACCCATTCATTCTTTAGTGGGATGCTCTTTAGCCTCCATGTACTTGAGTTTGTTCCAACTTTCCTCTTGTGATTGAGTTCTAGTTTCAAAGCATTGTGGTCTGAAAATATGCAGGGAATGATCCCAATCTTTTGGTACTGGTTGAGACCTGATTTGTGACCTAAGATGTGATCTATTCTGGAGAATGTTCCATGGGCACTAGAGAAGAATGTGTATTCCGTTGCTTTGGGATGGAATGTTCTGAATATGTCTGTGAAGTCCATTTGGTCCAGTGTGTCATTTAAAGTCTTTATTTCCTTGTTGATCTTTTGCTTAGATGATCTGTCCATTTCAGTGAGGGGGGTGTTAAAGTCCCCCACTATTATTGTATTGTTGTCAATGTGTTTCTTTGCCTTTGTTATTAATTGGCTTATATAATTGGCTGCTCCCATGTTAGGGGCATAGATATTTACAATTGTTAGATCTTCTTGTTGGATAGACCCTTTAAGTATGATATAATGTCCTTCCTCATCTCTTATTACATTCCTTGGTTTGTAGTGTTCTTGTGATTGAGTTCTAGTTTCAAAGCACTGTGGTCTGAAAATCTAATTTGTCTGATATAAGGATTGCCACCCCAGCTTTCTTTTGGTGTCCATGAGCATGGTAAATGGTTTTCCACCCCCTCACTTTCAATCTGGGGGTGTCTTTGGGTCTAAAATGAGTCTCTTGCAAACAGCATATCGATGGGTCTTGTTTTTTTATCTAACCTGATAGCCTGTGTAGGACGGATTTTAGAAGCAGAATTATAAAGCTTTTTTATTCTTCCCATGTCATTTTCTTGACTTGTTATGGTGTTTTTTACTTGCTACTTAATGTCATTGTAAAGAAAGAGAAACTAAAATTTTAAATCATTTAGCATGAATTTTTTGTGTATGTTGTGAAAGTACAGTTTTGAATGCAAACATAAAAGTATTTAAGTCATATGTGGAATCATTAAAATACATATTTATATCTCATAGCTTGTACATGTCCATGTGCCTCATTCCCGCAAGAACAACATAAATACTGCACAAAATAAACTCGACTGTTTTTGTTGGATTTGTTTTGCACACATTGTAGGGACCCTTGGTACCCGTGTTTACTGATGACTTAGGGAAGACTGCGACGAAAAGGCACCAGAGTTGCTGTTTCATTCCTTCTCAATAATCATTTTGATGTAGTTTTTGGAGTAACATACATGGGGTCCAGAGCCAATGGCCAAAAAAGAATTCTTGAGACATCTTGGGTACAAAAAAGGTGGTTTTATTAAAGCACGGTGACAGGACCCGTGGGCAGAAAGAACCATTGCCCCAGGATTATGGAAAGCAACAGATTATATACTTTGGAGTTGGGGGAAGTAAAGATAAGGGACATTGCAAAAAGATTTTCATATGCTAAAGAAGACTCATAGGATATTGGAGGCCTTGCTATTGTCAAGCTAAGGCAGTTTTTCCCTCTAGCAAAGCAATAACATTAAGACAGTTGGGAGTTTCCTAGAGGAACCTTATACTCTGCCTGTCTCAAGTATTGGTCAATGGGCTGTAGGTTATAAGGACATTTAATTTTATCTACATTTTCCTCTGCCTTTGTTTCCCAAATCAATTTCAGCTTAAGTGGTTGGTTAATACAGGAAGTAACGTGAAGAGGAAAACCTATGACAGTTGTCTTTGGTCATTCAATGCTCTTAGAACATCATTGTCTTCTTTCTTTGTGTTTGGGTTTGGATGGAACACATGGCTTCTCGGGTTGTCAGCACCCTGCTCAGTCACGGATGTAACATACTTGCTTTATACTTGCTTTGAGTCTCCCTGACCTCCACCACATCCTGGGGCCACCAGGATTCTGTGTGCAAGGGCACTGTGGTCACTAACTTGCAAGGAGTAGCAAGGAACAGCTTGTGTTGGTGTTGGTGTGTATGCACCATCATCATTGAAGAGGAGCAAAATGTACCACCTCAAAATATGCCTCTTTGGCATAAGGATTATCTTGAGCTGGTTATTTGTAAGAGATAGCAGACACAGAAGAAGAGTTGAAAACTGAGTAGAAGTTACCTTTTTGTAAGAGAAATTTACATGGATAAGAGAAATCTCCATTTGGCAGTCTCCCTCTCTGTACCAAGAAGAGGATGATTGAATCTCTAGAAACTCCTATCAGTGAAGAAGACAAATAACTTAAATCTGCATAACAACTATGTCCTTATTTACTGTGCTTTGCCTGATAATCCTCCATAACTGGCTTCCCTCCTCTGTGGACATCTTTCCTCTTTAGCTGGAAATGGTATTTAAGGTGATGGCTAGGGCCATTTTGGAGACTTACTCCCTTTCCTTGACTCTCCTGTGTATACAGAGTTATACATGTTCTTAAACTTCTTTTTGTTTTTGTCCTGTTAATCTGTTTTTTATTATGAGGGGTGGGGGGAGGTCTCAGCCAAGAACATAGAAGGGTAGAGGGAAAATCATTTCCCCCATCCACATTCCACAAGACTTCCTTTACAGAACAACCCAGTTCAAAGATAAAATTAATAACAATTTCAGTAGAGCCACAGCCAAATATTAAACCAACCACAGGTCCCCATGAGCATGGGCCCCTGTGTGACTGCATATGCCACACTCCCATGGAATCAGCACTGCTTCTAAATTATGAGAACAGAGCAGGATGCATGGTCATATATCAGGGGCCCATTTTTTTTAAATGTCTGTCTCCTGTCCTTGAGTACAGGAGGCTGAAGATATCCACTACATCACCCTTTGGAGGGAAGCCTTATATCTCTAGGCAGAAGCAAAGAAACTACTAAAGTGGCCAATACTGATTTCCTGCCCCACATTGCCCAGTTCATGGGGCTGTGTGACCTGTCCATCATTCTAGTCTCTGCTGTGACTATTAAGTGCCTCTCTCTGTTGTGGTAAGTTAAACAGGATACTTGCCTTGCCCACCCCCCCATGTTTGTTTTCCGTTTTGAAGTAATTGGTACTTAAGTAGCTCCTTAAAGTCTTCTCTGTCAAGTGTTGATGGGAATTGGCAAGGCCCATTAAGGAAGTCATCATTTTGCCAGATTTTCACAAAAGCTTTGCCCCATTGAGCACAGACCTTGTTTAAACTTTCTGTTAAGTTTATTTGTTCTAAGATGTTTCTGTGCAAAGTGAGTTTGAGACTTTTTTAAAAGATTTATTTATTTTAGAGAGAGAGAGCACAAGCAGGGGGAAGGGCAGAGGGAGATAGAATCTCAAGCAGACTCCCCACTGAGCAGAGAGCCTAATGCAGGACTTGATCTCATGACCCTGAGATCGTGAACTGAGCTGAAACCATGAGTCAGATGCCCAACCAATTGAGCCATCCAGGCATCACGAGTTTGACACTTCTTATGTAATAATATACAACAAATTTATTTCATTTCTATTCAATTAAACTAAGTTGCTTGGATTTCTTAGCCTTGATCTTCTGTGTAAATGAGAACATAATACACATTTCAGGGAATTATTATAATAATTATGTAGGGGCCAAGGGTAGGTTGCCCCAAAATGTGCCACTTTGGCATACTGATTATTTTATTTTATTTTTTAAAGATGTATTTATTTATTTTAAAGAAAGAGAGAGAGCATGAGTGGGAGAAGCAGAGGGAGAGAGAGAAAATCAAGCAGATTCTGCACTGAGTGTGGAGCCCCACATGGGGCTTGATCTCATGACCCTGAGATCATAACCAGGGCCAAAACCAAGAGTTGGATGCTTAACTAACTGTACCACCCAGGCACCCCAAAATATTTGTTATTTTAAATAAGAGTTACTTAAGAGCCAGCCTGCATAAGGACACTCAGACCCTCCTCTGTCCCCATGAAAGCAGGAAATAAATATCCCATGTTGAAGGTCCCTTCCCTGTATCAGGAGGCAAACAGATATCCTTATCACCAGAGATGGAAAATTTGGAACCCAGAGGCTGTACAAACAACCTTGTTACTTTTTACATATTTAGTCCCCCAACCCAAATTCTGTTTAGAATTCTTTCCTAATTGAAGTTCAGTTTTCTTTGTCTTATCAATTCCTCATAGATTTATTGTCTCTTTGTCTGAAAGGTGTAAAAACTGCCTGCCTTGATCATTTCTTTAGGTCTCAATTTCATTATTGGGCCTCCTTGCACACTTAATATAACTTTATTTTATTTTCCTCCTGTTAATGTGTCTCTTATAAACTTAATTCTTAGTCCAACTGGAAGACCTTTAGGGTAGAGAAGAATTTTTCCTTCCCTTCAATTACAACTCAAACCATGAAAGCATCTAACACAATTCTGGACTCATGGCAAATAGTCACCTGAATCAACTGAATGCACAGTTGTTAATGTCACCACTTCTCCCCTTAAGTACCTCCCAGTCTGGCCAATGAAAGAAATGGTGTGACAGTGTGTCAAGACCAAGCACCTAGAGAGTAAATCTAACTTTAGATGTGGGCTGTGCCACTAAAAGTAACTAAGGCTCATTGATTTTGTTTTTTATATAAAGACCACTTATGTGCCAGTCACTATGCTAGGCATCAAGGATATATTAGGGAACCAGAGAAACAAAATTCCTGCCCTCATGCACAGTAAGTCTATTAAACCTGTATTTGTTATATATAACCCTGATACAACAATATGAACTCCCTCAGTTTTCCTGTGCATTCAAACAAAATGACTTGTGCCAACACACTCTGTAAAGTGATTTCTCCCCAAATACTCATTGATCACTTGTGATATGCATGAAAGGCAGAAGATCAAAACTGCACTAAATGTTCAGCCCTGTGAGAGCTTAAACTCTAAGAAGGGAGGGTATAGAAATGAAAGTAAATAACTTCTGTAGGATGAAATTAAAGTACAAAATGTACTGGGGGTTAGATAAAAGAATGTCTGATGTTGTTTAAAGGAGTTGTATCATCCAACACTTGACAAAGGCTTTTGTTATTTGAGCAGAGCTTGAAGATATGTTTGCTGAAGGGATCAAGCAGGGGAGGTATTATGGACAGAGGAAACATAAACTGTGTGTGTGGGTGTGTGGGTGTGTAAAGATAGAGTGGTAGAGTTAAAGAGGAAAAGATTTGCTTTTTTTTTTTTAACTATTTCATTACATTTAACAGGTATGTTGTTGATTTTAGGAAAAGTTTTTAAAAAATGAAATCTCTTATTGAGTTTAAAACCTATTAGTAATGTGGACTCTACAATGGGCATAATGTAGCATTGTGCCAACTATCTCCTTATGAAATGAGTTTGATCTCTATTCTCACTCTCTTTCTTTTTTTTTGTTTTTTTTTTTGTTTTGTTTTGAAGCTGAATGTTATTTGGAGATTTTTTTTTAACTTCTCAGAATCTTTCTTTTATTTTTTCTTTATTAAGTTTTTATTTTAATTCCAGTATAGTTAACATATGGTATAATATTAGTTTCAGATATACAATAAAGTGATTGAACACTTCCATACAGATTTCAATTCCCTTACTTGACAAATATTTATAGAGTACTTAAGATGTGAGATGCTTTGTCAAGTGTTGGGGTAAATAAAAGCTAAATAAAACATTGTCTTCCATCAGTCCGCTGTCCAGTGTCAGGAAAAATAAATGATTACTGTGGTGTATTATACTTGTCAATACTTTTTAAATTACAGGGGTGCTTGGTTGGCTCAGTCAGTAGAGCATGTGACTCTTGATCTCAGGGTCATGAGTTTAAGCCCCATGTTTTGTGTGGAACCTACTTAAAAAACACAGACACAGACACATACACATACATAAAAATACTTTTTAAGTTACAAGAGACAGAAACTCAGAAAAGATCAACTGCCTTCAGCTCAGGTCATGATCCTGGAGTCCCAGGATCGAGTCCCGTGTCAGGCTCCCTGCTGTCAGCAGGGAGTCTGTTTCTTCCTCTGACCCTCCCCCCTCTCATGCTCTCTCTCTCCATCTCATTCTCTCTAATAAATAAATAAAATCTTTAAAAAAAAAAGAAAAGATTAGTGTTAGAGGAAAAGAAAGACAGAGACAGAGAGAGACATAGAGAGAAAGGGATGCATTGGTGTACATAAAAGAGGAGGAATGAGGATGTCTTCAGAAAAAAAAACTGGATCCAGAATCTTGAAGGAATTTCTTTCACTGTCTTCAGTGAAAGGGTTATGTTAATTCTCTCCAACTGCTTTACAGCAAGATAACAGGAGATAAAACTAATACTTCCATCAACTCCAATTTGAAAAGCCCAGGGAATATCTCTGATTAGCTGATTTGGGGTATATGCATGGATCATACATCAACCATTGTAGCCAAGGGACAAAGTTTCTCCCAGGTCAAGGGCCTATCCATACAGATGCTGGGGTAACTAGAGAATCTCCCCATCCAAGGGGACTGAGGCACAGGTCCTCTTAGGAGCATGGTCAGGAAGAGCCTGATTAGGGGTGAGAGGAAGGTCAGGGAGATACTTTTGAATTGAGCTTTTAGATGACTTGATTTAGCCATGAGAGTGAGGATAGGCTGGAAGAGGGTAGTGTTGGGATTTAGAAAGAGGTAGTAGATTATACAGAAGTGTACAGGAGGTTGCAACCATAGTAAACTCTGACAACTGAACTTGGACAAGAAATGAGAGGATGAAGAAAGCGTGCACCCAGACAAGATGAGTAATTCTGTGATAAAGTATAGTGGTGCATTATTAACATGCCTCTCCCAAACAAATGCAGGATAAAGATAAGACAGTAGTACTAATGATATGGTTTATTATGTTCATCAATTGAATTATGTAAAGTCAAGGGATTTTACTTAATAAATTCTTCTCAAGTCTTAATTATGTTTAATGGAAAAGCCTTGATCTTAAACAGCAAAATTAATAACAAAAGAAATCTTATTAATATTAATAATCATTTATTTTAGGCCTGCTCTGCATAAAATTTAAAAATTCCATTATGTGTTTTCATCTAAATTCCATTCTAATACTTTGCAACTTCTCTGGATCCGGGAGGTTCAGAGTGTGGTATTGGCAGTAGCTCGGAAAACACCTGCAACTGCCTTGATGCTGGACAACACCTAAACAGGCATTCAGTTTAGAATCACTTTCTTGTCTTCTGCTCTTGCCCATTTTTTAGGGTCAATTCAAATTTTAATTCCTCTGTGATTTTTCCCCCCATCTTCCTCCAATCCTCAGAGATAAGGATGGCCTTGCCTATCCCATATTTTCCAAGTAGTACTTAATACAGTGGTTTTTAGTTCTTTACTCAATATATTTCATCATTAGACTAGATCTTCCTGGCCACTCAAGCAATGCTTATTCATCTCTGTATCCTTCATACTTGAGGCAGGACCTGGAATATATTTGCTCAATTTGCACCTTTTTTGCAATAGATTGATGAATGAAATAATGAACAAATGGGTAAGTTTTGTTCTGATTCAAATGCTTTAGAAAATATATCTATATATTTCTAATTCAGATAAGTTCAGCTCCCCACCACCTACAGCTAATGCTGCCACTGTAGATGGTGTGCTGAAGGGTTTAGATAGGAAGAAAATGAGAAATAATATTGTATTTCCTTATCTGGAAAAATCAGTTAAAATATCTATATTAGATGGTGGTTTTGAGGGTCATATGAGATAACCCTAAGCAATCAGCTTTTAGGACAATAACTTGCCAATGACAGGTGCTTAATGAATGTTGAATATACCTGTATAGGAGAATTGTCTTAAAATTTTAAAAATGGTTCTTTAGCATCACTTTCATAAGTCGAGTATCTGAATTTTTTTATTTTTTAAATTTGATTTATATAATAAAAAATAATTGATTTTAGATAATTTTCAATCTTATAGATTTTAAATGGAAGGTTTTTGTTTTTCTCTTCACTTTAGTCTGTCTGAACCTCAAGTATGTATTTAAATATGAGAGACTTGATTCTACAATGGCCCCATCTAAGTGTTGTTGCTTTCTCTAGATTATATTATCTATAACTCATGCTGATAAACTAAAATTGGAAGTGTTAATGAACATAAAACTCATTCTTTCTTCGTCTTTTAAGATGGACATTTCCAACCTCAGGTTCTGATATACATAAAATGGAAACTTAAACTAATTTATTTGATTTGCTGTTTTGTAATATGTTATATTGTTTTGTGAAAGTAACACTGCTAATGTGAAGGTTTGAGAAAACATAAATGAGTTTAAAAACAACATTTAAAAAATAAATTATTCACTAAGTGGTGTCCAGTAATTATACTTTGGTAGGGTTCCTTCTACTCTTTTTTTTTCCTAAAATATTTTACAAATATAATTCAATAGGTTTTTATTAAATGGCTACTATGTAGGCACTTCTAACATTTTGTATATGTAAATTACATAATATGTTACAATGTGGTAAGTGACATGGAAACATACACACAAAAGGAAAAACTCAGGCTGTAATTTTAAGTAGGGTAGTCTGGGCAGGCACCACTAAGAGAGAAATACCTGGACAAAGATTTGAAGGTGATGGTGAAGTTAATATATTTTGAGGAACGGTAACCCAGGCATTAGGAGCAGCCAATGCAAATGCCCAAGACACATCATCTAGGGAATTCAAGTGGGACCAAATAGATCAGTGTGGATGACAGAAAGTCAGTAAAAGTACATAAGAGGATATGAAGTGAAAGACAATGGAGGCCAGATAATATAGGCTTTGTGACACTTAGGTTTCTACTCTGAAGGAAGAGGTATTTGGGTTTGTAACAGGATCCTCCTGGATGCTATGTTGAGAAAAGATGGTAGGCAAGCCAACAGTGAGACCAGGGAGGCCATTGTAGTAATTCAGGTAGGGAACACTGTGGGCAAAGACCAGAATGCAAATGCTAGTGTACATCCTGCTATTCAGTCAGCATTTCCTCAGATCCCATGATCACAGATCTCTAAACACAAACTTCTATTGTTATAAAACAGTCCACCCTTAAGACCGTATTGACTGTATTGTGATTAACTTTAGTAACCTTAGACTCAAAAAATGACATGCTAACCAACCTGAGATCTAAAAAGATTATGCCAACTAGTGTTTCTAAACACAGTCCACTGATTGGTGAAGACCAACTATACAGCCTGCTGCCGGCTGGCTCCTTTGCAACTATTATAATTTGGCTCCTCTCCTCTTATCTCCTCTATAAACTGTCTCTTTTCTTCATCTCTGAGGTGTGAGATAGTTTAGAAATCTGAGGATGTAACTGTGTTAGGAAACAAAGTCAAGTCAAATCCCTTTGTTTGTATAGCTAAAGAGGGTCAGTCCACGCAGTACATTATTCTCCTGAGGTTGGGTAATTTTCAGAGACATAAGAGTAACTCACATCCAGTCCATGGCTTGAAAGGGAGAGTGCACACAACCAGGGAAGAGTATTAAGGAAACTCTTAGCACTGAAAAGTAGAAGGTACTAATCAGTTCTCTGCCAAAGCTAGTTATGTATAGACAGCTCCTAATGATCTCTGCCTCCAGTGCCTATGGCTTTATAATCCCCTTTCCATCAGTAATCTGCTTCTAATCAATCAAACACTGAGAGGTCATAACTTTTGTGATAAGGTTCCAAGAGATGAAGCAAGGTGCCATGTGGTGACCTGTGCCCACATGAAAGGAACTGAGAGGGCCTGCATTCAATGGTCAGCAAGAAACTGTGGCCTCAATCCAACAACTTGGAAAGAAAAAAAAAAAAAACAATCCTATGAACAGCCAAATATGCAAGAAGTGGACCCTTCCCAGTCAAGTATTCAGATGAGACACCATCCCTGACCAACACTTTTATTGCAGCCCTTAAAGATCCTGAAGCAGATGTCCATGCCTAAATTCTTGACCCACAGACACTGTGAGAGGACATTTGTGTGTGGTTTCAAGCTGCTAAGTTTCGTGGTAGTTTTAATGCACCAATAGATAATGGATGCTTACTTTCATTTCCTTATGCTATTTTCTTAAGTTATGACATTCAAGAAAATTACCCTTTAATTATTTTAAGTATGCATTATAATCATTAAACATTTAAGCAACAGCTATTAAAAAAGAATCTGACATATTCAAGTCTACTCTTAAGAAAACATAACTATCGTTATTAAGAATATGATTATTTTAGTTAATTTGAATAATTTATATTAAAATACCACAAGTTATGAATTTTAAGTCACTACAAGAGAATAAAATGGTGATGAAAGAGAATTTGATGTTGAAATCTAAAATACTTCTCATAAAAAGGATAGTGGACTCCTGTAATTGATAAACAAGTCAGAGTCTGAAGATGTGCCATGCTATTTTGGACACAATTGATACCAACCAACTCTGGCTAAGTAAAAAAAAAAAAAAGCAAAGCTTTTGCTAGGGAAGAAGTTATGTAGCAACTAGAATCAAAAGTAGTGCTGAATTACCCTTCAGAAGTGTAGGAATCAAGACAGAACAAAGAAATCATGAGCAGAACTTTATGGCTCTTCTTTCTTGGAGAAACCATCAAGATGTCAGCTCTCATAAACTCCTGGGTCCCACTGTCTTTAAATAACTCCTGAAGATCTCCAGGGAGAAAATCTAACTGGAGGGAAGGATATAGGCAGAGATTCTGATGGCCACTCCTTCAGAAGGAAGACCCAAACAGCAAGAACAATGCCTGACACACAGTAGGCACTGACTTCATATTGTTGAGTGAATGAGTGAATCATAGTGATCCGGCTAACAAAAAACAAACAAACAAACAAACAAACAAACAAAATCTTCAAGTGCTATTTACAATTTTAACATTGTGATTGGCAGAATAATGGTCCCCTAAAGATGCACACATCTTACCTAACCCCTGGAAACTGAATATGTTATCTTCCCTGGCAAAAGAATTTTGCAGATAGGACTAAATTAAGGATCTTGAGGAAGGGAGATTATCCTGGATGACCCAGGTGGGACCATTATAATTACTGAGATTTCTCCGGGCGAGGCAAGAATGTCAGATTCAGAGATGTGAGGACAGAAACAGAGGTCACAGTGATGCAGGGTCATTGTGACACCCTTTATAAGGGTCCTTCCAATTCAGGGTAGAAGGAAAAGTGACTTGAAGCAAGCTACTAAACCTCCTTCTCTCAGCTTCTGTCCCTTCATCTTTAAAAAGATAGAATAGTAGTATCTACTGCAGGAGGTAATTGTGAGAAGTAAATATGACCATCCAAGGACATGCTTTGTATAGTATCTGGCATATGGTGCATGCTCCACAAATACCAGATATCTTTAACAAGACTGCTGGAGAATACCAAACAATTAATAATCTTAAAGTAATAGCCATGATAATCTGCATATCCTTAAAGAGGTTTTAGAGCAGTGCCTCTGGCCCAGTCCATGAAGAAAGCAAAGTTGTTTTCCTTACGTGGTGCCAATTCAAGTTAATTGCTGTTAGCATATCATCCTCTTTTAAACCATTCCTCTAGCTTCCCCCTCTTCTAGTACACCCTTCTAAATGCAGCCAGGGGGTGTCCTTCTAGCACCTCAGATGGGCTCTGTGAACTCACAGGTGATTTATCTTCACTCTTCTGCAATGTTATATTGCAGCAAGTCTTCTTTCTTCTCTACTCACCCTCTCCAGAATTCTCAGATCCTTTCTTCTACGTCTTACAAGCCACACTTGCTCTCCAAGGATAGATTACTTTCCATCTTCAGTAAAGGGATGTGAGGAGCCATTTGTGACCCCTTCCAAAAATAAGTGTCTGAGTTCTGGAGGGCCACGAAATCTATGACAAACCAATCTTGCCGAGCTAGGATGCTACGTTGCCATATGGAATGTGAAACCCCTGGCACAGTGCCTAGCATATAACAGGCACTCAATGAATAATGACTTGTTATTTATATTATTATTACTGTTGCCACCATTACAACGCTTAGAGCAGTCTGTCTGCACAGCTAGACTGTAAAAGAAGAAAACTGCTTCTCATTGAACTTTGGAATCTGCCCCAGTGCTCAGCACAGGGCCTGGTGCTCACACAATAATGTTTGCTAAGTGTGTAGCTTCAAGACAACTCCCTCTGGGCACATCTCAAAGATCTCCTTTGCACAACATGCCCACATCTGCCTACAGGGCAATATCAGCAGAACAACAGCCTGGGTACAGCAGGCTGTTAATGACCTGTCTCCAAGGAAATACTGCCCAGTACTAAAATGACTCACCACCAAAAGGTGCGTTTTATGGTGTCATTTTTCTTCTGTGATATTTTGTGCAGCGTTAAATTTTATCCATAACAATTGAGATTCTAAATCCAGGCTTAAAGGCAGAAGGCCAGGGAGGGGGCTCTCATTATGATGATACTGGGAGCTATGATTGCACTCAGGAGTGAAAGGAGGATTCTGCTTCGGTGTCAATGCCTGGTAATTAACTAGGAGAAAGCTTTTTTCTTGCCCCTGGTGAAACAGTTAAATTCCAAGTCAAGATGCTGGGCTGGAAAGAAGATAGAATAAATGGCCTCCAGCTCTATTACCTGTCATACCAGCAAATCACATCTGTAAAAAGTCAGAACTCTTTCTTAGAGGAGCTGGAACAGGTTTGTGCTTTCTCGTTGCTTCATTCATTCAATCAATCATTTCATCTACATGTAGACATACACCGCCCCCCCCGCATTTAAACCCATCTCTTACCCCTGCCCAACGTCCCACACCTTGCCCATGCATCCTTGGGACTACACCAAACATAACCAGCAAACACCATGCCACTTCCTTTCTGTTCATCCTGAAGACATGGATCACCCCACAGGTCACTTCTGCAGCCCCGAGGATGATGGAGGAATAGGACATTTCTTCCCTACTACCGCCATTATGGAACATCTTCTCTCCCCTCCAAAAGACTCAAATTATAAATCATTTCACTCATTACCCCTCTTTGTCCCAGTCATTTATTTCTGCATTGCAAATATTACACCTCTATCAATACCAGAGGCACATTTTCAATTCCTTGGAGATGTTAGCCCCTGCCCTGATGTCCCTTCTCCAAGATCACTCTTACTAGTAATTCAGTGATTTCAGTATGCACGTTGATAATTATTCCAACACTTTGATTTCCAAGTTTTCAAACTCTTGCAATGGTCTCGTTGTGCACATTGAGCTACTCATGCCCGTGGTTGCTCCCTAGACCTTGTATTACTAGTAAGTGCCTCACTTCCCTTATCCCAAGGCTCTCCTGTTCTAGTTCTTCCATGCTTCTAGTCTGATGAAAACAATTATTTGACCTAGAAAAAACCTTTGTTCTATTGATCCTACCACATGTCCACTGCCCTTGGTCTCATAGTGGCCTCACTTTACCCTGTATTCAGATCTTGGATTCCACGATCCATTATAATCACCCTTCCTAACAAACTTTCTGCACCCTGCACCTTTCCCTTAATTGGAGTCATGTAGGATGATTTTTGATCCTGGTCCAGTTCAACTTTGCCTCCCCTGGACCTCTACCTGGACAGGTGAATGTGGCTAGTGTCAAAGAAAACCAGGACTGGACAGTAGTTAAAGGAGTAAAAACAGATTTTGTGGAGGAAGAGTTGCAACAGAGGAAAAGATAATGCAGTGTAGAAGTGGGCTCAATTCTGAATACACCAAGAACAAATGAGGATTTATAGCCAAAGAGCAGGCTGGAGGAGGGGGTGCATGGAAAATTGCAAGAGGAGACATCACAGGTAGCAGGATTCCTTCTGAACTGACTTGACCTAAGAGAATCCTTGCTGAAGGCAGGCCAGGGTAATCAGACCACCTATGAAATGGTGTGAGATGAGGAATTTGATCAGATATTGATCAGATACTGGGGGTGAGGGATTCTCACTAAATTGACTTAGCAGATTCCTGCTAAAACTAGGCTAAGCCAGCCTGAGGACAAGGCCCAAGGTCAAGGCCCAGTCCAGAAGAAGGCTTCAAAGAGCCTGGCTGTTTGTTTTTGTCACCAGAAAAACTCAAAATATGCCGAGTGGGCTAAATGTAAAATAGCGATCACTAAATCAGTTAGAATGGAAAATAAAGATAACGAAGAGCTAAATCCAAAGCAGTATGAGAAGGAATTTTTTTGTTAAGATTTTATTTACTTGAGAGAGAGAAAGACAGCATGAGTGGTGGGGATGGACAGAGGGAGAGAGACGCAGGCTCCCTGCTGAGCAGGGAGCCAGACACGGGGCTTGATCCCACGACTTTGGATTCATGACCTGATCAGAAGGCAGATGCTTAACCAACTAAGCCACTCAGGCGCCCCTGAGAAGGAATTATTAACACCACTTATATTGTTCATATTAGGTGCCAGGCACTTACTCTAAGTGATTTATACATATTCAGTCTTTAATTAATATATTTGATTTATAGATAAGGAAACTGAAGCAAAGACCTTCCCTCTGACAACTGAGAGCTGAATCAAGAGAAAAGCTGGGAAAGGCCAATACAAATTAAAAAAAAAAAAAAGGCTTAATTCTCCCCGTTGAAAATATAGGAAGAGATTTCCACAACCCCCCTGAACCCCTGCCAACACACACACCTTTTCCTAGAGGATTTACTTTAGAAAATGTGTAATCACAGGTTCTTTCTCTGTCTCTTTGAAATGTATGTAAATCTTTTCAAAAACTAAGTAAGCCTCTTGCTGGCTTTACAACCCAGGCATGTCTTCCTCAAGGACTTGGGGACTACCTCTTTGAAATGTAATCATCAAAGAAAGATAATAAGCCTCATTTCCTGCTCCTATGAGGACAGGAGCCTAACTTCCAACTTCCCCGGAGCCTAGCTCCAAGTTGGAAAATCACCTCTTGTCATAAAGATACGAGAAGTGTATTTTTCCTTTGGATAAAACCAATTAGCTAACACAGATTATCACCCCAAACACCACGTGAAGTTAGGATAAACCATATGTGACAGATGGTACTATCAAGTCCTCTTACTTGAGGACTAGTTATGATGTTTCTTGAGAACGTGTACAGGACGGGTTGTATCTGTCTGGCTATAGAAAAAGATGAGATTTCTTTCCACCTTTACAACCTCCTGCTGGATTGTCTGTGTTGTGCATCACTTTCTGGTTTAATGCTTTTCAACAATAAAACAGTTTTCTTTCTCTTCTACTTTTGTGGAGGTTTTTTCTGGGTTGGGTTTTGTTTGTCTGTTTTGTTTGTTTGTTTTTAAATTATATTTCCCAAAAAGTGACAGAATGGGGCATGTTAGGATAAATGAGATGAATGGTGAACACAGAATACAGAATGTAATTCTGTATTTACTCCTGAGGAATATAGGGAATGGGGGGGAATGTAATTTTGATTTTTTTACTTCTTGTATTTGCCAACTGATTGATTCTTTGTAAGGTGATCATGTATTACGCATTTTAGAACATGATGCAAAAAGCCAGAAGCTGGTGCTGCCAACTACAGCACATTCAGAACCCCCATAAAGGACCCCAGAGACTGCTGACTGCATTTTTTTCTTTTCTTTTTCACATACTGAAAATATGCACATCCTTTATTGATATATGTGAGAACTTTGCTGCTATAACAAATTACCACAAATTTAGTGACTTAACACAAATTAATTTGCCTTACAACTCTGGATGTCAGAAGTATATATTGGGCTGGGAGGGCTGAGCTTCTTCTGGAGTCTCCAGGGGAGAATTCATCTTCTCGCTTTTCCTAGATTTTAGGTGTTCCTCACATTTCTTGGCTCCTGGTCCCTTCCCCCATTTCAAAATCCACAGAGTGGCATCTTCAAATCTGTCTCTCTTCTCTCTCTTTCCCTCTCTCTTATCACTTTGCAGGAGGTAAGGAAAGAAGATGGTGTCTGTTCAAGCCACTATAACAAAAATACCATAAACTGAGAAGCTTCAACAACAAACATTCAGGTCTCACAGTTTTGGAGGCTGGCAAATCCAAGATCAAGGTGCTGGCAGATTCAGTGATTCAGTGTCTGGTGAGAGCCTGCTTCCTGGTCATAGATGGTCATCTTCTTCCTATGTGCTCACATGGTAGAAGGGACAAACTCTGAGGTCTCTTCTATAAGGGCATTCATGACTCATGACCTCATGACCTCCCCCAAAGAAGGCCTTGTCTCCAAACTCTTCCACATTGGGATTAGAGTTCAACATACGTTTTTGAGAGTCCACAAACATCCAGTTTGTAGAAGATGGTCCGTGGGGGGAGAGGTTGGTTCGACTGAAGTCATTCTGTTTAGCTCATAACTTCTATCTTCAAAAGCATCCTATTCAGCATCTGCTGAGTTTTTCAGCCCAGATATTACAGGAGTAGTGATTAAAGTTCCAAGCCCTATTTAGACAGATTTCAGAGAAGACTGGAATCCAGAACTCAGACATGAGTGTGTTAATCTGTTAATCTTCTCTCCTGCTGAGTCAACCACGAGCCGCGTTTGCTCTGCAGCTAACACTTCATAATAGTTATGTGCTCAATAAATGTCCACCCAGAATATGGATTTCACAAAAATGCAACAATATAGCTACCCCAAGGGTTTATGATCCATAATTCATTTTGGAAAATGGCTTGATTCACTTGGAGCAGTAAAATCTGAGAACTTCATGGCTCATAATAATGTCAGAGAGAGCAATCTCCCATGCTAACTGTGCGCAGAGAATTAAAGCCATACTGTCTAAACATTGCACCAACCTGGTCCCCACACAAATCAGGTGGGGCCCACCCCCAAACCCTTCGATGAGTAACGATCAAGACCAATCCATATTTTATCTTCTGCAACCAGGCAAGTTGTTGATAGGCGTTCCATTGAAAATAAGCCTTCCAGGAGAGGTGGATTCTAGTCCTAATTTCTTTTTCTTTGTTTGTTTGTTTGTTTGTTTGTTTGTTTCTTTCTTTCTTTCTTTCTTTCTTTCTTTCTTTCTTTCTTTCTTTCTTCCTTTCTTTCTTTCTTTTCTTCTTTTTTCTTTGTGGTCCTATTTGGGCCTCAGTATACATTTGGCCTCACATATTCCAACATAATATCCAGCTTATATTCTAGCCTCAATTCTTGACATTTCCATTCTATTCCCCATATCTTTTGCTTCCTTAACAAAAGAGGTTCTCTTATTTCCCAGAATAAAGTGTGATTCTCCTTATCTCCAAACATTTGCACAAAGGGTCATCTCTGCCTAAAAATATGCCTAACCTTCTTCAAGACCCAATTTTAGGGCCACTTTCTCTAGGAACACTTATCTTACTTTTCTATAATTATTTTTCCCTTGAAGGCAGGGGCTTTTTACTAAACTAATCGGCACTTAATAGTTACTTATTTTTGTTTGTTTGTGCGTTGGTTTTATTTAATATGTTCTAAATATTAGGCACATAGGTAACACAATTTTATAGCAGTTAGTATTTTAGTCTAACTATACCATATGATAGATTCAAAAGAATAGATAAGAACAATTAAGATAGGTGTCCAAGACCATATAGTGGGAGGGACATGACCACACGGTCTTCCTCTTTTTGGAATCAAGTATTTATCCCAACCATACCATGCTGCGTTATATCCTTTCTTTAAAGAAAAAAAAAAGATTTTATGTATTTATTTTTAGAGAGAGAACGTGTGATCAAGGAGAGGGGCAGAGGGAGAGGAAGAGAATCTCAAGTAAACTTCCCCTTAAGCCTGGAGCCCAGTGTGGGGCTTGATCCCATGACCCTGAGATCATGACCTGAGTGGAAAACAAGAGTTGGAGGCTTAAACTACTGAGCCACCCAGGTGCTCCTGCATTGTATCCTTTCAAAAAGATAAACTGCGATAAAGATGCAAAGTGCTTGGCATTATGTTCACACATTTTTAAGGCATCCAATAGATGACATTTATTGTTCGTGTGTTGTATTGCTGTTATCACTGCCACTTCACAAAAACAAAACAAAGTAAATATTATCATCCTTAATTTACATATGAGGGAAGTGGAGGCTTAGAGTTTTTAAAATCTTCACAAAGTTTGGGCGCCTGGGTGGCTCAGTTGGTTAAGCAACTGCCTTCGGCTCAGGTCATGATCCTGGAGTCCCGGGATCGAGTCCCGAATCGGGCTTCCTGCTCGGCGGGGAGTCTGCTTCTCCCTCTGGCCCTCTTCCCTCTCGTGCTCTCTATCTCTCATTCTCTCTCTCTCAAATAAATGAATAAAATCTTTAAAAAAAAATAAAAAATAAAAAAAAAATCTTCACAAAGTTCACCCTATTACAGGGGCAGTGTTGAAACCTCATTAACTTTTATTATTTTTTATTTAAGTCTTTCTTCATTCTAGCTCAGCCTGTGATCAAAAGAAAGTTTGGACTGTATTTCTGATCTCTGCAGAGAGACTTATGGTCCTGTGTTCTCTGATGCTATTGTCTCCTCAGATATGGAATATGGTCTATGAATCACCAGGCATTGTCTCATCTTCAAACAGTGCCCGCCTCCAAGGCACTATGCATTTATTAAGGAGTCCAGTTGCAGAGCAAGTCATTTATCTAATTCTGGTTTTGATCAGTCTAATTATTCATGAAATGATTCATCATGGAAATAATGGTAGTTTAGTAGGATGGAAGCATTCTTAAAACAAAGTGAAAAAATTGTCACCCTTTAGCCACCGCAATTCCCAAAGCTACCGTCTTGGTGGTGCTCCTGCTATGCCTTTTGATGGGCAAAAACTAGTCTCCCATTTGGTCAAATATTTTCCTCACAATAGGAAAGGAACTGGATGAGCTCTTCAACAAATATTTAGTGAACACTTGCTAAGTAAAGCATATGGAATATACGATGGATGATACAAATAAATATAATGGAAATCCCCTTGCCCTCAAAGACTTGGAACTCCTGGAACTCTCAAACAGTGCTGAAGGGAGTGTAATTTGTTACATGCACTTTGAGAAATTAGTAATAACTACTAAATCTAAGCATGCAGCTACCCTCTGTCTCAGCAATTGTCCTCTTACTTATATTCCCACCAGCAGTGAATGCCCATGTTCACCAGAGACACAAATAAGAATATCTATAGCAGCTTTATCTATTTTAGCCAAAAATAGGGAAAAAAAATTCATCACCAATGAATAAATGGTAAGTTATTCATAGGTTAAAGTATCCAGAAATTAAAAAAAAGAATAAACTGCTATATGTATCAATATAGATAAATCTCACAGACTTAATATTGAGCAAAAAGAAGCCAGATATCAAGGAGTACATATTTTATGATTTCATGTACATGAAGTGCATGGAAAAGCAAAACTGAGATGATCAAAGTCAAGATAATAATTATCTTAGTGTAGTGAGATATTAATGGGAAGATGAACAAAGGAGCCTTCGGGGGATGCAGCAAGCATTCTGTATCTTGATTTAGGTGTTACATAAGCAGTATTCAAACCTCATAATATATGTATGAACATATGTATGTAGATGCACTGAGTTGACCATAATACTTGTGCCCTTTCCTACGTGTATATCACGCTCATTAAAAAAAAAAAGGAAAGAAAAACCCCAAAAGAAAACGAAGAAGACACCAGGATAGTGAGTTGCTTATAATATGGAAAACACTGAGATATAGTGATGCTCTCATGTATTTTATGTATTATTAATTTTATGAGAACAAATTATGTGCATAAATCTGTTATAGCATTATTTTTTTTTTTACTAATCAACTACTTTGTATTTCACTTATGTATTCCTTCAACAACACCTACAGAGGTCTGTAACACATACAATTGGAGTAAAGAGGAGACAGGGCTCAAATACCATCCTGTGGTGACATGGGAAGCCAGACCAAAATGTCACAAATCAAAAGTTCTCAAAATCCCAGGGTAGCCTGACACATAGCAGGGTCATCACTCAAGCCCTTAGTTTTGAGGAGAAAAATACTGATGCTCAGAGGCACAGTTGTGATTTAATCAGCTGAGCATCACTGAAGCCAGTCTTCTCACAGTTGAGTGAGTAATCCTGAGAGGCAGCATGAGCAATGGTTCATGGGGGCTGGAGGGAGTTTTTGGACTTGTAGGCATGGTACCTGTGATTCAGTGATGGAATAAACACTTATTGTATGACTGTGTAACTGTGGCCTATAACCGCATACTCTGAGCTCCACTTTCTACAGCTACAGAATGAGAACAAAAATGTTTACAGAATGCTATCTATGACAAACATCAAATCTCAAGCAGCTTAATGTGACTTTTACAAGCTGCTCCCAACTATTTTCCAGCTTCATTTTCTATCTGGGCTCATCAACTATTTGTTGAGGGCCCATTGTATAGCAGATGTTTTCCAGATGCCAGGGTTTGTGAAAAGGACAAGATGGAAGTATGTTCTGGAGGGAGGTAGATGGTAAATAAGTAAATGAACAAGAAAATAAGAGAATTCCAGAGAGGACTAAGTGATATAAAAACATACAGGAGGGCGCCTGGGTGGCTCAGTCATTAAATGTCTGCCTTCGGCTCAGGTCATGATCCCAGGGTCCCGGGATCGAGCCCCACATCAGGCTCCCTGCTCTGAGGGAAGCCTGCTTCTCCCTCTCCCACTCCCCCTGCTTGTGTTCCCTCTCTCACTGTCTCTTTCTGTCAAAAAATAAATAAAATCTTTAAAAAAAAATACAGGAGATGTTTAGAGAGAGTGCTGAAATGGTTGACTCTACTTTAGGTTGGATTGTTGAGGAAGGACGGTCTAAGAAGGTCACCTGGGGCTCTTGTGTGGACCTCTTTTGAGCTTCACCTCACATCATCTCTGTCTACTTCTTGCTCTAGCTAGAGCTTCAGCCATCAGCTCTGAAGAGCTCTAAGTGGATGGTTCCTTGCCTCAGCTCACCTTGTCCTTGTCTGGCCATGTTCTACTCAGGGCTCCTCTGAAGTCACACTATAGCGTGCCTGTGGGGAACCATTAGATCCTTACAGATGTCTGAGCCAGCAAGGACAAGAAGAATAACATAAAATGGGGAACCTTGACCAATGACAGATGGTATCCAGAAGATGAGGACTTGATCCTTCCACCTTTTGGTTGGGCAATTATAAGATTCATTCTACGTGACTTTTCAAAAGACATAGAGAAAAAAAAAAAAAAAAACAACACAGAAAGTGCCCCAATTGTCCAGAGCAGAAATCAGCTTAATTATGTTTTTTCTTCTTTGCCATTTCACTCTTTTTTTTAAATGCCAAAATAATGCTATCTGGTGTTTATTTATATATGTAATAAAAGCAAAACAAAAACAAAACATGGACACAATGGGCATAAACCAAATTTACAAAATTGCCTCTCTCTGATGAAGGAGGGGAATGGAATGGTGAGGTGAACCAAGGAGACTTCTAAATCTATCTGTAGAGTTCTATTTATTCGTTTTTAAATGAGAAGCAAAAATGACAAGATGTTACCATTTCTTAACTCCTGATTAAGGATTATGAGGTTTGTTCTCTCTTGCCCTCCAGAAGCACACTTACTCTCCTGCACCTGCTGTGACCCAGGAGACTAGCGACTCTGCTCAGCTGCCTGACCCTGCACCTCCCACTGAGTTCATCAAGTCAGGAACAGAGCAGGGATGAAAAGGAGAGAGGGGAGGAACTCTGGGTATTTATTCGCCCAGCCCCCTCCCACTCCATGGAAATGTAGGCTCCTCTCAGTAAGCCTGATCTTGACAAGTTCTTGACAGCTCCCAACCTTGCCCCTTAAAGATGTTAAGGCTCCTGAAACTTGGGGTACAGCACTATCTCTTGCGGTTTCTCTACACCTTGTTCATTCCTTTGCTATATATTTCCTGACAGAACCCTTCTTTTTTTTAATTTTTTTATTGTTATGTTAATCACCATATATTACATCATTAGTTTTTGATGCAGTGTTCCATGATTCATTGTTTGTCCATAACACCCAGTGCACCATGCAAAACGTGCCCTCCTCAATACCCATCACCAGGCTAACCCATCCCCCCACCCCCCTACCCTCTAGAACCCTCAGTTTTTCAGAGTCCATCATCTCTCATGGTTCGTCTCCCCCTCTGACATACTCCCCTTTTCTTCCTCTCCTGTTATCTTCTTCTTTTCCTTTTTTCTTAAAATATGTTGCGTTATTTGTTTCAGAAGTACAGATCTGTGATTCAACAGTCTTGCACAATTCACAGCGCTCACCGTAGCACATACCCTCCACAATGTCTATCACCCAGCCATCCCATCCCTCCCACCCCCAACCACTCCAGTAACACTCAGTTTGTTTCCTGAGATTAAGAATTCCTCATATCAGTGAGGTCATGTGATACATGTCTTTCTCTGATTGACTTATTTCACTCAGCATAACACCCTCCAGTTCCATCCACGTCGTTGCAAATGGCAAGCTCTCATTCCTTTTGATGGCTGCATAATATTCCATTGTGTATATATACCACATCTTCTTTATCCATTCATCTGTCGATGGGCATCTTGGCTCTTTCCACAGTTTGGCTATTGTGGACATTGCTGCTATAAACATTGGGGTACATGTACCCCTTCGGGTCCCTACATTTGTATCTTTGGGGTAAATACCCAGTAGTGCAATTGCTGGATCGAACGGTAGCTCTAATTTCAACTGTTTGAGAAACCTCCATACTGTTTTCCAGAGGGGTTGCACCAGCTTGCATTCCCACCAACAGTGTAGGAGGGTTCCCCTTTCTCCACATCCCCGCCAACATCTGTCGTTCCCTGACTTGTTAATTTTAGCCATTCTGACGGGTGTGAGGTGGTATCTCATTGAGGTTTTGATGTGGATTTCCCTGATGCCGAGTGATGTTGAACACTTTTTCATGTGCCTGTTGGCCATTTGGATGTCTTCTTTGGAGAAATGTCGTTCATGTCTTCTGCCCATTTCTTGATTGGATTATTTGTTCTTTGGGTGTTGAGTTTGATAAGTTCTTTATAGATTTTGGATACTAGCCCTTTATCTCATATGTCGTTTGCAAATATTTTCTCCCATTCTGTCGGTTGTCTTTTGGTTTTGTGGACTGTTTCTTTTGCTGTGCAAAAGCTTTTTATCTTGATGAAATCCCAATAGTTCATTTTTGCCCTGGCTTCCCGTGCCTTTGGCGATGTTTCTAGGAAGAAGTTGCTGCGGCTAAGGTCGAAAAGGTTGCTACCTGTGTTCTCCTTTAGGATTTGGATGGACTCCTGTCTCACGTTTAGGTCTTTCAACCATTTGGAGTCTATTCTTGTGTGTGGTGTAAGGAAATGGTCCAGTTTCATTCTTCTGCATGTGGCTGTCCAATTTTCCCAACACCATTTGTTGAAGAGACTGTCTTTTTGCCATTGGACATTCTTTCCTGCTTTGTCAAAAATAAGTTGACCATAGAGTTGAGGGTCCATTTCTGGGCTCTCGATTCTGTTCCATTGATCTATGCGTCTGTTTTTGTGCCAGTACCATACTGTCTTGATGATGACAGCTTTGTAATAGAGCTGGAAGTCCGGAATTGTGATGCCGCCAGCTTTGCTTTTCTTTTTCAGTATTCCTCTGGCTATTCGGGGTCTCTTCTGGTTCCATACAAATTTTAGGATTATTTGTTCCATTTCTTTGAAAAAAGTGGATGGTATTTTGATGGGGATTGCATTGAATGTGTAGATTGCTCTAGGTAGCATTGACATCTTCACAATGTTGATTCTCCCAATCCATGAGCATGGAACGTTTTTCCATTTCTTTGTGTCTTCTTCAATTTCTTTCATGAGTATTTTATAGTTTTCTGAGTACAGATCCTTTGCCTCTTTGGTTAGATTTATTCCTAGGTATCTAATGGTTTTGGGTGCAATTGTAAATGGGATAGACTCCTTGATTTGTCTCTCTTCTGTCTTGCTGTTGGTGTATAGGAATGCCACTGATTTCTGTGCATTGATTTTATATCCTGCTACTTGACTGAATTTCTGTATGAGTTCTAGCAGTTTTGGGGTGGAGTCTTTTGGGTTTTCCACGTACAGTATCATATCATCTGCAAAGAGTGAGAGTTTGACTTCCTCTTTGCCGATTTGGATGCCTTTGATTTCTTTTTGTTGTCTGATTGCTGTGGCTAGGACTTCTAATACTATGTTGAATAGCAGTGGTGAGAGTGGACATCCCTGCCGCATTCCTGACCTTAGGGGAAAGGCTCTCAGCCTTTCCCCATTGAGAATGATACTCGCTGTAGGTTTTTCATAGATGGCTTTTATGATATTGAGGTATGTACCCTCTATCCCTATACTCTGAAGAGTTTTGATCAAGAAAGGATGTTGTACTTTGTCAAATGCTTTTTCTGCATCTATTGAGAGGATCATATGATTCTTGTTCTTTCTTTTGTTAATGTATTGTATCACGTTGATTGATTTGCGGATGTTGAACCAGCCTTGCAGCCCAGGAATAAATCCCACTTGGTCATGGTGAATAATCCTTTTAATGTACTGTTGGATCCTATTGGCTAGTATTTTGGTGAGAATTTTTGCATCCATGTTCATCAAGGATATTGGTCTGTAATTCTCTTTTTTGATGGGGTCTTTGTCTGGTTTTGGGATCAAGGTAATGCTGGCCTCATAAAATGAGTTTGGAAGTTTCCCTTCCATTTCTATTTTTTTGGAACAGTTTCAGGAGAATAGGTATTAATTCTTCTTTAAATGTCTGATAGAATTCCCCCGGGAAGCCGTCTGGCCCTGGGCTTTTTTTTCTTGGGAGATTTTTGATGACTGTTTCAATTTCCTTAGTGGTTATAGGTCTGTTCAGGTTTTCTATTTCTTCCTGGTTCAATTTTGGTAGTTGATACATCTCTAGGAATGCACCCATTTCTTCCAGGTTCTCTAATTTGCTGGCATAGAGTTGCTCATAATATGTTCTTATAATTGTTTGTATTTCTTTGGTGTTGGTGGTGATCTCTCCTCTTTCATTCATGATTTTGTTGATTTGGGTCATTTCTCTTTTCTTTTTGATCAGTCTGGCCAGGGGTTTATCAATCTTGTTAATTCTTTCAAAGAACCAGCTCCTAGTTTCGTTGATCTGTTCTACTGTTCTTTTGGTTTCTAGTTCATTGATTTCTGCTCTGATCTTTATGATTTCTCTTCTCCTGCTGGGTTTAGGCTTTATTTGCTGTTCTTTCTCCAGCTCCTTTAGGTGTAGGGTTAGGTTGTGTATTTGAGACCTTTCTTGTTTCTTGAGAAAGGCTTGTATTGCTATATACTTTCCTCTCAGGACTGCCTTTGCTGTATCCCAAAGATTTTGAACAGTTGTGTTTTCATTTTCATTGGTTTCCATGAATTTTTTTAATTCTTCTTTAATTTCTTGGTTGACCCATTCATTCTTTAGTAGGATGCTCTTTAGCCTCCATGTATTTGAGTTCTTTCCGACTTTCCTCTTGTGGTTGAGTTCTAGTTTCAAAGCATTGTGGTCTGAAAATATGCAGGGAATGATCCCAATCTTTTGGTACCGATTGAGACCTGATTTGTGACCTAGGATGTGATCAATTCTGGAGAATGTTCCATGGGCACTAGAGAAGAATGTGTATTCCGT
>NW_027397067.1:77299953-77309478 GCF_003265705.2 Callorhinus ursinus | reverse complement strand
TTCTCCTTGATCGATCAACTTGGTCTTGGCTTGCTGGCTGTTTGTGCTGATCTTCTGGGGGAGGGGCCTGTTGCTGTGGTTTCCAAATGTCTTTGCCGGAGGCGGAATTGCCCCGCCCTTGTCGGTCCGGGCTAAGGAAGCTGCTCCGGTTTGCTCTCAGGAGCTTTTGTTCCCTGCAAGCTCTCCGTACAGCCTTGGAGGACCAGGGCAGAAATGGTGGCCTCCCAATCTCTACCCGGAGGAGCCGAGAACTCGGGGCCCCGCTCCTCAGTGTGCCCCCAGAGAAAAGCAGTCACTTTCGTGTCCCCGGTCTCCGGCCGCGCCCCGTGCTCACCCGGCCTGTGACCGAGCGTTGCTATCTCTGGTACCCGACCCCGCGCAGAGTCTCCAAACCCAGCAGATCCCTGCAGTGCGTTCCCGCACCGCTCCTCCCCGGGAAGGAAGGGGAGTCTCCCCGGATCTGCCGCTTGTTGGGTCCCTGCTGGAGGAGCCGTGCCCCGACTGGGCCGCGGGTCACAGTCTATGGCAACCCCGAGCTGAGAGCCCGCGACTCTGCTCCGTCTCTGCAGCCGGCTTCCCCGCTCCGATACCTGGGAGCTCTGGCGCACTCAGGCACCCCCGGTCTCTCTGTGACCCCGAGGGTCCTGAGACCACACTGTCCCGGGAGGATTCCACCCCCCGCTTAGCCACTGCAGCGATGTCCCTCCACGGAGCCAACTTCTAAAAGGTCCGATTTTGTGCTCCGCGGCTCTAGCACTTGCCAGAAGCGGCCGGCGGAGGCCCCTCCCCCGCCGTCTATCCTCCCGAATATCGCCTCGGATTCACTTCTCCGCACGTCCTACCTTCCAGAAAGTGGTCACTTTTCTGTTCAGAGAGTTGTTGCTACTCTCTTCTTCGGTCTCCTGTTGAGTTCGTAGGTGGTCAGAATGGTTTGATCCCTATTCAGCTGAATTCCTGAGACCAGATGAAATCTAGGTCTCCTACTCCTCCGCCATCTTGCTCCGCCTTCCTGACAGAACCCTTCTTGATACAGGGATTTTTTTAATTTAAATTCAATTAATTAATATATAATGTATTATTAGTTTCAGAAGTAGAGGTCGGTGATTCATCAGTCTTATATAATACCCAGTCATCATTACATCATGTGCCCTCCTTAACGCCCATCCCCCAGTTACCCCATCCACACACCCCTCCCCTACAGCAACCCTCAGTTTGTTTCCTATG
Organism: Callorhinus ursinus; assembly: GCF_003265705.2. NCBI lineage: Eukaryota > Metazoa > Chordata > Mammalia > Carnivora > Otariidae > Callorhinus > Callorhinus ursinus. The sequence continues at coordinate 77,308,254 of NW_027397067.1, read as the reverse complement.
ATTAAGAGTCTCTTATGGTTTGTCTCCCTCTCTGATTTCATCTTCTTTTACTTTTTCCTCTCTTTCCCTATGATCCTCTATTTTGTTTCTTAAATTCCACATATGAGTTAGAGCATATGATAATTGTCCTCTGATTGACTTATTTCATTTAGCATAATACCCTCTAGTTCCATCCACATCGTTGCAAATGGCAAGATTTCTTTTTTTTTTTTTTTGATAGCTGAGTAGTATTCCATTATGTGTGTGTGTGTGTGTGTGTGTGTGTGTGTGTGTATACTACTACATCTTCATCTTCTTTATCCTTTCATCTGTTGATGGACATCTGGGCTCTTTCCATAGTTTGGCTATTGTGGACATTGCTGCTACCAACATTGGGGTACAGGTGCCCCTTCAGATCATTACATTTGTATCTTTGGGGTAAATACCCAGTAATGCAATTGCTAGGCTGTAGGGTAACTCTATTTTCAACTTCTTGAGGAATCTCCATACTGTTTTCCAGAGTGGCTGCACCAGCTTGAATTCCCACCAACAGTGTAAGAGGGTTCCCCTTTCTCCACATCTTCACCAATGTAATATAACTTGAAGTCCAGATTTGTGATGTCACCAGCTGTGGTTTTCTTTTTCACCATGTCTTTGGCTATTCAGGGTCTTTTCTGGTTCCATACAAATTTTAGGATTATTTGTTCCAGCTCTGTGAAAAAAGTTGATGGTATTTTGATAGGGATTGCATTGAATGTATAGATTGCTCTAGATAGCATAAACAGACCTGATCTGTGACCCATTTATGATCCATTCTGGAGAATGTTCCATGTGCACTTGAGAAGAATGTGTATGTATTCTGTTGCTTTAGGATGGAATGTTCTGAAGAATGTGTATGTATTCTGTTGCTTTAGGATGGAATGTTCTGATTATATCTGTGAAGTCTATCTGGTCCAGTGTGTCATTCAAAGCCCTTGGTTCCTTGTTGATCTTCTGCTTAGATGATCTGTCCATTGCAGTGAGTGGAGTGGTAAAGTCTCCTACTATTATTGTATTATTATCAATGAGTTTCTTTAATTTTGTTATCAATTGGTTTATATAATTGGCTGCTCCCATGTTAGGGGCATAAATATTTGCAATTGTTAGATCTTCTTTTTGGATAGACCCTTTAATTATGGTATCGTGTTCTTCCTCATCTCTTATTATAGTCTTTGGTTTAAAATCTTTTGTCTGATATAAAGATTGCTACCTCAGCTTTCTTCTGATGTCCATTAACATGATAAATGGTTCTCTGCCCCCCCCACTTTCAATCTGGAGGTGTTTTGGGGTCTAGAATGAGTCATTTGCAGACAGCATATCAATGGGTCCTGCTTTTTTATCCAATCTGATACCCTGTGTCTTTTCATTGAGGGGCATTTAGCCCATTTTTATTCAGAGTAATTATCAAAACATATGAATCTAGTGCCATTGTATTACCTGTAAAGTCACTGTTTCTGTATATTGTCTCTGTTCCTTTTTGGTCTATGTTATTTTTGGGCTCTCTTTGCTTAAAGGATCCCCTTTAATATTTCTTGCAGGGCTGGTTTAGTGATCACAAATTATTTTAGTTTCTGTTTGTCCTGGAAGCTTTTTAACCTCTCCTTCTATTTTTAATGACATCCTAGCTGGATAAAGTATGCTTGGCTGCATATTTTTCTCATTTAGCACCCTGAATAAATCATACCAATCCTTTCTGGTCAGCCAGGTCTCTCTGGATAGGTCTACTGCCAGTCTAATTTCTACCCTTGTAGGTCAGGGACCTCTTGTCCTGAGATGCTTTCAGGATTTTCACTTTGTCTCTGAGATTTGCGAGCTTCACTATTATATGTCGAGGTGTTGATCTGTTTTTATTGATTTTGAGGGGGGCGGTTCTCTGTGCCTCCTGGACTTGAATTCCCTTTTCCTTCCCCAGATTAGGGAAGTTCTCTGCTATAATTTGCTCCCATATAGCTTCTGCCCTCTCTCTCTCTTTCCTCTTCTTCTGGGATCCCAATTATTCTAATACTGTTTTTGCTTTATGGTATCACTTATCTCTCGAATTCTCCCCTCGGATCCAGTAGTTGTTTATCTCTCTTTTTCTCAGCTTCTTTATTCTCCATCATTTTGTCTTCTATATCACTAAATCTGTCCTCTGCCTCATTTATCCTAGCAGTTAGAGTCTCCATTTTTTATTGCATCTCATTAATAGCCTTTTCGATTTTAACTTGATTAGATTTTAGTTCTTTTATTTCTCCAGAAAAGGATTCTCTATTGTCTTCTATGCTTTTTTCAAGCCCAGCTAGTATGTTTATAATTGTTATTCTGAACTCTAGTTCTGACATCTTACTTATATCCACGCTGATTAAGTCCCTGGCAGTCAATACTGCCTCTTGTTCTCTTTTTTGAGGTGAGTTTATCCATCTTGTCATTCTGTCCAGAAAATAGATGATTGAGAAAACAAAATACTAAAATGGCAACAAAGGCCCCAGAGAAATATACAGTAAACAAATCAGAAGAGACCCAAAACTAAAAGAAAAGAAAGAAAGAAAAAGAAATTAAAAAAAAAAAAAGAAGAAATATAAACAGGTGAACAGAACAGAGCAATACACTGGATCTGGTGTGTATTTTGGTCTGTTTGTTAGAAAACTAGATCCCAAAATTTTAAAGAAAGAAAAACTTATATGTGTACAAAAATAAAATTAAATACAATGAAAGGATAGACTTTAACTGTAAAACTGAAAATGAAAAGACAAAAGAAAAAAAAAAGAAGGAATATAAACAGACAGGTGAACAGAGCATATCAATACACTAGATCTTGAGTGTATTTTGGTCTGTTTGTTATAAGAAACTATATTCCAAAATTGTAAAGAAAGAAAAACTTGCAGATATACAAAAATAAAATTAAATACATTGAAAGGATAGAATGTAACTATAAAAATGAAAATTAAAAAAGATTTTAAGGGGCGCCTGGGTGGCTCAGTTGTTAAGCATCTGCCTTCGGCTCAGGTCATGATCCCAGAGTCCTGGGATTGAGCCCCACATCAGGCTCTCTGCTCAGTGGGAAGCCTGCTTCTCCCTCTCCCACTCCCCCTGCTTGTGTTCCCTCTCTCAATGTGTCTCTCCCTGTAAAAAAAATAAATAAAATCTTTAAAAAAATAAAAAAATAAAAAATTTTAAAAAAGTTGATAAAATAAGAAATTGCTTGAAAAAGGAAAGGGAAAAAAACATTAAAATTGAAAGATTAAAGAATTGGGGGGGGGAAAGAATAAAAACACATAACTTCTATATACTATGTTCCCCTAGTGCTGGAGTTTTGTAGTTCTGTGTGATTGGTAAACTTGCTCTTAGTGGACAGTCTTGCTGATCTCCTGGGGGAGAGGCCAGCTGAGATGATTCTCAGGTGTCTTTGCTCCTGGTGGAACTGCACTGCCTTTGCCAGGGGGCCAAGCTAAGTAAACAGCTCCAGATTGCTTATGTGGCTTTCGTTCCCTGAGGCTTTCCATGCTGCTTTAGAGGATGAGAATGAAAATGGCAGCCTCTCAATCTCCAGCCCTGCACCTGAAAGCTTGGGGTCCCACTCTTCAGTGAGCCCTCAGGGAAAAGCAGTCAATCACTTCTGTCTCCCTGCTTTCTGTCTGCACTCCATGCTCACCCAGCTTGTGACCGAGCATTTCTATCTCAGGCACACAACCCTGTTTCAAGTCTCCAAACCCTGCAAATTCCTGTGGTGCACACCCATGCCGCTCTTCCTGGGGAAGGAATGGGGTTCTCATGAGGTTCTGCTGCTTGCTGGGTCCCTGCTTAGAGAGCAGTTGCACAACCATGCCATGGTTCATGGTTTAGGGCAACCACTCCTGGGCTCACTGATTGCAGCCAGCTTCCCAGCTCTGGTGCCTGGGAACTCTGCCCCATTCAGGTACCCCCAAACTTCCTGTGACCCCAGGGATTCTGAGACCACACTATCTCACCTAGGATTCTGTCCCGCTTCACCACCTGAGTGCCTTTAGGCAGGGACGTCCATCACCAGAGCAGACCTCTAAAAGTTCCGATTTTGAGTTCCACTGCTATATCACTTTCCAATAGCTGGCTTTAGGAGGCCCCCCTCCGCGGTTTATGTCCCCATATATCGCCTTAGATTCACTTCTCTGTACCTCCTACATAGCAGAAAGTGGTCTATACGTAGAGTTGCAGCTATTCTTTTCTTAGGTGTCCAGTTGAGCTTGCGGCTGTTCAGAATGATTTGATGGCTAGCTAGCTGAACTCCTGGGACCAGACAAAAAACTAAGGTCTCCTACTCCTCTGCCATCTCGATGTCTTTCCTCTCCCCATTTCACTTTTACCATCAGCTCACCTTATTCCTTGATAATATATCCCAGGCTAATCTACTTACATGCAAGCCCATGTCTCAGGCTTTGTTTTCTAGGAAAAGACAAGGATAAGACAGACCTGAATTTTAAGAAGGAGCCAATCATGTGACAATGAAGGGGAAAGTCTTCTGTGCAGAGGAAATGGCAAGTTCCTTGAGTATTACTTTGACCATTACATGCTTTGACCCAAACTTTCTCAATGTCCCACAACCATCCTGGAAAAGAGGAATAAATTTTATGTCATGAAGGAACCCTAGGTACCATTTGTTTCTATACGACTCTTCTTGCCACAGTAGGGGATTTCAAGATTACTCTTATTGTAATGGGAAACTTTTGTGAGGTCTGGAGAGGGCCGATCAGATTAATACTATGAAATTCAGGTTTCTGGGTAGAGAATAGGGTGTAGTGGGACAGACATAGAAGCAGGAAGCCCATTTTGGAGGCTGTGACAGGAGTCAGGGTCTCCAAATCAAAACATAATAATGATACCATCTCTGAAACAAGAAGAGGGGAATAGAGGGCAACCCTACAGATTAAAAGGCACTTCGACATTTCAAGCAACTCCAATTTGGATACTCATTTAAATAAACTATCATATTGCATATATATCTATAGGTCTATATCTATCTATACCTATCTATAGGTCTATCTATCTATAGATTGGTATTTATCTATACAAATATTTATGAAAAATGCAAACACTGAATATGCGACAATATTAAAAATGATTGTTGTTGTTTTTGAGGTGTCAAAATGACATGGTAATTATGTTTTACAAGAAAATTCCTTGTCTTTTAGAGAGACATAATGAAATTTTTATGGATGGAATAATACAACATCTGAGATTTGATTCAAAATAAAGCATGAAGGAGAAAAGTGGGTGTGGGTATGGACAAAATAGCATTGGCCATTAACTGATAATTGTTGAAGGTGGACAATGAGTAGATCTGGATTTTTAAAAATTTCATCTACTTTGGTATCTGTTTAAATGTCCCATAATAAAACCAGAGAGAGGTGTGTGTGCATGTCCGTGTCAGAAAGAAAGGTGGTGTAGTACAGTGGCCTTGGACCATTTGGGTGGCTCCTGAGGTGGTTAGAAGCTAGGATATTTTAGAGGCAGAGTGAACAGGACTTGCTGATGGATGTCTGAGTTCCTGAGATTTTTGGACACTGGTTTTATTCTGTACTCAGTGCTGAGCCACTGGAGGCTTTTTGATCAAGAGGCTTCTATGAGCAGTCGTGCTTTGGGACTGCAGCTGACAGCACGGGATTAAAGCCAAGCGCACTGGCACTTTTTCAATATGGGATGGGACCTCTGAGATGTACTAGGCTTTTATTCTAAAAGTGTGTTTTGATCTCAGTGGGCATGGAGCGTGTCCACCTCCGTATTCAGCAGTGCCTATCATGTAATGTCTGTGATCAGCAATCAAGCACAGGGTGAGGAATCCAGCTTCATGAATGGATTAATGAGCTAAAATTGTCATCAGCTGGGAAAGCCATGACCCATCTAGTCTTTGTTAAACAAATGCACGCCCCGCAAGCCTGCATTTCCACTTAAGGCCCAGCATAATCCGCTTTTCACACTCATTTACCCAAAGGATATAAAATGTCCCAGACTTCAGAATGCTTCCCTAAACAGTGTTGAGTAGCAACCTTCCGTGTTTGTTTAGTTTTGGAGCAAGTTAGGCTGTGCTCCAGACAGAAATTCTAGGCTCCTGGAAGCCCAGACATTTCTTTCATTTTCTTGTTCATTTCTTATTGCTTCTTTTAGGTGCATCCACAACAGACTTTACTTGTACCTTCTAGAGCATACAATTTAGGAGTTTAAAAGTACACTTTACAGAAATCTACCTGCATTCCTTTGCTTGGGACACATGGGTCTGAGGTGCCCTCGCCTGCACCATCCAAGTCAAAAATTTCCTCCTCCATGAAATTCATCCTCGATCTCCAGGAACATCTTATATCTCATTTTGGATTTCTACTACAGTCATGCATGATTCTAAGTTAGCTCTTTTGATAACCTTCAAATATAGCTTTAGGCATACTTGTCTTTCTCTACACCCACATTGTAAAAACCTTTAGGACATGCAATTAAATATACTAGTTAGAAGTTTGCTCTCTGGAATGAGATAGTTAGAGGTCAAATTCAGCTCTGCCACTTATAGTTGGTGCATCTTTCTAAAGACATATCCTGCTCATTTCTAACATGGAGATAATAGGACTTTTTCATAGATTATATGATACAAAGCATGTAAAGTTGTTATCTTGGAATCTGGCATAGGTGGTGAGTAGCCAATAAATGTTAGCTACACTTACCAGTATTATTCTAAGCCCACGTTACAATGTCACACATGAGGGCCAACTCTCTGTGTAAGTTGGAATACATCAGTTAAAAAGAAAAAGAAAATCTACTTTAAACTTTTATGTGACTAAAAATCACAGGGAATCTGGATAAAATGCGGACTCATTGGCATTTCTTGCAAATTTGCAGCTGATGGCTACAGTATTGGCTCTCAGAGGACACACTGAGTGGCAAGAGTCTAGATCTTTAGCATTGTGGAAAATCATTTTAAATACAAAGAAAAGTAGCTTTGGGAGGAATAGAGTTTGTGATTTTTATTATATGCAGGCATTATGTAGGAAGTACAAAACCATCAATTTTGGGTTTAGCCTCTATTTATCCTGTTTCTACCAGGACACATCAGAGCTACTACTGAAGTTAGGGATTATTATTTCTTTGGCATAAGGAAGGGAGGCACAGAGGCAGAAAAATCCAGGGGAGGTCCACATGAATTCTAAGGAAAATGATCTGAGAATGCACAATCCCAGTACAAATTGTGGCAGGCATCTTGGGCCATATATAATCCTTCAGAACCTATCTTTTTTAATCTGTAAAATGTGATAGGTAATGCCTTCAATGAAATGATGCCCCTGAAGTGTACCAGCACAGTTCCTGCAAATAGGACTCGGTTAACGAATGTTAGTTTCCAACCCTGTCTCCTTATCTATCCTCTCCATATCCCACTGCAGAATGTCAAGAATTTCACCACAGCCCCAAACACCCCCAGTTAATAAGGCAGTTCATAAAGCGGGATGGGGGTAATGGGCAGAAAGGGAAGGTCACTCATTGCATTGCTAACATGTACTGTGGCATTGCCACCTGCCAGATGCTGAAGTTACAAACCCCTATCCTTGCTCTCCTGTTGTCTACTGCAGAATCTGCTTGTCATTCCTGTATCCCAACTAGGCCAGGTGCTATAGCACCCTCTGCAAGTCCTGAGGGGATCATAGCTGCTTATGCTTTCTCTTCTGTCGTATCAGATCCAGTCTGATCTCCACGAAAGAGGCAGGGAAATTGGAGGTCTCTTGTCTAACTTGCAGCATTTTCTCTCTGGCTCACACAAAATCATTCAATTTCTCACTCTTTTATAAAATCAATGCAGATTTATTATGGAAAAGCAGAATGTGGAGGGTAACCATTACCAATAATCCAAACACTTAAGCATGTGGAAGTGTGTGTATGTGTACATATATATGTATATGTGTGTGATCTCTCAACCTAAGAATATAGAGTCACATCTTGACTATTTATACACTTAATACAGAAAGAAGTCCATCGTCATTTAAGAATGTGGACTATGGGGGGTACATGCACCCCAATGTTTATAGCAGCAATGTCCACAATAGCCAAAGTGTGGAAAGAGCCAAGATGTCGATTGACAGATGAATGGATAAAGAAGAGGTGGTATATAGACACAATGGAATATTATGCAGCCATCAAAAGGAATGAGATCTTGCCATTTGCAACGACGTGGATGGAACTGGAGGGTGTTATGCTGAGTGAAATAAGTCAATCAGAGAAAGACATGTATCATATGACCTCACTGATATGAGGAATTCTTAATCTCAGGAAACAAACTGAGGGTTGCCAGAGTGG
>NW_027397067.1:77227510-77299853 GCF_003265705.2 Callorhinus ursinus | reverse complement strand
GTTGAATCACAGATCTGTACCTCTGAAACAAATAATACATTATATGTTAAAAAAAAAAAAAGAAGAAGAAGAAGAAGAAGATAGCAGGAGGGGAAGAATGAAGGGGGGGAAATCAGAGGGGGAAATGAACCATAAGAGACGATGGACTCTGAGAAACAAACTGAGGGTTCTAGAGGGGAGGGGGGGTGGGGGATGGGTTAGCCTGGTGATGGGTATTAAAGAGGGCATGTTCTGCATGGAGCACTGGGTGTTATGCACAAACAATGAATCATGGAACACTACATCAAAATCTAATGAGGTAATATATGGTGATTAACATAACAATAAAAATTTTTAAAAAATAAAATTAAATTAAAAAAAAAGAATTTGGACTTTGGGGAGCCTGGGTGGCTCAGTCAGTTAAGCATCCAACTCTTGGTTTCAGTTCAGGTCATGACCTAAGGGTCATGAGATCAAGCCCCGGGTCAGGCTCTGCGTTCAGCGGGGAGTCTGCTTGAGATTCCCCCTCTCCCTCCCCCTCTGCCCCTCCTGCTTGTGCTCTCTCTCACTCTCTCTCCGAAATAAATAAATCTTTCCAAAAGAAAGGAATGTGGACTTGGAAGTCAGGCAGATCCTAACATTCTTGCTTCTTCACTTTCTGCCTGTGTTAACTTTAAGCAGCTACTTAATATATCTAAGCCATAGTTTTGAAGATTAAAAAATATGCTAAGTTGGTTTATACAAGTAATTACACATAGACAATTTGAATAAATGTTAAATATTATTATCTTATTAACTATTCTTCTGTGAGTATATGGGCATATTACTAAGAATCCTTTAAAGTATCATTTTTATTGACCTATAATATTCTAATCTGAGGATGTATCTGGCCCATGGCATACCACAAATAATTATAGAATAAGTGAATGTGCAATAATTTACTTAAAAAACAATATTTAAAAAGTTTTGCTAGTTTTGTAGCTGAAAATATGTCATTGTTTTAAATTCTACTCTGGAATTATTTTTATTTTTTTCTCTTTTTTTAGTTGTCTTTGTCTTTTGCTCATTTTTATTGTAATGTTAATATTCTATCATTAGGTATATACATTTTATATATTAATTTTTTAAATTTCTTGCAAATATTTACCTTATTATTATTAATAAAATTATTATTAGTTTACACTCTTTCTTGTTAGTGACAAATCTATAGGACACAGGACAGAAAAAGCCTACAATAAAGGTATTTAACCATGTTACCTAAATGTAACTTGGTTAAGGCTCATATATCTGGGATCTCTCTTCTCTTAAGATGATGTTCTTCCTCTAAATCTCAGTTGTTTGTCATAAAAAAGGCACTGGGTGGGAATTCCCAGATGTGTCTCTATACGGCAGTTACTTTCCCTTCCTTATAGAAAACAATATATATTGTATGTTGCTTGGAAGGAGGTTGGTAAAAGCATGTCTGTACTAGAAATAGCATCCTGAATGACAATCACTCTATTATTAATGAATTTCCTATTAATTATATTTGTGTCACAAATATTCATATTTAGGTCCAGTGTCATCATATCTATAGAACTACACAGTATTATCATCTCTTAAAACAAACAAAATATATGATTTCCATGAGGGACACTGTATTTATGTTTTTAGATCATTTGTAAGAGTAGCATCCTGCCAAACCAACTCTTAAGTCAATCATTTTGATACAAACCAATGCCTTGGTTGGTTTTCAACACAGCAAAAGCAAAATCTACAGCTGTGGTTGGTGGCCGATTCCTTTCTCATTTAAGAATCACATGTTTTGGGTGCCTGGGTGGCTCAGATGGTTAAGTGTCTGCCTTTGGCTCAGGTCATGATCCCGGGGTCCTGGGATCGAGCCCCACATCAGGCTCCTGGCTTAGCGGGGAGTCTGCTTCTCCCTCTCCCTCTGCCTCTCTCCCTGCTCATGCTTTCTCTCTCTCTCTCTCTCTCTGTATCTCTGTGTCTCAAATGAATAAATAAAATCTTTAAAAAAAAAAAGAATCACATGTTTTTTTCTCTCCAATCTTTTGGATTGATGAAAATACATCAAGAAGTTTTTAAGAAGAGAAAAAAGGAGAGTGAAGAAAAGAGAGACTTGCAAACAAAGAGCAGGAAATTGTTATGATGATAAAGGAAACAAATGAGATAAATTTGGCCATATCGGAAAGTCCATAATAAATACAGAAGAAGAATTACATGTCATGTGGCAGTAAAACAAAGTAAGAACTCAAAAGAAATAAATGCCTCAGTGAACTTCTATTTTTCCCTTTCTGTTTCCTGCTTTGTGAATCATTCCCACTGAACATGTGTGCCCAAGTAGTGGCCATATATAAAAGCTGGCATTCACACTTCTTCACCTTTCCAAGTGAGTCAGCTCTGGAAGCTTTGTTAACTCCTTCAGGCCATCAAAGAGGTTCAACCTCAGGAATGTTCAGCACAGTTCTCAGAAGCTTATATTCACAGTTCTCAGAAGCTTATATTCCATGTTGTGGACACCCATGGAGTCTGTGCACACTGATTTTGTGGTCTTAATCAGAAATGTAGCACAGACAAAACTCTGCCTTTGGAACGTGGGGATCTGGAATTTGGAATTTAGATCCATTGCACGATTTACTAATTGTGTGACCCTTGAGATATCTCTTCAATTGTTTGATTAGTTTCCTGAGTTTTATAAGAGAGGAGGAACACTTAACTCTTCTGGAGGACTAAAAGGATTAAATGAAATAACGTATGTTAGCATCTGATTTCTTAAATATAAATTCTTTTATGTGTTTTATGATTAACATATTAAAATTATATATGTATAATATATGAATAAATTATAAACAATACATATAAGTTATACATCCATATCTATCTATCTATATATATATATATCTGAAACTTGCTGGATTCCACTGAATTTAATCTACTTTTAACTATTGATTTCCTGCAAGCCATCAAACAAACCATGCATATAGGCAGAGATACAGTTTAGATTACAACCTGCATGCCATACATCTTTGAATCCCATACCATCTATCAGAGCATTTACCTTCTGCGTATATTCACATAGTTTGCTGAAAGAATAGTCAGTCTATGACTGAATGTAATAGTTTGCAGGGTCTGAGAGAGAAAGGTGCCTGCTTGCAAATTAATATAAATATTCAACTAGTCTACAAGCTATTTTTTCCCTAGATCTAGAGAGCTTATTCCTCTCACCACATACAACTAAAATGCTATCTGACTGTAATTAACAATTTCAAATCTGAATTCTAATTGACCCTTTGTGTAGTTGAAATAACATGCTTGTGATGGAAAAAAAAATAGCCAAGAAAGAACAAAAAGTACTGTTTTAATGTTCAAACAAAATTCTCAATGATGATACCAAATTAGTAAAAAGGCTTAAATTTATCCAGGAATCTTGATCTTAAGGAGGAAAAAAATCTTGTTTATTTAGGAATATTAGAGAATAAATAGAAATTGATAAAAATTCTTATTTGGTTTAGGGTTAGTCTCAAATAGCTCTCAGGTTGAGAAAAATAGGACATGTTTCTGTTTCTTTAAATATTCTAGAAAATCCTGAACAAAAGGCCAGGTTGTTTTGTTTCAGAAATGAAATAAATGTGAGTATGAGAGAAAAAAGAAACATTTGGAGTCTGCATATAAAAAATAAAAATTCCCCTAAGGAAAATTTAATTAAGCTACACAGAGTGAGATAAAAAGGAAGAAAAACAGAGAACAACATAAAGCATTACCTCTATGCCATCAACAATAACACAAAAACATCTCCTCAAATCCATATCTTAGAAAGCTAGTCAGATGAGGACTATCAAAAAATGGATGGGAAGAAGGTAATATTAGTATTTATGAGATTTTTCATACTCAACTCATAATACATTAATGTGTACTTACATTTCCAAAAGAAGAAAGTAGAAAATAAAAGCTTACATGTGTCTTTTTAGAAAATTCAGTTTTAGTTACCATATGACAAAAGCTATTTAACCATGAAATGCATTACAAAGAGGTTTGGAAAGTTAAAAATTCCTAGACCATTGCAAATATTTATCCTTTATTGTACTTGAGAAAGGACTCTGAAGAAATTAATAGAAAAATAAACTGATAAAACTCTCCTATACCCAAATCAGAATTTCTATTCCTATTGACAAAAATCTCCTTCTGAACCTGACTAAAAGTTTCAAAACTACCTTTCTTATGCTGAATACTAAATTCATCATTATACTTTTCAACAGACAGTGCCTTGTTTTGTTTTGTTTTCTTAAGAGGTGCAGATCTTTGTACTTTTCCTTAAACAGGAAATCATTCAACCAACATTTCCCTCTAATTACATGTTTTGGGGTCCCTAGAGACAGATAGCCCAGTAGGCAGAATAAAATATGGATAAAAAGAGCTTATTGTTCCTTTTTCTGTACTCAGATAGAGCATTGGGTGTTCATCCATTGAAAATTTTTATATTAAAATGCATCATTTTCTTATACCAATTGTTGACTCACAAAAATGCTCATCAGATGATTTTTGTGTAAGTGGTTCAAATAAAAAAATAGATTGAAACATAGTACTGGGGAGATATATCTCACTCTCTTTAAGTACATTTATGTTTTGATGCCCAGATGTTGCATCATAGTGGGATAGAAATTTTCATTGTCTTAGGTATTATCTATTTTTATCAAAAAATGTGTATTAGCCAAGTATAAGTTTCAATATTAATGTGTTTTGATTTGTCAGATTCTGTAGGCCTATGGCGTTTTGTAGAAATCATGTTTGTCTAACTCTGCCTCTTTGTGTCAGCGCTAGGTTTTGGTAGGGCTTTCCTCAGAGGTTACAGCATTTCACTTATGAATCTCCAGTCATGAGAAAAAGTGTTTTACGCAAGGTATATATTCAATAAAATGTCTTAAACTGAATTAAGATCGTATTTATGGTCATCTTTCAGAGCCTTTTTATTTTAAGAGGAAATGTTATAATCAGAAGGGAATTTCTCTAGATCACCCTCGAAGTTGTTTTAAACACAAATATTTTATGAATACCACTATGGCTTCTTCATTAACAACATGTGTGATTTGCATAGTTCAGAAAATAGGTCTTGATCTCAGTTTCTCCATCAGTAAATTAGAGAATTAGAGGTGCTGAATGGAAAGTGCCCTCTTGCTTTAAACTTCGATGGTCTTTAGGACAATGGGGAAACATTTAGGATGTGGATATATTGCTAGGTTTTGACAGCACCTAGACTGACAAAAAAGAAAGTAATAGGTTTCTGCAAAATTGCCTTCCCAACAAGGCAAGCTATGGAGCAGACAGGTGTGACATACAGGAGGTCTTTTCAAAAGAGATTCTACACAGCCCTCAGTGCTGCTCTGAGCTAAGTTATGCCTTTATTAAGCATGCAGCCTCAATTACAACAGCTTTCTCCTTGCAAGTACAGCGCAACTACAGAGAGGCTCAAGAGCTGGAGCGGCTGCAGTCATCTGGCAGGCGGTTCTCATCCGCGAACTCCCTGCATTCACCAGATGTCTTTTCTGTGACACTCTTCCCTGTTAATTATTAGAAAACAGTCATGCAAAGAGGCTTGGAGCAGGTTACTTGTAGGGAGATGCTTCAGAGCCAGTGTGCTGGTGACTAAACCCTTGTGGAAGAAAACACTCTTTGGAGGGCTGGATTAGAGTCTCAGTATCTAGAATTTATATCCTGCGTCATAAATGTATTAGATGTGTGATTTTGGACAAGTGATTTCCTCTCTGGACATCACTGCATTTGTCCCTCAAATGAGGACCAAAAGACTTCCGATGTACAGATCAAAAATTATAGTGGATGCAAAAGCCCTTTGTATAATCCAGTTTGACATCATACTATCTCACATAAACACACATGCACATGCACACAATTAGTCCTAGGAGACTGTCAAGTATTTTTCCATCTTTCCCTCCTGATGCTCTGGTACATACAGACTATGCCTTATAGTAGAATCCTCAATAGCACAGGCTTTCTTTTCTACTCGCACTTGTTTCCTTGTTCTTAGATATGCAACTTCCCAGGGGCGGTGCCATGACTTAGTGGCCCTCTACTCCCCTCAGTACCCCTGTACTCACACCGTCTCAGGGGCCAGTCCCCAAAATGCCCTCCATTCTGCCCTGCTTGTGGAAATCTACTCACAGCTTTGAGATCCCTGTCCCAGCGATACTCTTCTTTGTTCTTTTTTTTTTGGAGGGTGTTCGTTGTTTTCCAGCTTTACATATACATATATATACATATACATATGTAAAATAGTAAGATATTTAAGATGTATATGATGACTTGATACACCTGCTCACTGTGAAAGGATTTTCCCCATGAGTCAATTGAATTAACATATCCATCACCTAACATACTTATGGTTTGTCTTGTTTTATTTTGGTGAGAACACCTAAATTCTACTCTCTTAACAGATTTCGGTGCTACAATATTGCCTCATCCACTACAGCATTAATCTTAAAATTCATTTGCCATCTCCATGTTCCACTTTGCCCATCTTCTGCTTTTTGGGGATTTATTTCCTTTTGTGTCATATGCTAATAATCTGCTTAATTGTGACTTTGCAATATATTCAGTGAACAGTGACAATTGTTAGAAAAAAATGTGTGAAACACTGAAAAAACAGAAGGGAAAATAGTCATGGGTCTTGTCCTCATCATCCCTGCCTTGTGCATTACAAACTGATAAAGTTGATAAGACATGCAATAAGCAACTGTAATTCAAGGTTAAAATTTAAAATAGTGTCAGTTTTATTGGCATGTAATTATTGTTAGATGCCAAAGAGAGAGACTGCTTCTCATAGAAAAGATCTGGGAGGCAGTACAGGGGTTCTAATTCTTCTCCTATATTTCCCACTGTGGCTACTTTCACTATTCTCACTACATCCTCTACTTTCACCTACCTTTCCTGGCTTCCCAGGAAGTACCCTCCTTCCACAGAGAGCTCATCATGCCCACCTCTTCCATTGCCCATATGAGGGGATGCCTCACCAGGGCGTGCCGCATTGCTAGAACTGCATCCTAAACTGTTCTTAGATATTTCTATACCGTTTCCTAGACTTCTGCCCAACCAGGTTGGTTGCCGCACAGACTCTTCTGTTTAAGCATGTTCCAAACCCAAATCATTTTACAGTCCCCCAACTTATGCTACTTCCTTATTTATTTTGATTAACTCTACCAGAAATAGGGATGTTGCATTACACTTCTCCTATTTAACCCCAATTATAACAAGTCAGTAGGTCCTATTAACTCTTTTCTATTTAATATGATTCCTCCCTGTCTCGTATCCACCCCGGTTACAATGGTTCTATCTCAGAATGCTCATTGTTTCTCTGGATCTTTGGGATACCCCATAGCTCTCCTCCTTGCCTCAGTTTTCACCGTTCTGAAGTCCATGTCCCATACTGATGGGAGACCACTATTGCCAAACCGCAAATCTAATCATATAATTCCAATGTTTAATATTTTCAGTGGCTCCCATTGCATTCAGAATCGAGCTCATCAGCAAAGCACATAGTTTCCACTGTTTCAGCTACTGTTGGTTCCAGGAAAGCATATGGAAATTTCTAAAACTCCAGTGTCTTCAAATGATGGGAGTATTTAAGTTCTCAGTGGGTTTACGTGATTCCTTTTGTCTGAGCTCTCGTAACTCTTCCATTCACATAATGAATTCAAGGATTTTCTCCAATATGCAACACCAAAGTTCTCGTGAAAGCTTCACCCTGTCTCCAAGCAATGTTTTGTCACTCTAAATTCTCATTTACATATGTATGTTTGAAGTGAAGACATTAATACAAAATTCTTTAATATATATTTGTTTCATCAATGAGGCTATTCTATGACAAGAAAACCTTATTCACTTTTGATTTTCTAGCACTGAGCCTGATGCCTAGAACTTGGTGGGGGCTAAAAGATTTGCTGGCTGTTACTGTGCAATGATGAAATGAATACCAGAGATGGGAACTCCAGACCAAAAAAAGCATGACTGAAGACACAAATAGATTGTTTCAGGTAGGAGGAGGGAAAATGTCTGCTCGGATCTTTGAGAGACAGCAATCATATCATGTTTATTTTGATCATCGAAGGCATATTCACAGATTTAAAAGCAGTAAATGTTATTTTATTTTCTTATATTTAAAAATGCCAACATATTATTCTACTAAATGAGTGAAGTTGAAATTTGGAACAATTCCCAAGAAGATGTTATTCATTGCCTTTTATCATCAACTAAACAATTAAGTAACTCAACATTGTGTTAATTTTAGAGCCTGGTAATGTAGCACCTTATACTTATTTTGAACCAAATTAAATTAGTCCATGAATATATTTATTAGAAGTGCCCCCATGTTTAAAGGGAGTTGCATAAAAAACAAACAAACAAAAACTTAAAGTAGGTGGGATTTCATGAAAGCCTAGCTAGTGTCTCTCAATTTATAGCTCTGTATGTAAAGAGGACTCTAACTAATTTTGAAGCTAACAAAATGCTCCAGGCCAACAGGTTAAGGTTCTGCAGTTAATTTACTCTGCTAATTAAGCTTATTCTTCTAAACTGATAGCAATTTAATAAGACTGCAAGCACTACTGAATTATCTGCCCTTGCTACTGCAACATCTCACCAACAACCCCTGATTCCAAACCCTAAGGTGAAATATTACCTTCCTGAACCTCTTGGATATGGCCATAACTCAAAGGCAGAAAATGGACAATGCAGAGCTTCTCAGTTCATCTCTCCTGATGTACTTGTGGTAGCTGATGCAAATTTACAAAATATGAAAATTTTTATCATGATTTTGCACTTATACGAACACTCCCTCCTAAGACAGCATTGTAAGCAGTATTTCGCCTCAGAACTAGGGACTAGAGAGGTGTGACATGCAGAGGACAGAAGGAAGCTTAACTGTGATCACTTGTCTAAATTCATGATGAATACATATTCACATGATGGGCCTCAATAAAGGTTTATGAAATAACTAAATAAAATTGGTGGGCAAATTCATCAATCATGGGATACTGATTTGAAATTATATGAATAATAATAACTACCATTACTGTACAAAGAGCTGTGCCAGGGAATTTATGTAAGTTATTGAATCCACGCTATGAAATGAGGTTTAGGAAATATTACTTTAATTTTATATTATTTTAATATTTGTATTTTCCACATAGATTTACCTTATATTAGGATCTGAACTCAGGACTGAAAGGTATCTTGCCATTTTAGCCTCTATCTAGACCCATGGAATTATTAAAGTAATGCCGCTGATTTATTTCTACCTTTATGTTAAGTGAATGACTTTAAGGCTTATTATTTTGTCTAATGTTCAACAAAACTAAAAAAAAGTTATTGTTGGAGTATGATGTAAAAGAGTAAATTGAGCCTCAGAGACATTCAATGTCTTAGACTCCCAAAAAGACAGGGATCATTGGGACTTGGCTTCAGGTCTCCTACGTCCATGTTTGCTGCTGATTGCACAGCCCAAAAGGTTGAAGCTCAGGGAACTCAGCTGCAGGTGATAGGGGGATATGTAAAATGTAAAGACAACAATGCTAAGCAAGAAGACATAAATGTAGGGCCAGATATTGCACACAGGAATGCTGTTGGTTGTCTTTTTTTCTTTTTGTCATAATTACTTCGTTAAAAGGGGAGATAATCAAAGACCCACCTGTAAATAAACTTGAATTTCTACCTCAAATTAGAGCAATTTAAAAATGATATCAGAAAAGAACTTTACAGATCTGAAATATCTGCCTCCTTTCTCCCGGGGCAACCATCAGCTTCAGCTGCACAACCCCTGCCCACTTCAGAATGACATGTGACCTTCAGTGTTTTAGAATCTCCACCTAGACATAACAACTATTTGTTATTAGCGACCTGGCCCTTATACAAATTCAATTTGGTGACACCAACCTAAATTCTGCTGAGCCATATCTTGTGAACAATGCCTTCTGGGATAATGAAAAACTGATCTAATGCACGCATTGAAAATCAACTCTAGTGATTCACCTTTAAACATATGTGAGGACTTGGCTCTGCACAGTGTGTGATTTGAATTTCTCCATTATTGATGACTTAATTTGTTTGAACAGTGAATAGATAAGCTCCTTTATTCTTATGTCTGCTTATAATGTCCCAACTGCCTTGTCCAACCCTCATTTTGCTCAAGAACTTGGACATTCTTTTCTCCATTTCCCAGGACTGATTATCACTATTTTGTGACACTTTTGATCTTCGTGTCCCATGAGGCAGAGCCTATGACAAAGACTTTTGGGCAGGTAGTTTATTTGGGAAGTATTCCCAGAGAGCAGTAGTCCACTGACTAATGTAAAAAAAAAAAACAACAACAATTTAAGAATGTGTTAATGAGATGGTTACTGCTATTATCTGAGAAACTTGGTTTGAGCAACAACTTCCGAATAACATATGGAATTTTTCCCCAAATGGTCTGTCCAGGAAATGACAGGGAGAGGCATTTATTGTCTCCTGAGACCAACTACAAGGATTGCTTCTGGAGCCGTTCACTTCTCCATATGTTTTGGCTACAGGTGCTCAAATGCCGAGCCTATGGCACTGATGTCCAATGCTGTGATGGCAGAGGAGACCCAGGAACTGAGCAAGAGATTTGAAGCATGGGCCGGAAGCTGAACAGGGCCCATGCAGTGTGGTTCAAAGTCTGTACAGAACCATTTGTTGTGGCCCCAGATGGGGCCGTGAGGCTGTGGGGTGATGCACAGGAGGTATCTCATAGAGTCCACCCTTGCTCTGCTCATGTGTGCCCTACTTTTAGTTTACTATTTCACTGAGTCGTCCAGGTGGTGACAGCAGCAAATCTGTAAAAATGACTTAATACAGGCAGGTTAATGAAACAAGCTACCATTTCCACTGATGAAGGCTATAATTAAAATTCATTATCTTGCTGCTATAACCCACTTTATATTTCCTTCACCTTTCAGCTTCTCTAGGTTATGTGCCTGATGGCTGAGCCATTCCTGATGGATCTAACATCTTGGTTGCCTTGCTCTTGCTGGTCATAATTGCAGCAATTGCTCATTCACCATTTGTCAACAAAGAACCCCTCTTGACTGCAGACAGATCCATCTGAGGCATCACGGTGTAGCTCACTCCTGCAATTGTTTTCAATTACCCACCTCAGTGTAATCTTTATCAGTTGTTTCACAGGCCCAAGGAACCCCAAATGACCTGATATTTGTGTGTAGCCCCAAATGTAGTGGAACCCTTGTGTCCTGTCATGGAAATTCACCCACCAGAACAAAGATTTCTAAACCAACAGAGCCTAAGGTTATGGCAAAGAATAGTAGACTTCAACTGGTCACTGAAAAGTGCAGAGGGGGCAGACTCATGCTATTCTGGCCCTTTGGGACCCCATCCATCCATTCCACCTGTGAGGGAAATAGTGCTCTATGCCAGCAATTGGCTTGCTGTATGTACTCCATCTTGCAGGACAGATCCCACTTCTGCAAGAGGTAATTCCTAGGCTGATGTTTAGGTAAGGTTTTCAAAATTCATTCCACCATTATTAATTGGAAGTTAGGTTTTATTTTAACCACATTTTTTCCTGTGACTGCAGGAGATAAGAATCTCTTTATACAAAAATGATCTTTAAGTGGTACTTAATACCACTTGGTTTTACAGAGTGTACAAAGATGACACTTGTTTGACTTCAACCTGTCATTTCCTCTTTGCAAGGCTTCCAAAACAGCACACCCAAGCTGGACAATCTCAAAACCTAATGGTTATCATTGACGTATATAGTTCAAATGATGGAGCTACCACATAACCAATTCTTCTCCCTTCCACCTGGAGCCCATCCTAGTTCTGCCACAAATGAGAGTCTTTGTAATTGTGATGCGAAAATGTGCAAGTGAGGTTATCACTACTCCACTTAGTTAAACAATACAATCTTGATTGTCATCTCACTGGTGATTGACCTAGTTGCAGGATCTCCCTTGGAGATAGGCTTTCTGAGTTGACTACTAGGATGGATTGCAGTAACTCTGATTCTTCCTGTAAGCAGAGCCTGAGTAAATATATCTATAGGCATAGTTTACATCTGAGAGTAGATCTCAGAGAACAGGAAGGAGTTGCTTTGTCCAACAATTTATCTATCTGGTCCTGACTCCTTTTGTTTGGGGGTTTCCCAGGGTATGTCAACTCCCCTGAACTCTGGCTGTGTGTGCACCTATTTCCGAGCAGGATTCACCCTACTTCCCAAGCTATGGTATCAGAGACACTCCACGGCAGAAAGTTGGACACGTAGTAGGCTTGGAAAGGGAAGCTCTTTGTGAGAAATGAGCTAACCCAGCGTGGAGATGTGTGCCACAGCCACCACCCCACTAGAACCAGAGCTGAGACCAAGACAACATGAGCAGATTCAAAAGAGGAAACAAATAACTTCTTTAGCAGAGGGTGAGACACTCTTCTCTGTGAATGGCCAGAGTACTCTGTACATACTTTGATAAATGGACTAACTTTTTTTTAAAGCTGGACCCTGAGCTCTTGAGAACAAACACTGAATCTTAATTATTTTTGTATTCCAGTGTAGCCTTGGCACATATTAATTACATCATCCGTATTTTCAGAATGAATACATAAGAGATTAAAAATCATACATGGAATGCATCTTTATAGTTGTTCGTCATTCTCTGAAAACTTGCTCTTGCATTGTGTACTTTTATTATTCTAGTCTTTCTATGGGGTCATGTTTTATCAGACCCATTTTATAGATGTAGGAACTATTTGAAATATCTCCAAGATCATTAAAGATTCCCTACATAAGTGGTAAGTAAATGGACATTCCTTTGAAATAGCAGATGTGACTTCAATGCAAGTAAATTAAGTATAAGTCACTTGCTGTTGGATCTTTCTGCGGAGCAAGCTTGATTGAGAAGAGTCTGAAGTTTTAAAGTGCAGTAAAGTTTGTCAGAGAAGAAAGTATGTAGACATGGAATCCAGGGCACTAAAGTACACTTTCCCTCTTTCAGTGATGTTCAAAGCTCATATCAGATGTTAAAACTATATTTCTCCAGGCTCAGGGAACAATGGTAACAATTCATTCTCTGTTTGACCCCAAATTCCAGTTGCCATAACAACTTGAGACAGTTCTATAAATGAAGATGTGTTTATTGTACAATTTTGCATTGAGAGAAAAAGAGAGAAAGGGAGGTATACCCAAATATACATTTTTTCCTCTGTGTACCATCTGTAATGTTGAATTCTTTAAAGATTTCTTTAATTAGCCTACATGTAAATACACTTGCTTTGAAGTATATTGACTCTAATTGCACTTAAATTTGAAACGGCTTTCTGCTTTTCTAACGATACAGAAAGGGCTTATATAGCTATCCCAGGCAAGTATAGTGGAGATATTTCTGCCTGAAATGAACGGACAAATAACCTCAATTCACTCATTCATTGTCACAGTAGAGACCTAGCTAGAAGGAGAAGCATAACAAAGGCAGCAGAGAGCCCAGAAGAAAGAGCTATAAAATCATACAGGGATGAAGACAGGCAGGACTAGACAGGCTCCCGACTAGGGGAACAAAAGAGCTAAGGGCCACAGAGATGATGTCACCGCCCCCACCACCCTTTCTGATAAATAAGAAAGACTGAGAGAGATTACCTTAGGCCAAGCTCTTCTGAATGCTTCCACCACCCAAAAAATCGCATCAGGGTCTCCTGGTCAAGACAGTCACTACAGTAATTAACCAAGATAAGGCAATGATTTATAAACAACGTACAAAAGACCTGATTCTTCTGTGCAGATGAGGTTCTGATAGTCTGCATGATTACTGTTATCAGTTTTCACAGTTATGTAGTACTCGACCATTTACAAAACGACTGTACGTACATTGCCTCTTTGGGTTTTCACAAACAGCCCTATTTAGAAGCAAGGAAACAAGCTGGGGAATGTGAAATTGCAGAGATACTGAGCAGAAGAAATGACTGCAGGACCTTGGGCCTATGCTTCCCTGAGGCTTGGTTGCTTAATATGTAAAATTAAATGATGAAATCTGGCTCAGAAAGCTTATTGTGAGGATGAATGTTTTTCATATACTGGAATGTGCTGTATGATGTAAGGCTTTATTTTTAGATTAGAAATTTACAGGTTTTTTTCAAACTTCCTTGATGAGGAAAAAAAGTCTCCTCTTTGGAGACTGGCTCATTGTCACATTGGATTTAAGATTAGGGCATACACTTTTTTAAAGCAATTTATAGTTTTTAGCAAAATATAGTTATATATAATTACTCTTGGGAACAATATGTAATCAGATGTGTGGCTGCATGGGACATATGAATATGTGGCATTACAGAGAAATTTTAGTGAGAATTCTAAAGTGGCACAAAAGCTTCTGTGGAACTTAAGAAATTTAAGCATGGCCTTAAAGAACAGATCCAACCTCAAATAATAGGGCACACTGATTTGATGAGAAGGACTACAACAAATATAAATGGTTATAAGTAGACACCTCCCCCTGTAAAATGCATGGCTGGATTCAAAAGAAATAAGTTCTAGATGCCAGGAATTAAATGAGATATAAAAGACATTAATAAACAAGTAATGATACTGCAGCAATCCATAAAGTAAAGACGCAGGCCTCAGGGATGGTCCTTTGCAATTGTAATACCTACAGGAGGAAAGGAACGAAGACTTTCAGACAAAAGAGTGCCAAGAAGTGAGTCATGGCATCAGTCCTGCGGCACAAATAGGTGGTGGTTTAAATATATGTTGACTACACTAAGGAACATGTCATAACCCCACATCAAGAAATGAAAACTGATCTAGTAACTCTGAAAACTTTAAGAGACTTGAACAAATAAAGGATGACGGTGCTTTGAAAGAACCCATTGACAAAGGAGGGCTCCGAGAACCCTCACATGTAAAATACCTACTGCTGAAAACTCATACATAATTATAATTGGAAACAGTTTTAAGACACAGCATCTCTAAAATGCTAAAAATACAGAAATTCAACCAACAGGAGAATTAGCACTTTGGGATTTGAAATCACAAAAAATAAATATTGCAGTTAATAAATGAACATGCTTGAAATAACTAGAAAAGAATATAGAACATAAAGCAAGAATGGAACTCTATAAAAAAATTTATTTATAAAAAACTAAATAAACTTTTGGGGCACCTGACTGGCTTAGTCGGTAGATCAAGCAACTCTCAATCTCAAGGTCATGAGTTTAAACCCCATGTTGGGCATGGAGCCTACTTAAAAAAAAATAAATAAATACAATAAAAATTAAAAACCAAATAAACTTTTTTATAGAGAGGAGTTTAAAAATATATTTAATATTCTAGAGTGTCAGAATGACATCAGCCTTCTCAACAATACTAGAAGGTGGAAGTCATTTGAGTAATGTCTTTAAAATTCAGAAAGAAGCTTATATCTGGCATAAAAGTGTACATTCAATCAAAATATTAAACAAGTGGGAAAACAGAAAAGCTACATAAAGTCACAAGGAATTGCTTCTTAATACACAGTTTCAATAACACATTAGGGTATACATTACCCTAAGATGGGTAAAGAATCTAAGGAAGTCCTGACAGGTGGGAAACAGAGATTACAGATCATATACAAGGAGGGGACGGAATTCCAGGGTGGAGAAGGGGTGCCCCAGGGTGGCAGAGGCCTGGAGTTCAGGAACTGGTCCCAGGGTCCGCAGGGGCATGGCAAGGACAGAATAGATACTGTCAGATTACATCATGTGAACAGCTAGTGAGAAGAGTCTGAGGGTTCTGCCACAGAAGCTGAGCAAAATTAGTCACCAAAACATTGAAAAGAAAGCGACAAACCAAAAAGCAAAAACTCTAGGAAAATTTGCTTAAATTACAGTTGACCCTTGAACAACATGGATTTGAACCAAGCCGGTCCACTTATATGCAAATTTTGTATGGTGCAGTACTGCAAGCATATTTTCTCTTCCTTGTAATTTTCTTAGTAGTCTTTTCCTTTCTCTAGCGTAACTTATCATAAGAATGTAGCATATAGTACCTATACGTAGAAAATATGTGTTAATGGATTGTTTGTGTTTCAGGAAGGCTTCCAGTCAATAGTAGGTTATTAGCAGTTAAGTTTTTGGGGAGTCAAAAGTCATTCAGGGATTTTCAACTGCACAGGGTGGGGCAGGCAGTACCCTTAATCCTCATTTTTCAAAGGTCAACTGTATAGAAGAATGAAGTGTAATCATAGTACAGCATGTGGCATAGTTTATTGTGATAATACTGTAAATATACATTGTAAATATTCTTTAATGCCATTCCTACAGCAACTCTATGAAATAAGAACTGCAATTATTCCCATCAGTGAACACACCAAACCTCATTCAAGCTTTTGCAGCCGGCTCATACTAAGAAGGGCAGTTTCCTTTTCAATTCTACTTTCTAGGTTAAATTGTTATTATTAGTACCAAGTTACTCACCCTCCTAAAAATTATATTCACAGACACAGAGGATCAAGATTTGTAGCGCAGTCTCTCCTTTCTGACCGATGCACTCTACTAGTATCAGAGATATCACTGAGGTCCCAACCTCTCTGCATTAATACCCTATTTAAGGGTTCAACCCTCAGACACTGAGGGCCACTAAGCTGTCTGTCTCACTGTGCACCACTCCTACAGATCTTCCCCTTCCATTTGCAGATCTTCATTTAAAAAACCTATATGTTCCAATATGTTCTTAGCAAGACTCAGATGGCATATTTTCATTGTAAGAGAGCTGCTTGGTAAGTATGCACATAGAGAGAACACCAAACTGATCCCATCTTTATTTAAAATTTTGATATATTGTTCATCATGAATTTCTTTGCATGAGCTTTCATACTGATCTTGATTGCTGAGATTTTGGCATTTCTCGCTCTAGGTCCTACCAGGACCAGACACTATCTTCAGTCAGATCTGTACCAGTACAAAGACAATGGATTGATTCACCTAAATTCACTATTAAAATGTGTACATTTAGCACTCCCATTTAAATAGAAAAAAATATATTTTAATATATTAGTCAAATCTTGGGACGCATGGGTAGCTCAATCTGTTAAGCGTCCAACTCTTGATTTCAGGATCTCAGGGTCATGAGATCAAGCCTCGCATTGGGCTCCATGCTGAGCATGGAGCCTGCTTGGGATTCTCTCTTCCTCTCCCTCTGCCCCTGCCACACTGCTCACTTAAGTGTGTGCTCTCTCTCTCTTAAAAAAAAAAATATATATATATATAAAATATATATATATATAGTCAAATCTTGCCGTTATCACTTGCACTACCCATAACTAAATTTCTAAAGTAGAAATTTACTTTCTCCATTTGAGTTCAAGTTAAGAGAAGTGGAGAAAGCAGAGCAGGAAAGGGAGGAGTAAAATAAGTTGTGTTTTCTGAATGTCACCTAAGAGTTAGAGGCAATAGGTGGGACTAGGGATTCAGGTGAGTCAAGCTCCATCAGGCTGCTGTTAGCACTGGGCACAAAGTCACACAGTCCAGATGTTTGGCATTATCAGGCTGGGATCTCTTGCTGAGTCCCTCAGTATCATGCAAGGAATCTGCTCTGGAAATCCCTGTCACAACTCAAGATAAGATAAAGGACCCAGTCAGTTGTAAAAGGTGTTCTCATCTGTTTTAAATGTTGTTATTCGAAAAGAGAGTGGATTAGTTAAGCATAGCTCACATGGGATGCATCAAGTCCAGCAAGTAAGTTTTAATTTAGGATAAAGACAATAATTTTAAACACTGGAAATGTCCCTGGACGTGTGCATTCTTTGACACTTGAAGGGGTTAAATTAGAGTCAGGCTGCTCATCTGTCTAAGGAGTTGAAGATAAGATTTATGGAGCAATTAACATAGATGGGTAATGACAGCCATAATAATGATAATCAGCATTTATGGGAAGCAATAGGATAAAGTAATACTGAAAAGTCAGCCTCGAGTTCAACCCCCAAGGATGAGAAGTTAGCTAGGCCATTTTTTGCTATGTATCTTAACTAATTTATGTAGCTCAATCCAAAATCTTAATCTTTAATAGAGGGATAATAATAACTCTAACTCATAGGAATCTTGTAAAGATTAAGATAAGGCGAGTAAAGTTAGGACATTTCCTCACATGTATACAAACTTGATTAAAAGAAAATGTATATATACTATTAAAAATAAATGATTCTTTACTGAACAACTATCATTTGCCTAATAATTACATATACATATTTTTTCTCTTGTCCTCACAATAACTCTATTAAAATTCCATGTTTCAGGCAAGGAGGCAGCACCATAGAGGTCAGAGGAAATGTGCTCATGTTAACATTACCAGCACTAGTGGAACCAGCTGTACACAGGCATGCCTGTCTCCAAATCATATACCCTTTCCATTCCAACACTGAACCACTGAGTCTGTAAGCCTAAGAGATTGCAAAATACCAAGAAATATAGAAAGAACAACATTTCACAGATGTCTGCAAATATGACAGACAATATATAGACAGGCATATAATAAATTAACCAAAAACAATCTTCTCCAAGATACATCTCCAGCAGGGTAATTTCTTTCTGTTTCATTTTTAAAAACTGAGATATGGTGTATATATAATGAAATGCCCAGGATTAACAGTAGAGATTGCAGAGTTTTGAAAACCATATACACTTGGTTAACCTACACTGCTATCAAAAAACAAGACATTTTTATTGTTTCAAAATCCCTTCCAGTGCCTGCCCAGATTGTCCCCACTTGGATTCCAGAGGTAACCACTCTTCTGATTTATATCATCACATATTTTATTAAACTGTGTTAGAAATGCTTAGTATATCACAATTTTTTCATCTGGCTTCTTTTATCAGCATAATGATTTTTAAATTCATTTATGTTATACCAGATATCATCAGTTGCATTCTTTTTTGTTGAAGAATAGTCTTTCATTGTCCAAATATACAACAACATATGAATCAATTCTCCCGTTGATGCTATTTGAGTTGCTTCAACTTATAGTTTATTATGAATAAAGCTACTGGGATTATGGTCACACATATCTTGGTCTGGACACAGCTAAGATTGTAATTGCTCAGAAATAAATTCTATATTTACCTTTATAAGAAACTGCTAACAATTTTCCAAAGTGGTTATACCATTTTACATATCTACCGAAAATGTTCAAGAATTCTAGTTGTTGTATGCCTTGCCAACATTAGTGTTGCCAGTATCTGTAAATATGTCCATTCTGGTGGAGAGTATGGCGATACCACAGACAGTTTAACTTAGCATTTCCCTGGTGAAAGGGATACTAAGCACTTCTACATGTGTTTTTGGCCAAAAGTATATCTTTCTTTGTGAAATGTTTGTTCAAATACTATGTTTATTAAAAAAAAAAAGTGGGTGATTTTCCTTTTATTTAGATGTTGGAGTTCTTTGTATATTTGGGGTATAAGCCCTTTGAAACATATATGTATAATGAATACTTTATTTCTGTCTGTGGTTTGACTATTAATTTTCTTAGCACTGACTTTTGGTGAACAGAAATTTTTATTTTGATGAAGTTCAATTCATGTTTATTTTTGTATTTTTATGATTAATACAGTCTGTTTCTTCTCTAAGAAATCTTTCCATATGCCAAGTTTACACAGATAATTCCATGTGACTTCTGCAATAAGCTAGCTTTTACCCTTGGTTTATGATCTATTGGATATTAATGTTTTTTTTGAAATTTGTTGACACATGAGATAGTCATATATATTTTTTTCAATATGATATCCAAATGTTCCAGTACCATTTGCTGAAAAGACTTTTTTTTTCCCCATGGAATTTCTCAGGTGTTTTTGTTTTTTTGTTTTTGTTTTTTTTTAATCAATTGGTGGTGCAAATGTGGACTATTTCTGCCCTATGGTAGAAAACCAAATAAGATGTGAAGCTCAATTATGTCTTACCTTTCAAGGATCATAGCTTTACATTGTTTAGAAAGAGTTACTTATATCTGGAAACTTCAACACTCCTCTATCAGAAAAGGAAAGGCCCAGGAGGCAGGAAATCAGTAAGGATATAGTTAAACTCAAAGGCATCATCAGTCAACTGGATACAATTGACATCTATAGACTACTTCAACAACAGCAGAATGTAATTTTTCTCAAGCTCACATGGGACATTCACCAAGATATACCACATTCTAGGCCATAAAAAACATTAACAAATGTTAAAAAAAAGAGAAATAATACAATTATTACAATATATATCTGCTCTCAGACCACGAAGAATTAAACTAAAAATCAACAAAAAAAGAAATTTGGAAAATTCCCAAATAGTTGGAGATTAAACAACACACTTCTAAATACATGAATCAACAAGAAATCTCAAGATAAATTAAAAAGTACTTTTAACTAAATTACCATGAAATATATAATTTAAAAAATGTGTGGGATGCAATCAACAGATGAATGGATAAAGAAGATGTGGTATATATATACATATATATATATACAATGGAATATTATGCAGCCATCAAAAGGAATGAGATCTTGCCTTATCTTATCTTATCACTTGCACTACATCATTTGCAATGACGTGGATGGAACTGGAGGGTGTTATGCTGAATGAAATAAGTCAATCAGAGAAAGACATGTCTCATATGACCTCACTGATATGAGGAATTCTTAATCTCAGGAAACAAACTGAGGGTTGCTGGAGTGGGGGTGGGGTGGGAGGGATGGGGTGGCTGGGTGATAGACATTGGGGAGGGTATGTGCTATGGTGAGCACTGTGAATTGTGCAAGACTGTTGAATCATAGATCTGTACCTCTGAAACAAATAATGCAATATAAGTTAAGAAAAGAAAAAAAAGAAGAAGATAGCAGGAGGGGAAGAATGAAGGGGGGGAAATCGGAGGGGGAGATGAACCATGAGAGACGATGGACTCTGAGAAACAAACCGAGGGTTCTAGAGGGGAGGGGGGTGGGGGGATGGGTTAGCCTGGTGATGGGTATTAAAGAGGGCAAGTTCTGTGTGGAGCACTGGGTGTTATACACAAACGATGAATCATGGAACGCTACATCAAAAACTAATGATGTAATGTATGATGATTAATATAACAATAAAAAAATTTAAAGAAAAAAATGTGTGGGATGCAGCAAAAGCAGTGCTTAGAGGAAAATTTATAGCATTGAATGACTATATTTAAAAAGAGGAAAGATCTAAAAACAATAATCTTTGTTTCCATCTAAGGAAAACAGAAGAGCAAATTAAATAAAAAATAGGAATAAGGGAGGGACACCCACTGGCTCAGATGGAAGAGCATGCAACTCTTGATCTTGGGGTTGTGAGTTCAAGGCCCACGTTGGGTATAGAGATTACTTAAAAAATAAAATCTTAAAAAAAAGGAATAAAATAAAAGAGAAGAAGTAAATGAAATTGAAAACAGGAAATCAATAAAGAAAATCAACAAAGCCAAATTCCTTAAAAAGATTTAAAAAAAAGATAAGCCTCCAGCTATACTTAAAAGGAAAAAAAAAAGTAAGAAGACATAGGTTACTAATATCAGAATCAAAAGAGGGGATATAACTACAAATACCATCAAGACCAAAAGGACAATAAAAAAGCACTATGAACAAAGCTGGGCTCACAAATTTGATAATCAAGATGAAATGGACCAATTCTTTGAAAAACACAGTCTGCCAAAACTCACACACAATAAATAGAATCTGAATAGGCCTATACCTATTAGTGAAGTTGAATCAATAATTAATAACCTTTCAAAACAGAAAGAACCAGGCCCAAGTGGGCTCACTGGCAAATTCTATCAAACATGAAATGAAGAAATTATATTAATTCTCTATAATGTTTTATGGAAACAGAAGCAGAGGGAATACTTCCTAACTCATTCTATGGGGTCAGTATTATATGAAAACCAGACAGACACTACAAGAAAAAAAAACCATAGATAATTATCTCCCATGAATAAGATGTAAAAATACTCAAGAAAATATTAACAGATCAAATCCAACAATGCATACAAAGAGTTATTAAGCATGAGCAAATTGGACTTATTTCAGGTATGCAAGGCTAGTTCAACATTCAAAATCAATTAACATAATCCTTCACATAAATAGACTACCAAAGAAAAATTATATCATCATAATAATAGATGCAGAAAAAAACATTTAACATAATTCAATAGCCATTTATGATAAAAACTGTCAGAAAATTGGGAATGGAGGGGAAGTTTCTCAGCTTAAAGAACATCTACAAGAAACCTAAAGCCAACATCATACTTGATGGTGAGAAACTCTAAGCTTTCCCACCAAGATCAGTACAAGGCAAAGATGTCCTTTCTCACTACTCTTTTTCAGCTTCCTTTTGTACTGGAAGTCTTGGCTAATACAGTAAAACAAGAAAAGGAAATAAAAAGCATACAGATTAGAAAGGAAGAAATAAAATTGTCCTTGGGAATGACATGATTGTCTATGCAGAACATTCAAAACAGTCAACAAAACAAAACAACAACAAAAAAACCCTCCAGGAACTAACAAGTGATTACAGAAAGGTTTTCAGAATATAAGCTTAATATACAAAAGTCAATCACTTTCTTATATACCAGCAATGAAAAAGAGGAATTTGAAATTAAATGCACAATATCATTTGCAGAACACTCCCAAAAATGAAATACTTAGGTATAAATCTAACAAAATATATACAAGATACATATGTGAAAACTTACAAAACTTTGATGACGAAATCAAAGTGATATTCTGTATTCATGGAATATGGAATTTAATATGGTCAAGCTGTAAGTTCTTCCCAAATTGATCTATAGAGTCAATGCAATTCCAGTCAAAATTCCAGCAAGTTATTTGATGGAGATCAACAAACTGATTCTAAAGTTTATATGGAGAGGCAAAAGACCCAGAAGAGCCAACTCAATACTGAAGGAGAACAAAGTTAGAAGACTGACATTACCTGACCTCAAGATTTACTGTGAAGCTATAGTGAACAAGATAATCTGGTATTGGTAAAAGAATAGATTCATACATCAAGAAACAGAATAGAGAGCTCAGAAATAGACTTATATACATACAGTCAACTGATCTTCGATAAAAGGAGCAAACACAATATAATGGACCAGAGATAGTCTTTTCAACAAATAGTGCTGGAAACACTGAACTTCCACATGCATATAAATAAATTTAGACACAAATCTTACACTCTTCATAAAAAATAACTCAATATGGATCATGGACTTAAATGTAAAATGCAAACTATGAAACTACTAGAAGATAACATAGGAGCAAATCTAGATGACCTTGGGTATGGTGATGACATTTTAGATACAACACCAAAGGCATGATCCATGAAACAAAAGATTGATAAGCTGGGCTTAATTACAATGAAAAACTTCTGCTTTGCAAATAAACTATTAAGAAAATGAGGGGGGCACCTGGGTGGCTCAGCTGGTTAAGCATCTCCCTTTGGCTCAGGTCATGATCCCAGGGTCCTGGGATCAAGCCCCAAGTCAGGCTCCCTGCTCAGTGGAGAGAGCCTGCTTCTCCCTCTCCCTCTGCCTGCTGTTCTGCCTACCTGTGCTCTCTCTCTATCTCTCTGTCAAATAAATATAAATAAAAAAATCTAAAAAAAGAAAATGAGAGAACAAGCCACAGACTGGGAGAAAACATTTTCAAAAGACACATCTGATAAGACTGTTATCCAAAATATACAAAGAAATCTTAAAACTCAACAATAAAAAAATGAACAACCTAATTAAAAAAGAGGCAAAGATTTAAACAAATACTTCACTAAAGAAGATATACAGATGACAGATAAACATATCAAGGGATAGTCCACATGATATTAGGAAATTGCAAATTAAAACAACAGTGAGACATGATTATACATCTATTTGAATGGCCAAAAACCAAGAAAAACCTGACATCACCAAATGCTGGCAAGGATATAGAGCTATAAATATTCTCATTTATTGACTGTTGGAAAGCAAAATGGTATAGTCACTTTGGAAGACAGTTTGGCAGTTTTTAAAAAGAAAACAAAAAACTAAACATAACTCTTACCATATAAATCAGCAATCATGTTCCTTAGTATTTTACCCAAATGAATTTAAAACTTATGTCCTCACAGAAATCTGCACATATTTATAGCAGTTTTCTTCCTAATTGTCCAAACTTGGAAGCAACCATGATGTCTTTCAGTATGTGAATAGATAAACTGTGGTACATTTAGACAATGGAATATTATTCAGCACTAAAAAGAAATGAACTATCAAGCCCTGGAAAGACATGGAGCAATCTCAAATGCATATCACTAAACGAAGAAGGCCAATCTGAAAAGACTCCTATTATTCCAACTATGCGACATGCTAGAAAAACAAAACTAGGGCAAATAGTTTGATAGAAAAACAAAATTAAACAAATGAGAAAAACAAACAAACAAAACAATGATTGCCCAGATGTCTGGGGAATGGACAGATGAACAGGAAGAGCCCGAGGATTTTAGGGCAGTGAAACTAGCCTGAATGATGGTACAATGGTGGATACCTGTCATTATACATTTGTCAAAACCCACAGAATGTACAGCACCAAGAGTGAACCCTAAGGTAGTTTATGCACTCTGGGTGATACTGATGTGTCCGTGTAGGTTCAACTGTAACACCTGTACCAGTCTGGTCATAGATGCTGATAGTGTAGGAGGCTGTACATGTGCTGGAGCAGAATATGGAAAATCTCTGTATGCTGTGCTCTAAAAAATAAAGTGTATTTTTTTTTTAAAAAAGGAGACTTAACACATTTTGTCCAAGTTGGTGGGCATATAGGAAGTAAGGTATTTGTTACTCCATGATGGCCAGAACTGGAATCCCCTTGTGTCAAATTTTATAAACAGAAGAACAAAATAGAGAAGTGCAAGGGCAAGTATTTCAGGGACAGATAGTTCATGGGTTGGGTAAGAATGGGGGTTTTAATAAGTAAGTTTAGTGAGATATGGTTATAGCAGAAATAGTGAGAGAGAGATCCATGATGAGGGTGGAAAGCAGGTTAGTGTCAGACCAAGTAAGTCATTTATATTCTATTTATATTCTAGGGGCAGATGAGAGTAGTTAGTTGCTTTTAAGCAAGGGAATGACATATTGAAATGTGTTGAAATTAATTACTTTCCAGCATTATGAATAACGGATTAATGAAGAGCAAGTTCCTGGGGCGCCTGGGTGGCTCAGTCGTTAAGCGTCTGCCTTCGGCTCAGGTCATGGTCCCAGGGTCCTGGGATCGAGCCCCGCATCGGGCTCCCTGCTCCGCGGGAAGCCTGCTCCTCCCTCTCCCACTCCCCCTGCTTGTGTTCCCTCTCTCGCTGTGCCTCTCTCTGTCAAATAAATAAAATCTTTAAAAAAAGAAAAAAGCAAGTTCCTGATGAGGAAGCTAACTCATAAGCGAGATGAGGATGATAAGATCGGGAAAAAAGAATCATCCCAATGAGACAATTACATAGGTAGCTTCAGCATGACTTAGAGATTAATTGTGTATGATCATTTAAATGGGAATTGATTGGGTATGGCCAGGAGACAAAGGAGGAGCAAAACTTCAAGAATTTTATATGATCAGCCATGTGGATGCTTTTGCCATTAGCCGAAAACACAGCAGAAGCAGCAGCAAATGGAGAAGAACCAAATGCAATAGGGTATCCCTGGAATTTAGAGATGAGGGCATTGAGTTTATATATATAATATTGAGAGTCATCAAGGTAAGGATAATAACTGCAGTTGTGACTAAGGGTATGATCTATTCTCAATATGAGAAAAGACAGGGGAGCAACACAAAACCTTCAAGAACTGCAACATTTAAAGTACATTAGAGAAAAATAAGCAGTCAGAGCAGGTGGTGAAAACCAAACATATGTGATGTTACTAAAACCAGGGAAAGAATGTTTCAATAATGTAGGAATATTCAGCAGTATTTAATGCTTCTGAGAATTCAAACAAGAAGAACTTTAAAATAAGATTGTCCAATTTTACCACTCTGAAAAATGTAATAAATAAATATGTTTTCCAAACATAAAAAAGATGAAAAATCAGCCAGGAGAGGACTTATTTCAAGCTATTATGGAATAGCCAAACTTTGTACAGTTTTAGTATGGGGAAATATGAGGGGGCCTATTCCAGATTCCATGACACTTTCAGAATTTCTGTGTTTTACCAGCAATGTAAAAAAAATCAAAAATTCTCTATGAAATTGAAGAAGACATGCATTTTGTGGAGACCTCTTCTGTTTCTTGAGTTGATATCAGTTTTATGTACTCTAAAATTAACTTATGGGGGTCACCCCTGCCCTGAGGTTGGAAAAAAAAAGGTAGCCTCAGAGCCCGTATAGATTGGCAACATTTAGCATTATTGGATTAGGCTAGATATAAAAGTCAAATAAATCCTTTTCATTGCTACAACCTTCTGCCAAATGGAAGTAATCAACCTGCAAACCCATTTATATCATAATTTTTAATATGTAAGTTTTTCCTGCAACTAGGTCACACCATTTGAATTATATTTTTCTATTCCTGCATCCAGTTAACAGACATTTACTAGGGGCTGATTCTGCATGACACTCCATCTTGGGTGACAGGAACACAAGGGTGAGTGAGTCCAAGTCTTGGTTCCCAAGAGGTTCTGCTCAGGAATGAAGCAAAGTACATAAACCTTTTTTATGGAATCATACATTTCAGCCTTTAATTACAAGCTTTGCCTTCTAATAGAGTACGATTTTAAGGGTCTGACCTACTTGTATTCCATGTCAAATCAAGAATTTGGCTGAGCAGGTATACTCTCCCCTCTGGTTTTAACAAAAGCATCAATCGTAGAGGTGGTTCTCTTTCTTTGAAATGTCTCCAGAAAGGTCTATAACAATTTTTGTTGTTGCTAATTTTAAAATTCCAAGATTTACTAAATTATCACATATGCCTGCACAAATAGTGAGAGCCTCTCTTCTCTGATCTGTGATCATCTCTCTAAGGGAAACACAGATAGTAGGTATTTGAAACACCCGGAAATCAGAGACCATTATAGGTCAGTAAGCCACACCAACTCTCTGGATTATGCCATGCTTACTTATTTTCACTGTAGTTTTAATCAAACTTGAAAGTTAATGATAGAGTAAATCCTTCCTCATAGGAAATAGTATTTACAGGTTATGAAAAGAGGGCAAATAAAAACTCACAATCCTTGGATGAAATTTAGGAGTGGTTGACTTTGGGGAATGGATTCTGAGGGAAAGCCAACTTCTAAAACAAGTGACGCTTTGTACTCTTTTCAGAAAGTCTAAATTAAACACTCTATCCTAATAATATACTATTTGCATTAAAGTATGTTTCAAATGGAATTCTTCTACATAAAAATTCATTGTTGACTAATATGTTCACAAAATACATAGAAGTTTGTTTTGCTAAAGGCAACCAGCTTTTTTCTCAAATCTGTTGTTTGATAAGCAAATATGAATGCCATTCATTCAAGGCCCTTTACCTAACACTCACCTTGGATTAGTAGACCTCTTACTTAGGTTTTCATAACAGAATAATCTTGGAAGATTTCCCAAAAATTGCAGCTGCTGGAACACACTCCCAGAAACTCAGGTTTACTGGAGTCAGGTATGTTTCTATTTTAAAAGCTCCCACAAGTGATTCTAAATCACTTGCCTTTGAAACTACTTGGTGGAAAAGAGCAGCTAGAGTGAATTTTTAAAATACATTCACCTGCAATATCTTTAAACTTCTGATTACTTGTGAGTTTAGTAATATGGGCATTTTTTAGCTGAGAAAAACTGGTTTTGAGGAACACTTAGCTTTGTCCACTTTCACCTAAACCCAAGAAAGCATGCCTTTTTATTTCATTATAAGGACGATCTGTGGGTTATATATGTGGGCTATAAATTGATATAACCACAGATATCTATTATGGAGATAGGTAGATGATGGAAAGATACATAGATAAATAGATGATCAATCAATAGATAGATAGATGATAGATAGATGAATTAAGTTGTCCAAAAGAATTCAGTTCTATAGGAAATTGTTAACAGCTTATTTGGGCTATGCATTATGTTAGGCAAAGGGAATACAAACACAAAACATGCTTTTCATCACCAAAAACTTCACAGAAGAAAAATAAGGTCAGGAACATTAGTCAATAATTGTAATACGGTATAACGGACCATAAATATAGTATAACAAATTTTGATAGGATACAAATTTGAAGGTGGAATTACAAGGTGATAAACAAGAAAAAGAAGCAGTATTTATCATTGAATACTCATATGACATTAACCTGAGGCTTGTTGTCCCCTTTTTGGTGGGAGGAAAAAGTGATAACGGATTTGCTACATCATTTTCCCTTTCATTACAGGGTTGTATATTTCCTGGGAGTGACCTCGTACATCATTAGCTAGACAATCACTAGGATGTCATTAATGGACCCCATAGCCACAAACACAAAATAGGAACTATTTTAAGTCACCTAAGTTTAGTCTGCCATGTTCATTTTACGTCTAGCTGCATGGTCACAAAACACTTTTCCCCTCCTATAGCATGAGGGAGTGCCCTGTACTGAAAGGCATGGGCTTTGAGTCAGGCATCCCAGGCTTTCCCTCTAGCCATGTACTTTTTAGGAGTTACCTTGGGTAGATTACCTAACCTCTGTGAGTCTCAGTTTCTTTACTCACAGAATGGAAGGAATAGTGCCTAAATAGGGTGTTCTGGTCAACAATTCCACCATGTGCGTTGGAAGGGCTGGAGATGGTTTTCCTATACCTCCAACAAGCGATGCTTTGACAGCAGCTGGGTGTCCTACAGTTCAACACTATTCAATTGAATCGATGCCATCTACCCAGAGACAGCATCAGATTCCATGAGTTAAGCATTCAGTCCTACAAAACTGCCCCCTTTCCCCCCACCCCTCTCCAGCTGTCAGTCGCAAGGCAAGGTAGTTAGTTACCTGTACTTCTGACCAACTGGCTATAAATCAGAGGTTCTTGTGACCCACTCCTTGGGTTTAATTAATTTACTAGAGCAAGTCACAGAAGTCAGAGAAACATTTTACTTACTAGGTCACCGGTTTATTATAAAAGGATATAACTCAGAAACAGCCAGATGGAAGAGATGCATAGGACAAGGCATGGGGAAAGGGTGTGGAGCTTCCATGCTCTCTCAGAGCCCACCATTGTCCGCAAATCTCCACTTGTTCACCAACCTGAAAGCTCACCAACCCTAGCCCTTTGGGGTTTTTATAGAGGTTTCATTCCATAACCATGTTTGATTAAATCATTGACCAGTAAAGACTGAACTCCATCTCCCACTCCTCTCGCCTTCCTGGAGGTGAGGGGTGGGACTGAAAGTGCCAATCCTCTAATCACCAGTTTGGTTGTCCTGACAACCAGCCCCCACCCTGAGGTTACCTAAGGTCTTTCCAAAAGTCATCTCATTAACAACAAAATACACCTTTATCGCTCTTATCACAGGAAATTCCAAGGAATTTAGGAGCTGTGAGCCAGGATCCATGAACAAAGAACGAATATATATGAGAAATATATTTTGGTCATTTCTTATATACAATATCCCAATGCCTGGTTTATTGGGTTCTTATGGATTAAATAAAATGACAAAAAATTTTAAGCCAAATGTCTGACCAATACATGTTTGGTAGGGATTTGGTACTTTTTATTTTTTCCTTTTAATCTGAAGAGATCATCATTGGTTGATAATGATCTCGACCATTGGAGGAACTATGCATGCCAATGTCTTTAACAATTACATAAAGCAGACCACTTGGTGGTGGTAGAAGACATTGATGCATTTGAGGGCTACATTAAGAATCTTCCCTTAAAACAAAGGGTTCTCTTCTGTGGTTGTGCACAGCCAAAGACTATTTTAGCTACCATTTGCATTGTATTTTATGCCACTTAATATTTTTCCTCCTCTTGGGTTTGGCCT
The DNA here is from genome assembly GCF_003265705.2 of Callorhinus ursinus. NCBI lineage: Eukaryota > Metazoa > Chordata > Mammalia > Carnivora > Otariidae > Callorhinus > Callorhinus ursinus. Next base: position 77,269,888 of record NW_027397067.1, on the reverse strand, counting down.
GGGAAACAAAAGGTTGAATTAAAGAGTTGGCAAAAAAATGAGTTTCTAATTTTAACGTATTGCATTACAGGAAGAAAATCTTTCACATTTATCAAATTGGCTCATTGAAATAATTTTAGTTTCCTCTGATGAGTTAGCTGGCACAAGAAATACACCACCAGCTGCATTGTTTTCTTCACTGGTGCTCATCATAAAGAAGCATGGAAGCCACCTGTCTGATTGCTCAGCTCAGCTGCCCTTGACTTGACCAAAAAAAAAAAAAAAAAAGGCAGAAAAGGAAGTAGGCTTTGCAGAAACCATTGAAATGATGACCATCAATTGTCCAAGCTTCTGACAATTTAAAGCAAATCAAAACAAAACAAAAAATTCTTCTCAGTATAAGATAGGATCTCTATTTGTATGCTTATTTTTTATTTTTTTAAAGATTTTATTTATTTATTTGAGAGAGAGAGAAAGCACATGAGGGGGGGAAGGGTCAGAGGGAGAAGCAGACTCCCTGCTGAGCAGGGAGCCCGATGTGGGACTCGATCCCGGGACTCCAGGATCATGACCTGAGCCGAAGGCAGTCGCTTAACCAACTGAGCCACCCAGGCGCCCTCTATTTGTAGGTTTAGAATTTGATTAGCTCAAGGGGAAAAAATTGTTTTCCAGAATTCTTCAAAGCTCACCCAAAATGCCAACATGCTTTTTATTTTTTAATAGAATATGTTCCATTAGAATAAAGTTCAAAGAGACCAGGGATCACACTTATTTTATTTCTGCTGTATCTTCAGTACCTAGAACAATAACACACTGTAAGCGTCCACTAGTATTTATTGGATAAATAAATGAGGCCAATGATATCTCTTCTCCAGAGTGTTTTTATAGAGTGACTTTTTAATACCCCAATGCTATAACACAAATGACTGAATTTTATAAAGAAATACCAGTGCCCAATCCAAGAACAGATAGAATTGAGCCAACAAGCTCATATATTGTTATGATAGCCTATGAAGAAGCAATAAATGTGGCAATATTTCAATATTTCAACAGAAGAGACTTTTTAAAATTATATGCCTTCTGCCCTACTAAACCCACTTTCATTTCATTTTCATTGCAGGATATTTTTTGTATCCTGAAAGGATAATCCTAAATTTGGGGGAAATCTGTCACATACAATTCTCATGGTTTCACGATAAAGTATTTTTTTATTTTAAAGATTTATTTTTTTGAAAGCAAGAGCGAGAGAGAGGGAGAGAGAGAGAGAGAGTGTATACATGCGTGCGGGGAGGGGGGATGGGGAGGAGGGGAAAAGGAGAGAGAGAAAAACCCAAGCACACTCCCTGCTGAGGGCAGCGCCCAATGCAGGGCTCAATCCCAGGACCCTGAGATCATGCATGAGCTGAGCCAAAATCAAGAATCAGATGATTAACTGACTGAGCCACCCAGTCACTTCTAAAGTTTTTATTTAAATAGAGCTAGCACAAGCTTAAAAAGCCAACAATAGGGAATGATTAAAATATGGAATATAATACAACTATTTAAAATGATGTGGTCATAACCTGTGCTATTCTATGGTTTTGAAATTCCATACTGGGTGCTTGGGTGGCTCAACTGATTAAGCATCTGCCTCTGACTCAGGTCATGATCCCAGAGTGCTGGGATCGAGTCCCACATTGGGCTCCCTGCTCAGTGGGAAGTCTGCTTCTCCCTCTCCCTCTGCCCCTCCCCCTGCTCCTTCTCACTCTCTCTCAAATAAATAAATAAAATCTTTAAAAAAAAATAAGAAATTCCATATCTTAGGTGATAACAAGTAACCCAAGCCTCCGATTTTCTTATTAACCAACAGATAAAAGGGACATGGGCAGGGAGGTAAATATTAGATACTAACTGGGGTATTATTTCAATTCCCAGGTTCCAAAGGCAAGACAAGGTGTCTGAATGAGGGCAGGACAGATCCCTGGGTAGCAAACTACAGAATCAATAAATATCCAAAAAGTATCCAGGGAGGAAAACAGAATTAGACAAATCCTCAGTATAATGATCAGAGAAGAGAGGAGAAAGTCATAGCTCAGGCAAGGGAATAGCAGCAAGTAGAGACAAAATAAAATAGATTCCCTGTTGGGCATAATGTGGAGGGTAGTGCAGAAAATAGGTCAATATACTTATGAGGAAATGTGTCTTGTATACAGCAAGAGTCAAGAGAAATATGTCAGTAAGATATACTGAGAACAGAGCTTCAAGAGAAGGACCAAGGAGAAAGCTTCCTTCCTTCCTCATCTCCTACGTGTTAAGTTATGCCCTACTTACAGCACTGTGTATACACTGATAAAAAAACAAAAAACAAAAAACAAGAAACTGACTGGTCTCCTGCCTCACAGAGCTTAATTATCCTTATAACAGAGCTATGGCTATCCAAAATTAGTGCTTTAAGAGAAGACTTGAATGAAAGCATTCAGGGAAAATCCACAACACAAGCTGATGAGAAGGAAAGAAAACTGGGTTAAGAAGGATAATGGTTTGGGGGAAATAAATCGTATTACAGAAAAAAAAAAAAGTCCCTGCAAGTTTATCCTGACATTCAGTTTTCAAATAGATAGAGAATGACACTAACAATTTTGTGGTCTAAATTTTCTTACATTGTTAATGATTATTTTTGGACATAAATTTCTTGTATTTAATTGGACAGTAAATACCACATGGATTAGAATCATGTCTTGCACTAAGAATCTGTAGCATAGCATATCCAGCTATATTAAAATCTGAAACATGTTGACAATGATGATGACTAAGGGTTGTGATAGTAATCTGTACTTTATAGGTATGTTTCACTTAATTCTTATAATATGTGAAGAAATGTTTATTATTAGTCATGTTTACATATGTGGAATAACAAATAGCTATTTTAATTAGTTATAATAGCACCTTATTTTACTGGTGCTTTCACTTTTTGGACTTCTATTTGAAGTGTCATGATAATTATATGAATACTCTTTTATTAGTATCTTAGGAGGGCCTATCTGATAGGGGCAGTAAGAGAGCTAATCCAAAATGGTGCCAGTGAAATTTACATAATAACCCTGTCCGGTTTCTGGCAGTCACTGTATAGCAGGATGTCATTGAGAAACAAACTCTATGCCATATGGACAGCAATGTGGACATCAGACATGGGTAGGGACATTCAGGTGAGTTGTGAGCTACATTTCCAGTGGAAAACTTGAGAAGTTTTGTACAACAATGTATCCAGAAGCCTATTTCTGTGGATGGTGTCAAGGTCACAGGGTCAAGGAAATGATGCTTGCTGAATGCTGTGGCCCTGTAGGCTCAGTGATGCACCCTGTACTGACCATAGGTATCTGAGAAGCATGGAAGTAACAAACCAGCCTGGTTCCAGGCCCCAGACCCTGGTGATCTGGCTCAGTAATTGAACAAAGATAATCATACGAAGAAGAGCATCAGATAATTCATCTGGAAGGAGCCAAGAGAAGCAGAGGCTGATGGTGAGCAATCTTATTTGATTAATTATGGGTGACCTGGCACCACATATGCAAAGGATGTCAGTTAAAATGTTAGCCATCTTAGAGAAGAGAGATTTTATCTTACTTTTTTTTCCTCCAACCACAAAATTATGTAAATTTTACAACACTCTAATTTGAGAAACCATCCTAACTAAAGAAGAAAATGATTAAAGTCCTTTCTGTTTTAAACATTGATGTCCTGTTCAAAAATAAATAATCATATCCACTCGTTTCACCCCTTGCAATTTTAACAACAGCAACGTTCTCAATTATATTAGAGAGAATTACAACACACCAATCCAAACAAACATAACAGGTATTGACAGACCAAAGGCTGCAGGAGCATGTCATGAATGTTGTAGCATAGAAAATTTGCAAAATTGACAGTCACATTCTCATTTATACATAAAATGCATGCTATGTAGGTCAGATAAGCTATATCTATGGGGGAAATAATCACTTCATATAGTCAGTGGATTTAATGGCTGAGGAAGTCTTCAGTAACTCTTCTTCTAAGAGACAATTTTAGAGATAAAATCTTGCAACTCATTATAATACCAGGTACTGGAGGACTGTGGTTTTGGATCACTGGAGATGTTTATGGGTCACTGCTTGGTCGTCTTCTTTATTGATAACATTCCTGCCTTCTAATGTCTCAGCAGTGACTGTTTATGAACTGCTCAGAAAATATTCTAATTGTTAATGCTCATTACTCCAGGACAACACTGCTGATTTTTCCTTTCTTACTGGGAGATCAATCTGGCTGGTAGTAAACAAATTTTAATGGAAAGAAAAGGTATGGCTGAAGCCTGGGAAGACAACAGGACTTGGTGTTTGTGAAAGATGTGAGCATATCTGGTTCTTCTGCATAATGGTTTTATGACCTTAGGCAAGCTGCTCACCTCTTTACTCCGAAGGCTGGTGATAGTCCCTGTCTTTCCTATGTTATGGCATCACTTGTGACCCATACTTTTTCTGGTCTTTGACGTGTCAGTATTCTAACCACATTCACACCCTGGTCACGTATGTATACTGTGGTCATATATGTATCACATGTCACTGCTTCAGAAACAAATATGGGCATTTTTTGTTATTGTTGAAATAAAACCCAGTCCTTTATTATTGGGCATTTCTAAGTTTATAGGCTATAGTTTTCCTTCTCACCCCTTGATCCTGGTGATTTGGATGAACACTACTCTGTCTCATGCAACTTATCTTCTCACTTGACTATACAGAACTGTCTCTCTAAGCCCTGCAAACACATCAACACAGATGACAGCCACACAACTCCAAATCCCAAGCCACCTCTTCCACCTTCCTTCCAATACCTCAAAAAGAGGCGGATTTGATATTCCTTACAGTTAAGACAATGGTTGTTAAAGCACTTTGTGGACAAAAGGCCAGGCCACAGCATAAAGATGAGGCAGATAATGATCAGTTTGACAATTACTTATTGAAAGCCTCCTATGTAAAAGGGAGTGTGTGTGTGTGTGTGTGTGTGTGTGTGTGTGTCTTACAAATTTAAAATAGATTTAGCAATTAAAGAAAATTATTTGGAAGATGCAAGCCGTGGCTCTTCCCTTGATGCAAGGCAGAAAGATAAGAGAAAAAGGAAATGATGAATACTGTTACAAGGAACAAAAGGCACGGAGGAGAACACAGCTGGTCCCAGGCCCTCAGCTATATAGTGTTGCAGCAGGAAGCAGAAGTGAATTATCCAGGCCCTTGGTGTAGGATCTTACCCTTTTGTGAGAGGGCAGAGTGTAGTGCTGCTGGAATGAAAACCACCACTTGCACAACTGGCTTCTCAGCAGAACCATATATTCAACCACGTGCTGGTCCAGATCTTTTTCTTGCACTTTTCTTTGAAGTCAGATAAAAGTATACATCCCTGGTCCTACTTCTTCCCTAGCATTGCTCTAGTTACATCTCATAATCCCAGAATAGTTATTATACCCCACAAATGACTAAAATACGTCAACAAGTAAACAAAAAATGCTACTGAATATATGACTTAAGATGATCTCAATTGCAAGCAACAGAAACTGGGCTCAAAAGAAGCCCAATCAGTAAAGCAGTTTGATACATTGACAACAGGAAGTCCAAGTCACTTATAATGTAGGCATGATTCCAGCTTCTTTCTCTGTCTTTGATGTGCTGACTTGAGTATCAGTTTCCTCCTAAGCCTGATTCCTAGCATCATAATAGGGTGATCAAACAGTCTGGTTTGCTGGGAAAGACTCAGTTTGTACACTTTACACAGGATAATCATTAACAGTGCTCCTGTTGTCTCAGAAGTGTCCTGATTTGACAGATGATAAATTATTTGGTCACCTAAGTCATATTTTTGCTGCTAGTTGCAAATGGGGACACATTGCTCCTCATATCCAATGGGAGAAGGACAGATGCTCTTCCAAAAAAGTGAGAACTAACCCATAAGCCTCTGAAACCTCTCTCCTCTCATATTTGGCTCAAATTGTAATACAAAGGACGCAATGTTTATTACAACAAGGATACCCATCCTGGAACTGGGATCAAATCCTAAGTCACATGGACTATATCAAAGAGGGATGGATATGTGGATAGCATTTGAGTTTTGTTAGGAAAGAGAAATAAGAAATGCAGAGTGGAGCCATCATATTCCAAGTCCTTTGTAATGAATCTGCTTCCTACTCTCAAAAATCTTAATAAAGTCACATGCTATAATGATAGTGAGACTAGATAGAACTACAACCAGACTATGAGAGACTTCAGTGCAAGGTAAGGATGATAATGTACCACTCTTAGTGTTTCTGTGTGTAGCTCAGGGCTCTAAAGGAAAAGGTGCTTGATGTATGTTTGCTGATTGACTACGGGAAGGTCCAACTCACAAGCCCTGCCACTCAGACTTTGCTCATCTTATTCCAAGCACATGACAAAGTTAATGTGAAAACTTCAAATGAAAAAGTAGATTCCCTCATGCAAACTGCATTAGAAGTCTCTGTTATATCAACATAATCAAAGCTTTATTCTTTATGAAAGGGCTGTGAGCATTCCTCAGGTAAAAATGTCATTCCCACTGAACTGTATCTCTGTATCTCTGAATATGTTCCATTCTCTTTTCCCTAACCCTGTGTTTGATTTCAATCATCTATGGCAATATATTTTTAATAGCATTTATCCCTTTATGTTGTGGTTATGTTTTTAAATTTCTGCATCATTTAATTATTCAATATGTATTACTGACCACCCACTATGTTTTGGTAGTAATTTAGGCACAAAATAAACAATAGTAATAGCAGGCAAAGTCCTTGTTTCCATGGCGTTTATATTCTTCCAAAAGATAGTCATTAAGTTAATGAATACATAGTATGTGAGAACGTGATATGTGCTCTGGGGAAGGGTAAAAGGGTAAGCAGAACTGGGAGTGCCAAAGGGGTTGGGGAGGAAGGTGTTCCAGAAAAGATATCTAGAGGAAGTGACGGACCAAGCCATACAGGTGTCTATGGAGTATTTAGAGGTCCTGAGGTCCAGAGTCATGATTTATCCATCTGTATGTCCCCAGTGCCTAGCATTGTGCCTGCAAGGAGCAATTCGATAAATGCTTGCTGAATGCATCTAGTTCTTATAATTATTCTTTATAGCATAATATTTAATATTCTGATCCCAATGATTGGATTGATTTTAGTTCCACCAGGACAAGGAGAGAACAAAAAACCTCTAATCTCTCTTCATACCATATATGTGACATATATTCTGGGCTTAACCTGACCTTCATAAATAGAAACACAGTCATAGAGGGCACATCATTAACCAATGGTTTTTCTGATGATTAATTCAAAGAACCTCTAAATACATATGACCCTATTTTAATTCTTCTGATGCTGTTTGCCTCTGTGCTTTATGGCACAAAGGAAGCAGCTACTAAAGTGATCATATTACACTGGCTCCAGGAATTAGCAGTCATATGATGTGCCCATTATAGAGTAAGTAATAAATATTGCTAACGTTTTGTAGTGGCTACATAAATCTGCCTAGATAATATTTTTCTAAAATGTTCTCAGATTCTCTATATCAAGTATATAGAAATCCACCTGCCCTGAAATTGCCCTTTATTGGATGAACAGGCAATCTGAACTATTATGCAAATGTGACCTTCTGGAAAGTAGAGGAGCAAAAAAAGAAAAAAAGATACCATCAGCTGTCCAAGAGTATTTTGCCTACACTTCTTTTTTGAATAAAGAAGCGAATTTGAGCTATGGAGCTCAAGTATAATAATCAAAATCATCACTTACATTGTGCGGAGTAGTATTTGCATAAAATATATCTTTCTATCATTTCATTTTCAGTCTCTTTGTATGCTTATATTTTAGATGTCTCTTCTAAAAAAAAATAAGTGTAATTGAATTCCATTTCTGTGGTTGTTGTTCATGTGCTATGTAACTTGACAATCATTGTAGTTTTGAACGGAGCATTTAATCCTCTGAGACTTAAAATGATTATGTGCACATTTCAATTTTAATTTGTCAACTTCTTCTGTACTTCCTACTTGTCTTATATGTTCCATCGTTCTCTCTTCTCTTCTTTGTATTCATGTTTTCATTATCACTTCACTTCTCCCTCTGGTCGTGTCTAAGTTACATGCTGTATTGTGAACATTTTCCTATTCTCTAAGAAATTAAAACATGCATAGCTAATTTGGTACAATTAGACCCAAACCACACTATCTTCAGAACACGTTTTCATTCTGCCCCCTCAGATTTCCATTAATATGGTTGTCATTTAATTCTGTTCTATTTATTTTAATCTCACAAATATCATTATTCCACACCATAATTTTGTTATCATAGGTTGTCTGTGGGCATCTCTTGTAAGCCCTACCCCTTTCTCTGCCTCCCTTATTTGGGGTGAAGGTAGAAGCCTTAAACCACATTTCCCGAGGGCTCATGTACCAGCAAGGACACTGTTTTAATTCCATCATTGGGAAGCACTCACGTAGCATGGCAAATCAAACAAGAGGCAGACACCATCATTGTGCTGGCTGGGTTATGGGCCTGGTTGTTGGGAGGGCAGGTATGTGGTTTTTGGCAGAAGGAAAACTTGAGGTTGTGGAAGTGGTTTTCAGGCAACTTCCTACAAACCACTCCTCAGCGAGTGTTATGTCACCGAGGGAATTTGTGGTGTCTTAAAATGTTTGCTATTTATGACTCTTAATCTCTGAGAAGCAGCTTCTCCCATGTTCACTAATCTACCTCTCTTAGAGTTTTTATAAGCCTCTATTTCTCTTGATTTAAAATACTTTTGAAACACTTCAGGTGTTTTCTTTTTCCCCATATACCTTGACTCATAGAGTATTTAGCACGGAAATCTGTTCTATGAAACATACCTTCATACAGGGGAATGTATGGTAAACTATTTGACTTGATTAAATCTGAAACAGTAAACTCGCCACTGTGAGTAATTTAATACTGTATCCCTAAGTAAAAGTAAGCTAAATTCTCACCTTTACTTACCCAAGATGAAATACCTACTGTAGACAAGAATTTGGAACACCAGGCTACTGTTGAAATACAACAATATGAAAAAATAAAATAAAATAAGGGCTATAAAGTCTATGAGTAGAATTCTTTTTTTTTCTTTTTCTTTTTTTTTTTAAGATTTATTTATTTATTTGAAAGAGAGAAAGCAGTGGGGAGGGGCCGACAGAGAGGGAGAAAGAGAATCCCAAGCAGACTCTGTGCCGAGCATGGAGCCAGACGCGGCACTCTATCTTGACTCTGAGATCACGACCTGGGCGGAAACCAAGAGTTGGACGCTTAACCACTAAGCCACCCAGGCACCTGTTCAGGTAGAATTCTAACCCGGATTGCACTGGAGAGCTTTCAGAAAGTAAATAAGAAACTCAGAGCTTCCACACCTTTCCTTAAGGCCTTGTCAGAGACCCGGAGGGCTTCCATGAAAGTCCTGAAGGAACCTCCTGATAGTGTCAATGCTTCCTAGAGTTGGATCCTGTGACACTTCCTGTTTCCTAGGAGACAAATGGTGAATAAAGATACCGGTACAAGTAGTTCATCTGGGTGTGATCTCAGGAAATATCAGTAGGGCAGTGGAGAGCTGAGACAGGGAAGGCAAGGCAGCCAGGACAGAGTGTGTACCTATGCACAGTAATGCTGTGGGTACCTGCAGCTTCATCTTGCCGGGAAATTCTGGGGATCAGTGCAGAGCAGGCAACTGGGATTCTCCCTATCACCTCCAACGGTGAGGCATGTTCGTAGATGAATATCAGTCAGCCGTTAGTGGGTGGTCACAGAAGGTCGAGAGGGTCTCATTCTCCACCTTTATTCCCCACCGGAGAAGATTCCCACCACCAGAGAGAGTTCTGGCAAAAGATACAGCTGCTGTTACCTGGAAGACTGCTAATGAACACCCTAATGTTACAACTCAAGAGAACTGGAGAGGACGTCCACAGTGTCTACCACATACAGAGTCTACAATTAAGATGAAGGTCTCCATTGTGGGCTTGAGGGCATTAATTGGAGAAAAAAAAAAGATGATCTTAAAAATTCTGAATTTGTTTTATATGGATTACAAAGAATCTGACTACCTCAAAGCTGCAAATCTCGCAGAGACTTGCAGTCCAGCCCCTCTTCCTCTTACTTGAGAACTTTTTAAAGTCTTCCAAGTACCTGGTGAGGGGTTGATAATTATTCTCTTCAAGGCACACCTATATCTTCTTAGCACTCCAGACCCGTAACCAGAGTTACAAGCTATAAACTCTCAGTGGCATGAGGACATTGTTCTTTGGGTTTTATCCACATATTTACAACATCCTTTGTTCTTCATTCCTTCTTGCAAATTCAACATTCCATCTGAAATATCCTCCCAAAATACATCATTTAGAATTCCCTTCTAAGTCTGCTAATAAAAGAGAAGGAAAATAAAAAAAACCATCAATGAGGTTTTGGTTTATCTGAAAATATCTTTATCCTGCTTTCATTTTTAAAAAAGATATTTTTTGTATATGTAATTTATTTTTTCTATTGAAAATAGCACTGGTCTTTTAATATTGCTTTTGAAAAGTTAACTGACATTCTAACTGCTCACCTGGGTAAGCACACTGTTTTTCCCTACTCCTCTCTTCAGCTTCTTAAAATTTTACTTCTTTCGTTTTGTGTTCTACAGTTTCTCTATGACGATCTTATTGTGAAGAGTTATTTATTTACACATATATTTACTTACATATTCATTCCTCTTACAGATTCTTTATGCTTTTTCAAAATTATGTCTATGGCTAGTTCTGAAAAAATATAAGCCACTATCACTTCATTACCTGCCCCATTCCCTTTTTTGTATCCTTCATTTCAACAGACCATCCTGTGAACTATCTCGGAAGGAAAAGAAGCATTCATACAAGTAATTAGGGGATGTATAAAATTACTGGTGTTTATATCTCCCAAGGATTGAGAGATCACGATATATCAGTAACAATACTCAGTGACTGAGTGACTGCTGTGGTGTAGCTGAGCTGAGTTGGGTGGGCAGCATGCCACGCATTTGGTTAATGCTGTGATAGATGCAAAAGTGTGACTCACTCCTTCCCCAGATGAAACCATCTTAAATACTCTGGCTTTGTCTTTGCCTATGGGAAGTTTTACACTGGATATTGACTTGCAAGCAAGATAATCCCAGGACTGAGAATCACATTGAATCATTTCGAGTGCCAGGATTTGAATAAATGGAAAAATAATGATCCTTGGCTCCAGACAGCGATTTTGGGTTTTAATGATTACATACAAAATGTTCTGATGCTGAAGCTCATACAGTTGTATATTTGCTAAAATAAAACATGCAGCACTGGGACTCAAGTACAAATTACGGCCACTTTAGCAAAGTCTGCAGGCAGGGGTAAAGAAGAGTAGAAGCATGATATCCTTTCTTTTATAATCGATGTAAAATAAATCACAGCAAAGAGGAAAGTGACATACTATTTACATCAAAATTTAAGGAAACAGGAGGTTCAAGCTAAGTAAATTTCTTAAATAAATGAAGCATGTCTTTTTGGTTATATTTTAGAAATAGAGCTTTGAAAGAAATCCTTTCAAGTGATTGTGGTTGCTAGCCCTCCTCCCCATCAAACTGAATATACTGATCATAATATGAATGCTCTTTAATCACACAAGGGGCATTTTTGCATATAAGGCATTTTCCGCTATGCTGCAAACATTTGTTTCTGAGGACCCTTCTTTCTCTTGTCCTTTTCAGAGTCTGCTTCACTGCCAGTTTTTGCCCCCCAAACCCTCATATTACTACTACTTCCAAGGGCATTTGTCTATAGTTTGATATAAAATGGAAAGTGTTATATAAATTTGGTAATGTTTATAGCAAAAATAATGATAATGACAGTCTTTGTTAACATTCGCCTATTGTTCTGTTTCAATATCCAATTATCCACATATGATGAGGTTAGATTAAGGAAGGACCAGTGCCATTGGAACTGTCAACACCCCAACTTTTCAGTGTATGCTACCATCTTTGGCACAGTCCCCATGTCCAGCCACATTACATTTCTTGCCATTTTATTATGGGTCCCACCATTTCCTCTGACTACAAGTCCCTACATTCTCTACATTTCCATAAGCCATTCACCATTAATTCCAGATCACAGAAAGTATATTGCTTCCTTGACAGTTTCCCATAGCATCCTCATTATACTGTTCTTAGTACGATCCTCAGTGAACTGTGCTAAATTAAACACACATCTGCCTCCATCCCAGAGATTGGGCCCTCCTTGAGAACAAGAATGGGGTCCATTTACATTTCTGTTCTCAGGACTCAGTACAGCACAACAGGTGGCTGCTAAAGGGATATTTGCTGGAATGAATCACAGAAGAGCTTTTTGTCCGAACTCGGTTGCCACTTAATCGTCAGCCGCATCCAGTTTGAAATAGACAATTTTGTTTTCATTCACAGCTCACACATTAATTCAACAACAATGTACCCAGCCCTTATTATGTTCCAGCATAATTCTTTTCTCCCAACCCCCGCCTTGACTGACAGTGTCAGTAGACAGGGTGGCCCTGGGGTGGAAACAAGAAGAACAGTGGGTAATAATCAAAGCAACGTTGGAGGCACTCCACCCTCGGAACTCCAGAGAAGGAATAAAGGAATCTGCCAGTTTGCTCTCTCACTTTTTTTAAGATCATCTGAAAAGGGATGGCAACAAATAGAGAAGATGCTGTGCTCCAGCAACACCAGCTTCCTCCAGTCTCTCAAATACTTGAGCTTTTCTTTTCTCCCACTTCAGGCAGGCCACGTGATTGCTATGGTGGGGCTGAAGCACGTTCGCATTCGTGGGCCCCTTACCCCCACAGAAAAAAATAAAAATTATATTTTATGATTGAATTGGTATGAAGTCTAATATTATCCAGGCTGGATTTTATTCATTTTATTCTTCTGATTTTCAAAACTATTAAAACATTTGCATGGCCCCTCAAGGCATTGTGGGCCATAGGCTACTATGCCTGACGCCGAGGACACTAGACCTCAGGGCCTCCCTCTGCCGTGCATCCTTCCTGCTAAGGTGATCTTCTTCTTTGTTGTTCAGACCTCAGCTTAAGTTCAAATACTCAGACAGTCTTTTCTGGACCTCTGCAAGCAACCCGCCACCCACTTCCCAAATGAAATAAAAGCCCTTGGCACCATCACTCTCCTTTAGCAACTGCACACCCTTCCTGTGCAGTAATTTTAAATTCCTTTTCTATGTAAATAATTATTTAATTAAAGTCTACCTCCTCTAGTAGACTGTCAGTTCTCCTGGAAGACAGGAGATGTACCTGTTGCTTTCTCAAATCAAATCAAATGTTAACTTGTAGACCTTTTTCTTCATTTACGAAGCAATTCACTGTGCCTTCAAGAAGAAAGACCCCTCTAAGTTGTTCTAAAAATAGGACAATGGCCAAATGCCATAGTTTGAAGGAAAAAAATGTCCCTGGGCTCTGATAAAAGCAATCATTTTGAATCACTGTCCTGCCACTGCCTTGTTATGCAAACATAAGCCAGTCCCTTCCTGTGTCTAAGATTTACTTTTGCTTCTGTTTTAATTTATAAAACAGAGATCACAAAGCTGTACAAAGCTATTGTAAGAATCAAATAAGGTACATAAAAAGAAAAAAAGTCTCTGGACAATGTTCCTATCTGGAAGATGGGGGAGAAATCCCTGTAAGCCTTCTGTTTTGGGAACGCATGGGGGCTGATGGCACTATGCCCTTGAGTAAACATGGTTCTTTCACAGTGGTGAGTGAAATTGCCTCGTACAACTGTACAGAGCTGTCAAAGCAGTCACCATGGCTATTATCCTAGCTTCTGTATGTATTATGAATTTGTGAATCTGTATCATGTTTCCTCTCTGTTTTACAATCATCTCTTTCGGTGTACCCATTTGACTTCCTCTGCCCTTTGAGATTGATGGTAGGTACCCCTTGCTGGTGCTCAGGTACCAATGCTCCTAGAAAGACCACAAGGAGAGCACTGTAGGTTGTTTTTAGCCTGTTCAACTACTGAAGCAGTGTGTGAAGAGCCGGTCCCCCAAGCACCTTGAACACAATGCTATCAGAAAGAAGAACTAAATGAGTTAGAAAAGTGTAATAAATCTTGAAAACCATCTTTTGGAATGGATCCAATCTGACATTTGAACGAAGAAGGGAGTACTATTGGGGAATGAACAAACAGGAGCATGGCTGACAATTCAAGGGAAAGCAAATTAGATGCTACATTGCAAGAGGTTTGGAGAATTGGTTAGCAGGTCTCTGCATCCTGACAGAGATGAATGCATTAAATAGATCATAGGAAGAATGTTTGCTAAGAGCAAGAATAATCTATCCACAGTGAAGACTAAAAAAATAGATACCTAGAGGAAAAAAAAAGGTTTTGCCTAATAAGATCAGTTTCTCCTTTTAGAAAGAGAGGCAAACAAGTTACCTTTAAAAGAAAAAGAAAACGTTTCTGACCACGGTGCATGGAACAGATTAAAATATTTTGCTAAGGCAAGTATTTAAAATGATAGTGTTTCTGTTGCCGAGAAAAACTGAAGTGTCACATAACCTTAAAGCTCTGTCAACTCAAATCTAAAATGACCCCATATTTATGTGGAGCCTTTTAGAATTTTTAACCCATACAACAAGGCATTGCACCTTTATCTGCAGGCAGCTGGGAGACCTTTCTTAAACATCCAGCTCACTCAATCTACTCTTCGAGCAATCACAAAGATTATATGAACAACATCACTTATTCATTCGTTGTTTCATCTGATTGGGATACAGGCATTGTGTTAGATGTGTGGAAGACAGATGTTAACAAGGGAAACAGAGTCTCTGTCTCTTTGGTGCTTCTACCCCAGTTCAGAGGGGCATCCAATTTCTAAGGAAGCTGACAAGTAAGATAAATTTAAGGGTAAAGAAAATGGAACAGCATGATGAATTGGAGTGTCTTTCGGGCACCTTGGACTAGGGTGGTCAAGGAAGGTCACCTGAGGAGGTGATACTCAGGGGAGATCTGAATAATGTAAAGGAAGATGGCATGGACCTCTTGAGGGAGTGGGTGAAAGGGGAAGAGAAATGAAATGGGAAGAAGGAAAAACAAGTATAAGGAATAAAAAGAGAAACTTTTTTGGTATAAGGCAAACAAAACAAGGTGGGGAGGGTCAGGCAGTGAGGGGGAGGCAGGCAGGATCCCTGTAGGGCGGAGGACAGTTAAGGGATTTGACATTTTTTCTGGGCACTCCCCCTGCAAAAACTGACCTACTTTCTCTTTGTATCACACTGCTTCCAAGTTATGAGTACAAATGCGTAAACCACAGTTAAGGGATATTATTACTTCTCAGCCTGTATGAAGTTTACAAGCTCTTTCACATGCATAACTTCATTAAATCCTTTTAGTAGGCATGAACAAGGACTTTCCAGTGTCAGGAAAGTCCTTTTGTCCTTCTCAAACTGGTAAGCTTCTTCTGCACCCAGTTTGCACATTCTTTCCTGACATCATTAACAATCTAAAGCATTCTCCCCTCCCCCCAGCCCCTGTTCCCATAATAGACTTTTGTAGAACACATATTATTATGCCACATGACAATCACTGAGCATCTTGTGCATCTCTTATTGGACTACCAGCTCAACACAGTGACTATGCTTTTGTCTTTAGTGACTCATGCAGTATCTGTCTGTGGGTTCACTGTGAACAGACAACAAAGGAAGGGCTTTATAAAAGTCAGAATATATGTATTCTTTTCAATTTCAGTTTCTTTTAAACCATTTCTAACCTTAGTTTTGTCTAACACTTCCTGAGTGCCCTTCTCCTTTAGGTCCTGAAGTACCTGCTGTTAAGACACTAATGTGTTGTTAAGGTGTTCATTGTTTCTAATGACTTCACATAAAAGCCCAGACAGCTAACCCTTTGCATATTAAGCAGGAGCCACTTAAAGAGAGATTGTCTTAACTCAAGGTGGTCTAGATTCCAGACTCTGGGGAAGACAGTGTGAGACCATCACTTGTTATCACTTGCCTAATTTCCCCTTTATTCAAAAAGATCTTGGATTCATCTGATCCCATGTTTATAGAGATGATACAAAGAGCCAGGCAGTGGGTTAAGCGCTAGGGTTAGGGATGAACGGGAAAGACACCCCTAATGATGTCGAGTAAACACACAATTACAAAAGTGCCTTCTATGAAAGCAGTAAGCACAAGGTGTATGATGGCACACAGAGGTGTGGGTCTTTCCATTGTAAAGGTCTCAGAAAGACTTACCAGAGGACATTTTCACTCAGATCTGACCAAACAGTTGTCATGTGGTAAGTAATCCATAAATGTCCGGAGAAGTTTTGCTTGAAGTAATATCTAAAGGGAGTCCTAAAAGATAAGAATTATTAGATGTGAATATGTGTCAATGAGTATGTATTAGTATTTGGAGTAGAGGGCTAGTGATTTAAAATTAGCTTAAACTGATTCAATCCCCCACAGCACTGGCTCTGTTAATATGGCCAATGTGTTTAATTCCCCTGACTGGTAGTGACATCCTTTGGAAAAATACCAGTAGAAAATAGCAGTTGTTTATGGGTTTGTTATAAGAGTTAGTGAGATAACACACGTAAAACACTTAGAACAATGTTTGGACAATGGGCATTCTTCAGTCTTGATCTCTGTCACTCTTGCTATTGCTCTGTTACTGTTATGAAGCTAAAGTAGAGTAATTGTTAAAGGTGATAAATTGTATGGGCAAGAATTCAAAGTTTTTAATGTTGTACATGAGGCAAATGAAGCCACAAGAACTGACATCACGTGACCAATGATCATAGGGACTGAGAGCAGAGTTGGGGGATAGGTGTCTGTTGACTCTCCCTCTAGTGGTCTCTGTTCCTACAAAAACACTGACTGCCTTTCCATCACATTCAGCTAGCCACTTTTCTACTCATCCAGAATACACTGCTCAAAATGTGAGAAATTTGCCAGCTACTGACCACTACACCACCTAGATTACCAACCAAGGAGCAGAGGTTACAGCATTTAACAGGCAACTCATCTAGAAACTAGCTTGGGGAGAGGAGAGGGATAAAATCTGTGGCATATTAGATAAGCAGTTTTACTTCATCCTCTATGACTCATCGCCCACTCTGTGTGCTCACATCATACGAGCGAAAGAGAGCTGAGATATAAATAGAAATGCACGACTGGCAGACAATACATTCCAAAAAGGAGGCAGCTAGTCTTGATAATTTTGATCTAAGAGATAAAGCTAACCGTATATAGAGAGATGATACTGTTTCTTTACAGTAAGGAGGCATCTAGAAAATATCTGACGCAGAGAAACTGAAAGGTTCCAGTCTTACTTGTCTCTAAATCATTTCATTGAAAGGACAAGAAGAGCCCCTGGGCACACTTTTGGAAGACAAAATGTGCTTGGCAGTACACCTGGAGAGAAAGATGCCATGTTGAGAACATGGGCATTGCCTCAAAGAGGGGATCTTTGAGAGACTGAAACAAAGGAGATTATGATAGTATCTACAACTTAGAAAGATCTTTCAGGCTGCAAGATGGAGGATGCATTAGAGGGTAAGACCAGAGACAGAATCCCACGTAAGCAACACCACAGCTACCCAGATGAGAGATTGTAGGTCCCAAACTAGGGAGCTGCACTTGGCATGGAGAGAAAATGAGGCAGGTACAAAAAATAGTGGATATATGGTTGAATTGGGAGGAGTGGAATTAAACAAATCCAATTGTGGAAAAGAATTGTGTTGAGTTAAACTTTTGGAATGGAGAGACTGGAGAAGACAGGATTTTAGGAATAAAAGTATAGCAGTGGTGTACTGGTAACTGATTTTCCAGAAAAAAAAAAAAAACACATTTATTTATCTTAAATGCAACAGATATAAAGAATGTGCTGCACAGAATTTAAAATAATAAAATATATAATAATATATACTATAAATTCCATACACCAAAAACTTAAGCATGACCTATTTCTTGCAAATTCTACCATAAAGTTTTTATAATTTTATTGCTAACAATAGTGTCACAAAACCAAGTTTGTGAATAAATGTTTGTTTACTATCCACGTAAGCAAATACTTTGCTCACATCACTGACAAAATAATGTATGAATGCTGGTTAATGTTTTTATCTATATTACAAGTCAAATGAAACTGAAAAACAAAGGTATATATCATAATTTCACTTGCTGATCAGTTAGTGATGTGAGCAACTTTTTGTTTAAGAATTGTCTAAACCAAATAAATACTTCCTCAGGATTTTGTGCTGTTCACAATGCAATAGTTACAAACATGACACACTTTATTTAATCTGTATTATTCACATTTTATCCAGCACTTAAGTCCAGATGATCATCAGGTCAATAAACCAAGCTCTGATTTGTAGCATTTTCCAGTTTCTGTGGTGTAAATATTCCCACCATGGCCTATTTCAAGCTACCAATAAGATAACCTTGAACTGGATTTGGTAAGCAGTCACCATCATCACCATCATATAATATTTCCACCATACAGATACTCAGTGGTGTAGAAAATATTGAGATGCAGTAAAATGCAGGAAGCAATTAGTTCCTATACTGATCTCTGTATTTCATGTAACATATTAAAATTTTTATATGTGTCTATATAATTTAATTTTTTTAGATTTTATTTAAATTCAAATTAGTTAACATATAGTGTATTATTAATTTCAGAGGTAGAATTTAGTGATTCATCAGTTGCATATAACACCCAGTGCTCATTACATCGTGTGCCCTCCTTCATGCCCATCACCCAGTTACCCCATCCCCCCACCCACCTCCCCTTCAGCAACCCTCGGTTTGTTCCCTAGAGTTAAGAGTCTCTTATGGTTTGCCTCCCTTGCTGTTTTTATCTGATTTTATTTTTCTTCCCTTCCCCTATATTCATGTTTTATTTCTTAAATTCCACATATGAGTGAAATCGTATGCTATTTGTCTTTCTCTGACTGACTTATTTCACTTAGCATAATACATTCTAGTTCCATCCATGTCATTGTAAATGGCAAGATTTCATTCTTCTTGATGGTTGAGTAATATTTCATTGTGTGTGTGTGTGTGTGTGTGTGTATACCACATCTTCTTTATCCATTCATCAGTCAGTGGACATCTGGGCTCTTTCCATTATTAGCTATTGTGGATAATGCTTCTATAAACACAGGGTTCATGTGCCCCTTCACCACAGAAATACAATTAAAAGAGAATATTATGAGTGATCATATGCCAGCAAATTAGGCAATCTGGAAGAAATGAATAATTCCCTAGGAACATATAAACTATCAAAACTGAAGCAGGAAGAAATAGAAAATCTGAACAGACCCATAACCAAGAGTGAAATTGAATCAGTAATCACAATTCTCCCAACAAACAAGATTCCAGGACAGGATGGCTTCCCAGGGGAATTCTACCAAACATTTGAAGAAGAATTAATACCTATTTTCCTGAAACTGTTCCAAAAAAGTAGAAATGGAAGGAAAACTTCCAAACTCATTCTCTGAGGCCAACATTACCTTGATCCTAAAACCAGACAAAGATCTCACTAAAAAAGAGAATTATAGACCAATATCTCTAATGAACATGGATGAAAAATTCTCAACAAGATACTATCTAATCAAATTCAACAGTACATTAAAAGGAATATTCACCACAACCAAATGGGATTTATTCCTGGGCGTCAAGGATGGTTCAACATCCACAAATCAATCAATGAGATGCACCACATTAATAAGAGAAAGGATAAGAACTTATTGATCCTCTCAATAGATGCAGAAAAAGCATTTGACAAGATATAATTTAATTTTTAATAATAGCTATGTTTAACAACCAGTTTGCAAAATTCCAGAAAATTTAACAAATGACATTCATGACCAATAAGATGATTCAGCTTGGCACTCAATGAAAGAAAGTTCAGTGCTGAACAATCAAGGAATAATATGGAATCATTGGGTGAAGTTAGATTTGAGGCAGCATTACAAATGTTAGTTTTCTATCTGTGAATGTATGTGTTTATGTATCTGACTTTGCTGGGGGCAGGGTAAATTCTTAAAGCCTAAAGATTCTTACCAAATTAGTCTTATGCTGTTCTCTGGCTATTTTGTTCTATGATTCTTTCACTGCATCTGATTCAACCATGGTTTCTAGCTCTTAAATATCTGCCAGGGTGATGCTCCTTCATGTACTGGATAGGAGGCCATAAGAAAAGATGACTACTTTTCAGGACCATATTACATTGGTTGTACATCTCACAAACCACACAAACTTATGGTCAGTCTAGGTGCTTTTCTACTCATTTCTACCACATAGAGGTCTGGCTCTCCCTTCCACTTACAAATTTGGACATCTGTCAATGCTAGAAAAATCTGTTCTTTTCTAAACCTGTTTATTCCTTCTATTAGGTACATTAGCTTCTCTAAGAAGGCCAGCATAGAAGACTAAATTGGAATAAACTTTTATTACTGATTTCAAATATAGGAGTTTATGATTCTCCAGGTCAGAAGGAAGGCCATTCTTGTCCTGATGGGTATGGCAGGAACCTTGATCCAGTTCCATCCCTGAAGTTATCCCTGTGCACTCCGGCTGTCCCAGAGCTGACAGCTCTCTTGGGAAAGAATTAGACATTGAGGAGACTTTAATAACTCTGACAGTCTTCCTGGGCACCAGTGTGCTTCTTGACAGCCGGGTGTAAAAAGCTCCCTGGGGGCTAGTAAAACAGTAAAATCTCAGAGTTGAAAGGCAGCTCGGCTTGGAGAGTATCTGATCCAACTTCTTGTTTCACACATGGGGCTACTGAGATCCCTGGATGTGAAGTTGTGTTCCCAGAGGCCAGGCTGGAGAGTTTGCAGAGCTGGAACTGGAGCCCTGGAGTCTGCATCTCCCACCAGACAGACTTTTATCACACAGTCCTTCCTAGAGACCGTATGCGACTACACAGTATATAATTTAGACAGTGCAGCCAACCTCCAAATGTCATGGTAGGTTAGCAGGAGAGAATCCAAAGAGGAGTGATACGAGTAAAAACACTATGTAAATATTAGTATGAACTGGGATGCTAATAGAGAGGACTGCCTGGAGGAGAAGATGCTGAGATGGGGCTTGGATGATTACTAGAGAATCCTTTCCCTCAAGCACAGTATTTGCAATTTCTTAACAGCTGCATCATAACACAGCCCGGTACAGAGAAGCATAGCAGAGTGGCTCTCAGTTATAATACCTGGTATTACCCTGATGCAGCCATTTGGTTCTTCATAATTTTTGCCCAATTTACAGAATAAAAAATTTAAGGCTCAGAGATTATTAACAAATTTGGAAAAAAAGTCACTTCTTTATTATAAAGAGAAAACAAGTTTGTGTCAGGATTTTATGAAATTAAGTAGAGTGTTCATCCCAGTATGAAGGATCTGATTATTAAAGCATAATTTATATATTGTGAATACACGGGTCTAAAGCTTATAGCTTCAGGAGTTTTTAGAAATACACACACCCATATACCCCATACCCCCATTAAGATGCAGAATAATTTCTTCACTTCCAAAGAACCTTTATGACTCTTCAAAATCAAATCTCAAGCCTGCCCTACCCCTTAGGATTGTATATGCTATTAATGTGGTTGATCACCTTGATAGATTTTTGAAAGTTAAACCATGACAGGATGAATCTCATTTAGTCTGAATGTATCATTACTTCTCACATATTGCTGAATTTGATTTACTAATATTTTGTTTGGGATATTTGAACCTATTTTCTTGAGGGATATTGGCCTATGATTTTATTTTCTTGCAACATGTCTGTTTTTGGTGTTATGGATGTCTTGGTCTCATAGAACAATTTGGGGGATCTTTCCTCATCCTCTGTTTCCTGAGTTTGAGTGAAATTTATATTATTTCTTTCATAATCGGTGATAGAATTTACCAATAAGACCATTTCCATGTAGAGCTTTCCTCTGGAGAAACTTGTTTTCATATTTCATATTTCTTTGTCAGTTTCTACCTCCTGTGTTTTCGAAGAAATTTGTCTATTACATCTAAGTTGTTGAACTCATTGGCAGAAGTTTGGTCATAATATGCCCTTATGGTTTTTTAATGTCCTTAGAAAGAAGCGATGTTTCTTTTATCATTACTGATATTGCTAATACGCTTTTATTGATCAATCTCTCTGGGGGGGGTATATACATATATATTTATATAGACATATATATTTGACTAGTTTTCTATTTTCATTTTATCATTGTATTAGCTAATTTTTTTCATTTCCCTCTGTCTAAATATTTTGGGTTTATTTGTACTTCTTTCTTAGCTTTTTTTAAGTTGGAAGTTTACATCACTTGTTTAACCTCTTCGTTATTTTCTAATATAAACATTTAAAGTTATAAGTTTTTCTTTTACATGTTTCTTGAGCTGTGGATTGCACAAATTTTGATATTTTGTGTCTTCATTACTGCTCAGTTAAAAATAATTTCTGACTTCCTTCACGATTTCTTCTTTGTCCTATGAATTATTTGGAAGTATGCTGTATATAAGTATAAAGTTTAGGGGGATTTTCCAGATATCATTTTGTTATTGAT
Organism: Callorhinus ursinus; assembly: GCF_003265705.2. NCBI lineage: Eukaryota > Metazoa > Chordata > Mammalia > Carnivora > Otariidae > Callorhinus > Callorhinus ursinus. The sequence goes on along the minus strand of NW_027397067.1, from coordinate 77,247,302 downwards.
TTTTGATTTAATTCTGTCTTTTTTTTAAAATCAGAGAACATATACCGCATGGTTTCAGTTTTTAACATGTATTGAGAACTGTTTTAAGGTCCAATATATATCTTCTTTACTGTTCCATGTGTACTTGAAAATGATGTGTATTCTGCTGTAGTGGAATGTAAGTTTCTATAAATGTCAGTTATGCTATTTTGTTTAATAATTTTGAGTTGATAATTTTCTTATGATTTTGTTATCTACTAAACAGTAAAAATCTCCAAATATTATCATAAAATTTTCTATTTCTTTCTTCAATTCTGTCAGTGAAATGCTTCATGCATTTTCCCAGCTTTATTGAGATATAATTACCATATGACATTGTTCTACTTTCAGGTGTATAGTGTCATGATTTGATACATATGTGTATATGTGAAATGCTTACCACAGTAAAGATAATTAATGCATCCCTCACCTCACATGATTCTTATTTAGTTATTATTGTTATGGTACTTACTGCATTATTAAGCTTTGTTATTTTTTTAAAAGATTTTATTTATTTATTTATTTATTTAAGAAGGAGAGAGAGAGAGAGAGAGCATGAGGGAGGATGGAGAGGGGCAAACAGACTCCACACTGAGTGTGCAGCCCGACATGTGGCTCAATCCCACAACCCTGAGATCATGACCTGAGCTGAAATCGAGTCAGTGGCTTAACTGACTAAGCCACCCAGGACCCCTAAACTTTGTTATTGAGTGTCTATTTCGGACTGCTGAGTCTTCTTGATGAACTGTTCCTTCCATCATTATGAAACAGCCATCTTTATCTCAGGTAATACTCCTCATCTTGAAATTTACTTTGCCCAGAATTAATACAGTATATTAATATAGCCTTAGGTTTTGCAATTTGTATAAATTCTACTTGTTTAATCTCTGGTTCTTTATATTTAAAACATATCTCTTAGAAAAGGCAAATAGTAGGTTTTATTTTTTTGTCCAGTCTGACAGTCTCTGCTTTCAATTGGAATACCTAGTCAATTTATAATATAATATATTGATATGGTTGGTTTTAAGTCTATCATATTGCCATTTGTTATTGATTTGTTTAATTTGCTTTTTTCTTTCCTCTCCTGCTTTGTTTTGGGTGAATCAAATTTTATCTGTTATCTACCTATCCATCTATCTATCTAGTATTCCTTTTTATCTCCCCCTTTGTTTTCTTATGAATACTGATTTTATATTTTCCTTTATCTACTAGACATTGCATGGATTACAATAAGCATTCTTAGCTTACCATCAACTGCTATAAATTAATATGCCACTTCTTGTATGATATAAGGCCATTACAGAAGTACACAGCCATTTGCATACTTCCAGTCCTTTATTCTATTGTTCTTATACATTTATTTCTACTTATGTAACAAGCATTATAATGCATCCTTTCCATTTTTGTTTTTATTTTGTTTTTATTTTTTTATTTTTTATTTTTTAAAGATTTTACTTATTTATTTGAGAGAGAGAGAGAATGAGAGATAGAGAGCACGAGAAGGAAGAGGGTCAGAGGGAGAAGCAGACTCCCCGCTGAGCAGGGAGCCCGATGCGGGACTCGATCCCGGGACTCCAGGATCATGACCTGAGCCGAAGGCAGTCGCTTAACCAACTGAGCCACCCAGGCGCCCCTACATTTTTGTTTTTAAAGAATCAATTGTCTCTTAAAGAAATTGAGAAAGAGGAAATATATTATAATTCCCCACATATTTCCCATTCCCAGTGCTCTACATACCACTCTCCAAGTCCAAGTTTCCAGTGGATATCATTTCTGTCCAGCCTAAAGGACTATTTGAGGTTCTAAGATACTAAAAACTAAAAGGAAACCAAAAATCTTCTCTTCTCAATTTCTACTTGATTGTTCTGTCTCAAGGCTTATTAGAAACCCAAGATAACCTTAACTAAAATTTTAGTTGTAAAAATCAGTTGGTTCATTTTCAGCAATTACCTACATGTGTTTGTTGAGGCTTATGCTACCACTAGCCCACAACATAATCAAAACTAGGCTCCTGACTAGAGAAAATGAAAATATGACAAACTGTTTATAAAAACAGAAGCATTATTAGGGAACACGTTTTTTTTTAAGAGTTCACTTAAACTTAAATTTTACGAAAATGGTTACTACTTTTTTATCCTTAATGTGTGTGCCTGGTTCTATGCTAAACATGTTAAATGTTTTCTTTTTATCCTGCACAATATATATTATTACCATCACTTTTTAAATGAAGAAACCTCAGGTCAAAGAATTTAAGTCATTCACTCCAAGTCTTACAGCTTGAAAAGGTCATGCCGGAATTTGAGCACAAGAATTTATACAAAGTCAATTCATTTTATTGTGTCCACAAAATATTACCAAGAAATTTCTCCAGTAGAAAGTTTATTGAGAAAACATTTTATAATTCACATGTGATTCACTGTGCTAATGACTTAGAATCAAAAAACCAGGATTTAAATGCCCTCAGGCAAGTTATTGAGTTTTCTGAGTCAGAGTTTCCTTGGAGCCATTGAGAATACCAAGTAGCTAGAATAGCATGGATGTTCCATACTTTTATTTTTTTAATGAATACAACTATAAATAAATGTAACCTTTCCACAATTGATAATTATGTAAATGTAAGGGTTCCGTTGGGATGACAGGAGAGCAAGATATCCTAAATTATTGTTTTTAAAGAATGATTTTTAAAAAAGTCTTATTTATTTGAAGTAGGTTCCAAAAAATTACTGAGACAAGGGGTCCTTTTTAACATATATTAATACAAAAATTTTAATCATTATGTTAGTTCTTTTGGTTAAAATAAATGTCGCTTGGACTCAGAATAGGTGATTCATCTAAAGTGATGTTTACTACACACAATAATTTGTTCATATTATGCTCTCTGATTCCATAAAATACATAGAGATTCACCAGTTTCTGAAATGAAATTATCTTTTTTTTTTTTTTAGAATCAAAAAGGCTTTAGTCAAATATAAAATTTGAGACAAAAGTCAGAAGCAAGATAGCTTTGGAGCAGAATTATGTGGTAATTAAGAGAATGATATTTGAACGGAAATGATTTTGAATGCTATTTCAGTGGAAAAATTCATCTGAATTCTAGACTCCAACTCATGATGTATGATCTTGAGCAGATTAGTTGACATTTGTTTGCCTCATTTTCTTGATCTGTGAAATTAAGATAATGATAGTAACTATGACCTACTCTTGCCATAAGAATTAAGGGGCATAAGGCATGTATTGCATTATCAATCATACAGTTTTAATAGATTATAGATGAAATAAATGAATAATAACAATTAGAGGTGATATATTTATACTCACTACTTTGATCCAAGTCTTAGGTTTGCCACATATTATTTGTGTGACATTGGATGAGTTATTTAATGTCTCTGTGTTTTCTCATCTGTAAACTAGAAATATCAATAGTAATTGCATCATAAGTGTGCTGGGATATTTAAATGCAATGGTGGTCATAAAGCAAACATTAACTGAAAATCTACAGTATGTGAGACAACGTTCTCATCCTTTGCATGATTCATGTTGTGTTTAAGAGGTAGTAAAGTGCTGGGTGAAGAGAATCAATCTGGACTCTCCTGTCCAGGTTCAGAGCAGGGTTCTGCCACTCATCAACTATCAACATCGATAAGTTGCTTAACCTTTCTGTGTATCAGTGTCTCCCGTGGAAAAGAGATGATAACAATGTCTAACAAGTAGTATCTGACACAGAGGGTTGCCATGAGGATTGACAAATGACAAGTACTCCATTCCTGTTAATTGCTATAATCATCTATACGAGGGTACGTAGAATTGTGCTCTGAGCTTGGAAATTAGCTTTTGTTTCACTCTCAGGACTTCCAAAAAGCTGGTTGTTGAATATTAGACCTACCATTTAGGCTTTCTGCATCTCATTACTTTCTTATGTCAAATGCAAATACTAAACCTAACCTGGCCACGTGAACAGGTATCAAAAGTGTAAATGTAATTCAAGGGATCATAACCTTAGATCAAGAAGGGCCCTGAAGATCTAACTGCCCAAACCCTGTATTTTCTATGTTAGGAACCTCATGGTCCCAGACTTGTCCTGAGAGTTGTCCACATTCACACATAGGTACTAGCACTTCCCAAACTTGACATGAAAACTTACATTTTCTCATACCTACTTTTCTTTTCACCACATCTCCCACCAAGGTCTTTGGATCTTGAAACAGGGGAACCAATTGTCAAATTCTCTAACCAAAAACACCGAGGGCAAACCTGTTGTTGAAGAAGTTGGAAATCTTATCTGCGTGGAGGGCTGGCTTGAATGAAAATAAATCTAATTGGGAAAGAAGTAGCAATCACTCATTTTGGCCTCCAGAGGGGGTATTTGGTAGTCTGTGGGTGACATATTGACACTTTTTGTCTGCACTTAACACAAAATTGTGAAGTGACCTAACTCATTGTATCATACTATCAGATTAACCTTGTCTGAGGTTGGTGTTCTGAGAGATAATGTATATCCAACAGAAGAATAACATGGCCAGGGTGTGAGTGCTTGGCCACATTCCAGATGTCAGAGACTACTTTTTGTCTCCCTTTCTCAGAGTTAAACTCTAGATTCTACTGTTATCTCTAATCAGTGTGACCTTGGGCAAGAAACATCACCTTTCTGACACTCAGACTTCTCACCTGTAAATTGGGGATGTTGCTGTAAAGATTCAATTAGGGCATCTATTTTGGTCACTTGCATTGTGACTGGATCTTTGAAAGGGTTCAATGACCATGAGTGTGTGCTCTTACTCTTCAGGGTCACCCTACACATAACTCTGTTTTTCGGGGTTTCACACATAAATGTTCCAGTAGTTCTTGGATTCCACTGTTTAATTAAAGCGTCCAAATGATTAGCTCACTTCTCAGACCGCTTCATCTGCTCTGGTGAAAACTCTAGGAGAGACTTGCAACCAGGCAACCGGCTGTTCTCCCAGAAGGGAAACAGCTCAAACATAATATTTCTGCCAGCGTATGACTCCCTGTGGGATCACTGTGCGTCCTGGCTTCTTTGCTTATTTAGTGCTGATGGATCATGTGTGACAACTGCCTCTCTGTTTTGCTGTCAACGAAGGTGGTATGCAGTTCTCCTCCCAACCGCAGGGGCAGGCCAAGGAGGTGAAAATAGTGGCAATCTGCGCCTGCTTCTGAATGCTGGATTGTCCCAGGCCTTTGCTTTAGTGTATTGAAAATTAGGAGAGCCCGTGGCCTTAACAGGTAGACTGTGCAGTGAATTTTTACAAACTGGCATACTTCTCTCTTAGTTCAGGGAAAGCAGGAGAACAGACAGAAACATCACATTTGGACTGCTATTCTTCATGCACAGTCACAGGTAATCTTGTGAAAGATAAAGCCTCAGCCCTGCTTTTCAAAGGAAAAAAACAAGTGACAAACTCCATGTCTTACAGCTGGTGCCAGAACTGACAGAAAAACATTTCCAAACAATCAATGAATAATTACTAATAAATAGAATGAGCAATAATATTAGAGAAAAATGACTCAGTTAACCATCTATTTTCTCCAAAGAAAAATATATCATAAAGTCACTGTCAAATGAAGGTACAATACAAAATGCACAAGTGAAAATGAGGAGAGTTACTACAGAATTTTGTCAGGCTGCTAATTAATACAAATATTATATTATTTTTATAGATGTTGTGATATAGGTTAGCTTCTTAAATTTGTTACTTTTGAGTGACTTAGTCATCCTAATCAAATATTCAGTTTCATACCTTACTTTTTTATTTATGTTTTATATCTTTTCTCTAAACAGGCTTTCCCCCTGCCTAACCGCCCCCCCCACCGGCAAACTTTTAGCACCTAAAAACCTCAGCTCTACTACTAGATTAGAAGCTTTGACATTCCACTTTTCTCAGCAGAAGGTGACTCAACTGTCACACATTTTGTTACATATCTGCTAAATATACTCACATGGAGACAACAATGGCCAGTGAGTGTCTTAATATAAAGTGAAGGAAAAAAAGGACATTAATACCCATGCTTAACCCGGGAGAATCAATCACACATTGCAGGCCATTATGGGTAAAGACTGTGATAAAGATATTTGGAAAATGTGCCCCTTTTCTGTTTCCATTGAATAATTTACACAGTCTGTGTGGGTAATTTGCAGTGGCCAGCTATCTCTTCTCTCTTCTTCCAATGTCCCTCCAACTATCCCATGTTTCACACAGCTACCAAAACCTTCTTTCTAAAGTGCACATCAGCCATATTCTTCACATCTTGCTAAGGCCTCTATTGGCACCTGTAATACCTTTGTCCTTTGTCCAGATTATTAAAAGGCACACTTCCAGGAGGACAAGCCCCACCGGCACATGGCTTAGTAAACACATGGAAACTTTGTACCAAAAAAAAAAAAAATTGCTTTAAGTGCCAGACTTAGGACCCAAGGCACAGCTTGGTTTATGGAGCTGGAATGAAATTATATTCTCAGCTGCCCCCTCATGCAGGTGATTCATGTATTTAACATCCCAAAGAGGTGTTAGAGACTCATTTCTCCAGCCTTGCTTGCAGGTGGATGCCAAGTTCCAAGACATATTACATAAGACCTTTTATCACCTGCCATTCTCTCTTTCATACTATGAAGTCTGGTCAAACGAAGTTAACTGCTGGCTTTCCACTGAACTTTGATTTCTCCTTATTTCTTTGCTGTGGGGCCACATTTCAAAGCTTGTTTTTACAGATCCTCAAGCCCTTTTCTGCTGAATAATTTCCAACCAGCTTTGAGACTCAGGTCAAACATCTCACTCTTTAAGAAATTTTCATCACCCCCATGTCTGCATGAGACATCCTCATCTCCATGCCAATGGCATGCTGAATTCAGCCTTGCTGTACTTACTGTACTGTATCATAATTTGGGGTGGATTTATTTATTTCTTACACCAATGTGTGTTGTGAGACCAGGGATTTTATCTTTGAACTCTGTATCCTCGGTTTCTCCTAAAGTACTTGAAATATCTTCATCTTCACCATTATCACCACCATCCTCATCATTATGATTTATTGCAGACATATAAAGTGACTCTCTTACTCACATAAGGCAGGGGCACTGGCACATCTTCTTATTTAATGCAGACTTTCCCCACAGTAGCTCCAAACACCACTCTATAATTTATCTAGACTTTAAGTATAATATCGTTAATTGATAGAAGTAATTTTGGTGCTTTTTAATATAGCAAATCTCTAGTGAGCAGTAAAATCACTGGAGAGCATAAAATATGCAGACCCTTTTAATTTAACAGTAAGTTCAGAGCTAATTTAATTGTGGAGTTTCAAGGATTAGAGCCTACTGAACTTTGGGTGCGTACGGTTTATTCCATCATATTACATAACCTCATGAGGCACACTCATGAGTGCCTCTCATTAAAGGACAGGGTGATGCCTTATAATGCTCTTAGAGCCTAACACCATTTCATGGGTTCTCATTGCCCATACCGTGATCCTCAAACAGTGTATGCATCCCTTTGGGATGGGAGTGTGTTAGAGGAATAACAAGTCAGGTACTGCTAAACATAGGCCAAATGCCTGGGGTATCATTTCTGCCTAAAGATTTGGGAGAGGGGCATCTGCGTGGCTCAGTCAGTTGAGCAACCAACTCTTGGTTTCAGCTCAGGTCATGATCTCGTGGCTGTGGGATCGAGCCCCACATCGGACTCGGTGCTCAGCAGAGAGTCTGCTTCAGATTCCCTCTCTCTCTTTTTCTCACTCATGCCCTCTCTCTCTCTCAAATAAGTAAATAAGATCTTAAAAAAAAAGATTTGGGAGAAACAGATCATATCAAAGTGAGCAGCAATATATCATTGGCCATAGTATACACTTAAATTTTAAAGATGGAACACCACAGTTCAAAAAAGTTTCAATTTATGTTAGGATGCTTTGTGCTGGGCTCTCAGATTCCCACATGCTCCCTTTTCTCTGTCTTTAGAGTCACATCAGTGGAAAATATGGAATCATGCAGACCTACCACTTAAAATCCCAACTTCTCACCACAGGATACAAAATCCTTGAAGATCTGGCCTCTGACCACTTTTCTAGCTTCAGCTTCTGCCACTCGTGTCTTTACACACTGGGCTTGCTAGCCTCTAGGACCTATCCTAGGCACTCACATAGTAGACTCCTTGCATGCTCATCCTTAAAACAATCCAGCCAAATGCAAACATGGCTTTTATGATGATGTCCCCTGGTCTTTCCCTACTTGTCCAGGATGGTTGATTCTGTCTTCAGAAGGCTATAGCTGCTTGGCTTCATAGTGAAAATAGTCACCTCCATAAAACTCCATCCTCAGTGTGGGAAACTTCATTTCCCCAGTTTCAGACCTACTATACTGTAGGCATGTCAAATTACTGAGAGTCTCTGAAACACTTCCTAATGTTTCCTGCCTTTGTGCTTGCTTCCCTGTCCTTTGATTCCTTGAATCTACTAGAAATTCCTCCGCCATTCCATCCTTTCCACCTGACAGGATACCCCTACTCATTAGGGCATGATTTCACATCAATGCCTGCTCCAGCCTCAGTAATCCTAGAGCCTAAGACTGATTCCACAGTAGAACATAGTTCAGCCTTGCAAAGCGGTTCTTTCCCTATGCCTCTCACTCAGTAGGCTGAGTCCATAGAGAATGGGGAGAGTATAATATTATTTTTTTGTGTCTTCAGGGACGAAGATAGTGTTAGAAACAAATATGCACACACAAACTTAGTGAAGAAAGAATCAGTGATTGGGTAATGTAAGAATGGCAAAAATATATACTGAACAGAATGTAAATCATCATTGTTTATATTTGTAGGATGTACTTTTTTAATACATGTTGCCCCTGCTAAAATGCATTTTAATATCTCCCTGTTGTGTTCAGGATAAAGTCTGAGCCTTTTATAAGATACACCCTCGATATGCCTGCTAATTCATACATTCCAAGAACTGGTTCCCTCTTGCTTCAACAACCTCAGATCTTGCCAGTGGAGTTTCATGCTTTGATAAGATTCACTACTTGTCATTTTAATTCCCCCCAAATGTCATTTCCTTAGTGCTTCTCAGTCCTTCTTCTTACACAGGCCACCTCATCTTCTGGAACTGTGCTTGTCCCCCTTGGAAGGCTAAATGCTACTCATTCATAGAGGTTCAGACTACAGGTCAAACTCTCTGGGAAACATTCTCTAATTGTCTTGCCATCTTGCATTATGTGTTCAACTGGTGTTCTGTGGATTATTTTGCTATAGCACTTATCACGTTGCTTTATAATAATGAATTTACTTTCATGAAACCTCCCCTGATATTCAAGTGATATGCACAAATAGTACACGGGAATGAATTAATCATTCATGTTGTTTTAGTCAGCTTTAATAAAGTATAATTTACATACCAGACTTACCAATTTTAGTGTACACTTATATGAGTTTTTACAAATGTATGTAATAGTTTAACCATCACCACAATCATGATACAGAACATCCCATTACCTTAAAAGTTTCCTGGCCAACATTGGTTTGTTTCTATCAATATAATGTTGACTTTTCTAGAATTTCATATACATGGAATCATACAATACATCCTTTTTTGTTTCTGGCTCCTTTCATTGCATTTTTTCATAATGCTTGAGAGATTCACCCATGTGGTTATGGGTTACAGGAATTTGTTCTATTTTATGACTGAATAGTATCCCATGGTACGGATGTATCACAATTTGTTTATCCAATCACCAGCTAATGGACATTTGGATTGTTTGCCATCTTTGACAGTTATGAATAAAGCTGCTCTGATCATTTGAGTGCAAGTCTTTTGTGAAGTATGTGTGAACACATACTTCTCATTATCTTGAATACCCAAAAGTAGGATTGTGGATTCATGTGGTAAATTTATATTTAGCTTTACAGACATTGCCAAACCATTTTCCAAAGAAGTATACCATTTTGCATTCCCACCTTCAATACAGTAGGAGCTGCAATTAATCAGCATTCTCACAAGTGCTAGAACTAATAATCTTATTTAGTTTTAGACATTCTAACAGTACTAGTATCTCACGGCAATTTTAATTATGTTTTCCCAATGAATAATGACATCAAGTATTTTGATTTGCATATTTACTACTTGTGCATTTTCTTTAGTGAAATGTCTGTCCAAATCTTTTGCCCATTTTTTTAAACTGAAATTTGTTATTATTATTGAGTTGTGAGAGTTTATTACTTATTCTGTGAAAACCTTTTACCAGATAAATGTTTTACAAATACTTTCTCTCGGTCATTGTATTCATTTTCTCCACAGTATCTTCTGAAAAAGAAACATTTTTAATGTCGATAAAGTCAGTGGTGGCTACGTTATTTTTGTTTCGGTTTTCTTTTCCACAGGATATAGGGAGTTGTTTGGTACATAGTAGATGTGCCATAAAACGATCCAAGTGCTTTGTAAACTAGACATGGTGGAAAAGTTGACACATCCAGCCTCACTCGGGCTCATCTGTGAATGAACTACTGATTCACATCTCTAAAAGTTGGACCACAGTATGCCTTTCTATGGGAATAAACTGAGTTTTCTCCTTTGGAGAATTTTCTCATCTGTCCCTTTGAGACATCACAGTTTCACAACATAAAACATGGGCCAACACAATTTTGGCCTGGAAAACATTTTTAAATGTGTGAAGAGCTACTCCCTGCAGCCATAGGACAACTTCAATGTGCTCCCAGAAGTCATTTGATTCTGAACAAGTCATTTTCTGCGAGTCTTTCAGGATGAGTGAGAACCAAATAGTATTTCCTAATAGGTGAGCTAGATGACAAGATCACTTAGCATGGCCTACAAGGCTCTAGAGGGGCTCAACTTTGCCCACTTCCTTGACTGCATCTGGGATCACAGTCAGCCCCACATATGGTACTGTGGTCACCCTGGCTTCTCTCAGTTTATCCAAAGGTCCACACTCTTGGAATTTTGCACTTATCTTTGGAAAAATCAAATTAACCTTACTTCATTCTCCTACTTATGACTAATTCTGATTCATCCTTCAGATTTCAGCCCAAATTGCATGGATTTAAAATAGCCCTCCCATCTAAATTGTCTTTCTTACATATTTTTTCATAATCCATTATAGTTCCCCATAGCATTGGTGAAGTGTGCAATTATATAGTTGTGTACATTGTAAACACAGTGGAGGTGGAGGCATGTCTGTTTGCTTACCCTCATCTCCGCAACCTAGCTCAGGGCTCGGAACATGTTGATAATCAAGAAATGTATATCATATACATATCATGTACTTATATGTATATGTGTATCTATAGAATCTTATACATGTATATGACATAAAAGGAAAAGAGTACAGGTATTTTTTATTTCGCATTTAAAATCAAATATAAACCCAGCCACCCTATCCCTCCCTTAGGAAGGGAAAAATGAAGCGGGGGAAATAGGAGGGGGAGACGAACCATCAGAGACTATGGACTCTGAGAAACAAACTGAGGGTTCTAGAGAGGAGAGGGGTGGGGGGATGGGTTAGCCTGGTGATGGGTATTAAAGAGGGCACGTATTGAAAGGAGCACTGGGTGTTATATGCAAACAATGAATCATGGAACACTACATCAAGAAATAATGATGCAATATATGGTGATTAACATAACATAATAAAAAAATCAAATATAAAATCTTGAAGAATATCTGTTAGAGACAGTGGTTGGCTTTTGGGAAAAAACAACAAAAAGCACTACAATTAGACTCTCTGACAATTGTTCATTATCAGGCCAAATTTGTCTCTTGAGACCACCCTCACTGAAACAGTTTCAACCTAAGTGCTGTAGATGCTACTTATTTGCATTATTTTCTACAGGAGAAAGATTTTGGAAAGGGCAATGAGAGATATGCTCAGATGAGTGGAAGGCATTCTATATAGAGAGAACAGCCAAGGATCAAAATAGGAAAGGTTGTAGCAAAGGCAGAAAATGTGAGAGATGGAGTATAGTGATTAAAGTGATTGATGGAGTGATTGATTAGAGCATTTGAAGACTGGATTAAATGTGATAATCTCCATAGATAGTCTTGTGGAAGAACACTGGCTGACACTGAAACACATTTTCCATGTATACACGTCTTAAAAGGGGTTCTGAATTCCACTTCCAAAAAGGATGTCCAAAAATGGTTGAAGTGGCTTTATCCTTGTGGTGTGTTTAGAGCCTACAGGTTATATCTGAAGCTCAAGCATGTGTCTAAAAATGTATCATCAATATATAATCACTCTTGTATATGATTTGCATAACTCTAGATAAAAGTCACCTTCTGACCTCTTGAGGTGATCAGGTTGACATTCTCAAAGTAAAACCATGAAGATTGGTTGTTTGTTTGTTTTTTTTTTTTAATTACCTGTTCCTTTTATCTCCTTATTGCGTTTATCCAGATCCCATATGGAAAAGGCACTCAATCTGAGAAAAGTTCAATGAATAGTGTGGAGATTCATGTGAAGGTGTTTAAGGGTAGGACACATCCACATAAATTTTGCTAGTGTGGAATTTGGATTTGTACAATTTACGCTTGTTTCTTTTCTCTTTTGAATACAGAATTTACTTAGCCCTTTACAAAAGGATTATAGTCCCTGGCATCATATGATTTTAGTGACGTAAGAGATCTTTGGCCAATGCCAATAATTACAACTCACATTTATTAAATAACAATATTATGAGTAATAATTACTTTAATTGGATGATCCTATTAAATCGCAACCACCCAATCCTGAGCTAGCACCTCCCTTTATACTCTGTTGAATGGGACTGATGTTCAAGATCAAATGGCTAGTATACGGTTGAGGTGAGGTCTACATCTGAATCTGTCTAACTCTATAGCCCTGGCTCTTAGCCTCTACGTCTCGGTTTCCCAGATGCCATTTTGTCCAGACCTATTACTTTTTTCACATGGGGAAGGGGAGGTCTAAGGAAGGAGTGAAGGACAAAGATCAATGTTTTAATAGTGGCAGAACTAGAATTAGAGCCTAGACTCCTGGGTTCCATTATCTTTCAACTACTCTTTTCAGTTTAGATCATAAAAATCAGAATTTCAGGGTGTCTTAAAAACTAAGAGTCACTCTAACACTTAACTCATGCTAATTATGTGCCAGTCTTCTAAACCTCTTGTATGGATTAACTCGTGTAATCTCCACAACAACCCTCTAGGTAGGGACTATTACCCCTTCCATTCCACAGGTGAAGATCCGAGGCATGGATTGGCTAACAAACTGTCTAAGAGCACTAGTGAGTAGCAGGGTCAGGATTGAACCCGGACAGTCTGGTTGTAGACTTTGCACTCTTGACCACTTAGATAGGCTGCTTCTCTTCCAGCCACAGCTGATAGGTGACAGGGTTGTCTTTCACACGATAGTGTGAGGAGCAGTGGGAGTCTGTCCAAATGTTTCTTTCCTACAAATTTGCCACCTCTGAAATAATTCCCTTAGAGTAACTCAAATTCTGAAGTAGAACAATTTTTCAGCCAGGAGGACAAAAATGAAAAGTGCTACAGATAAAACCTATTTCTGCTCTGTACTGGCATTGGTGACCTTCAGCAATTGACTTGGGAAAGCTCAGTTTCCACAGAAACAAAGTCCCTACTCTGCCTACAGCCCAGTATTTATTTGGATGAATAGATGAAAACCATTTTGAGTGCATGTGTATGTAAAATGTTTTAAATAAAAATTATAAATATGAAAGAAAAAGGTGTCATTTATATTTCACAATTATAGTAATTTAGCAGAATCATGACCAATGTCAGTTTCAGACACTACATACGTCTCTCAAAATACAGCATAGTTACACCTGTATACTCAGTTAAGTATTCATTAAATACATTTATATTTTATGTTCATCCTTTCTTTCAATGGATATTTTTTGAAGACTGAAAGCATAAGATGTTCACTTTTCAAGACCAATGTATGATCATTCAACTCATTGGGAACTCTGACACTGATGTTAAATTGTTCAGGAAGAGAGGCATTGAGGAGGTAGGGACTCTTTATCAAAGGGAAGGCCTTGTTTATTTTAACACTGTCCTTATGTGCTGGGTACAATGTAGAACACGTGGTAGAGACTTAGTGGGTGTTTCTTGAATCAGATGGAATGGACATTCATCCAAAACACACAGCTTTCCTCCATGTGTTTATTATAGGGTCATTTTACTAGCATTAGAGAGGAAACTGGACATTTATTTTAATACTATGTCCCAATTCCTAGAAGTAAACTTGTGTTCATTACCACTTAAATTAAGTCTCAATGTGTATGCCTCATGCTGTCCATACTGATGGGACCACTGGATAGGACTTGAATTAGATATGAAGGATGCCATTCCGTACTTCACCAAGTTACTAGAGATGTAAAGAACAGTTGTCTGGAGTGATTTGGGAAGACTTCCTAACATGCCTATCAGGTATCTTACATTAATAGTATCTTTCTGAAGTCAATTCCACCATGTTTCCTAAGTTGCTAGGGTGAGGGGGGTAATAAGAGCTACACTTAAAATACTGATGGTTTTAACTGCCCAGATTTGATACCATCCTCTTCAACCCTTTAGGCTTATTTTCCCAGCATTTTTGATATTTCATTGAAGTTTTACTAGTTTGCTTCTGTCATAGAATAACTTTTGATTATAACAGTACTTTGAGGAAATCATTTAAATTATTTAGCCCTGTTTCTCCATATTAAAAATATGGAAAATGTGGTCATTTAGAATCTCCCAAATCACGTAGTTGGATGGTGGCAAAACTGAAACTGAGGTTCACATTTCCTCGTTCTCAGTTCAGAGATCATTTTACTACAAATAGCCTTATTTAGGGTGCAGTGTCCATGTTTTCATGTACTGTAGAAATATCCCAAGCCTCTGCATTAGTTTAATTCAGAAAGTAACTTTCCCAATACACACACAAACACATACACACGCACACACAGAACTTTATACAACTCTAGCTCTGGGAGACATCTGTAAGTGAATGTGTCAAGAACTGTACAAAGTAAATCAGATTTTATCCAATTTCATCTCTACACAAAACAGTTTTTTTTTTATCTGACTTTGTATATGAGAATAAAATTTTCTGATCCTATGGCTGATTGAGATAAAGTATCTTTCCAGTATCACAACTGGTAATGACAGATGCAGGTTTCACCATGAGGTTTGTGTCACTGGGTCACAGTATATTCTCAACACTGACCCTCCTTTCTATGATTTCTCAGTGTGTTCTAGGGAAACGCTAATTCCTGACTTATGTTCCTTTTTCATATGAGCGAATATCAAAAACTTGGAGGTACAGGAGTTGGCTTAGGGAGGGAAAATTCAGAAAGTCAACATTATTTTCTCAATATCTGTATCAAATGGTTATAAGAGATAGATCCAGGACCAAAGTGTCCATTCAGGGAGATGTATTCTGTCTCAAATTACAAAGGGATTTCTGTGAAAGCATCAAGGCAATGGGATTGACTGCTGAGACATGCATTTCCTATTATCTTAGGTATTATGCCTTCATTCTGTGATTTATTTTTCCCATTTGTTTCCTTTCTCATCTCTTACTTTTCTCTCTTCCACAGCATCTCTGTAATACCTCATATGCGCCAAGCACGATGATTGTCATCAAGAGTAAAGGCAAGAATAGGTCCACACTTTTTTAAGAATTCTCATTCTATTGGTGAATATAGACTCATAGATAATTATAACACAGTGTGGCAAATGTAAAGATAAAGACAGATATTCAAGGACATGCAGAGGGGGAGACCTATATCAGGCAAGCAGATGGTAGAAAATACTTTGTAGAATAGATAAAGCTAAGGCTAAATGAATAAGGATCATTAAGGTAAAGGAGAAGAGGCAACAAAAAATGTGGGCATTCTAAGCAGAAGAAATGGACTGTGTTGAAATAGCCACACAAGACAAAGGGTGGTGGATGAGCCCCAGTGGGAAAGAAGGTGCTGTCAAGGGGATTAACATAAAATATGATGTGAGACTAAAACAGTTATTTCTGTATTTTTTATACATTTATTTTATTTTTGAGAGAGGAGAGAGAGAGTGAGCGAGCAAGGAGGGACAAAGACTGAGGGAGAGAGAGAATTTTAAGTAGTTTCCACACCCAGTGCAGAGCCCGACATGGGGCCTGATATCACGACCCTGAGATCATGACCTGAGAGGAAATCAAGAGTCAGATGTTTAACCAACTGAGTCACCCAGGCGCCCCAGTTATTTCTGTATTTACCTTGGAATTTCTTTGCCTTTGATTTTATGTTCCTTGCTAGTGGCCATGAGCTTCTCCTCAGGACTTCTTCAGCTAAGAAGTAAATTACCCTCAGTTGGGTAAGAAGGATAAGAATTTTCCCAGAAGATACAAAGGGAGCCGGAGGTAAGGGGAAAAAAATCCTCTTTCAAAATGAAAACATTGATGAGCACTGGGTGTTATATGCAACTAATGAATCGTTGAACACTACATCAAAAATTAATGATGTACTATATGTTGGCTAACTGAACATAATAATAAAAAAATGAAAATATTAAAATGGATATATAACATTTCTCAATTACTGATTTTTTGTGCCAGCACTATCACATGGATGATAAGCTATCCATATCATTGGAGTACCAGGAGTCACCTTGCAAAATAGCTCCACAAACTGCAAACTGATCAGGGATATTCCACCATTACTGGAGTCAAATGTTGGAGTCAGTAGAACTTCTGAAACTGACCTCCTGAAACTGACCTCGTGTCTGTTGTCTTTTCTGGATTTCCTTTTCCTTATGGGCAAAATGAGAATGGAATTACCTAATGCTTCAGGTCAGAAGAAAATTCATCCGGATTTTGTTCTACATACTCCCCCTCAGTGAATAATGACTGGTTCCCCCCAATATTTTATGCATATACCCAAAGAGGGCATAGTAGAATGATGAAATATTAGAGGCTGACATTTCCTTAGAGAGCATCTCATGGCTCTTAATGCATTTTTTCATCTGCTCAGTTTTTATGTATTCATGTAACAAACATAATTGGTCTCCTACTATGAGCTGGGTGCCACATGTACCCAAAAATCAAACACGCCCTTTATGCAGAGCAAACCACAGTGACGTGCAAGACAGGGACACAGAAACAGACAAATATTATTCAGTCCAGGGGGTTCTGCAAGAGCACAAGGCATGGTAGGAAGGAATGAGTGATTTCCTGTGTTAACAGGTCAGCTACCAGGTTTTGGACAAGCGAATTAGGGTAAGTGTTACCTTACGTACAGGAGAGGACGGCCAACACATCCAGCAATGAGGACGCCCATGCAAGAGGAAACTTAATGATGAGAACGTTGAGGCAATGGGAATGGGAACCAAGAGTAGAGGCTGGAGTAGCAGTTTCTCCCCTTCCTCCTGGAGGCCTGCTACTGTCTGCCCTTTGCCCAAATACCTGGCTTTTCTCCCATTTTGGTCCTGGCTTTGCTTAATCTGAAGTAGCAGTGCCACTGCAGCAAAATTGAAGGATTCTGATGATCAGGATTCCTGGGTCCTTGTCCTTGATTAGCTGTGAAGTCACCTATCCTAGCTGTTTTTACAAAGTAGGATATTTTTTTAGAAATAATTT
This sequence comes from Callorhinus ursinus, assembly GCF_003265705.2. Classification (NCBI taxonomy): domain Eukaryota; kingdom Metazoa; phylum Chordata; class Mammalia; order Carnivora; family Otariidae; genus Callorhinus; species Callorhinus ursinus. The sequence goes on along the minus strand of NW_027397067.1, from coordinate 77,229,694 downwards.
AATGTTCGAGGCGGAGCAAGATGGCGGAGGAGTAGGAGACCTAGATTTCGTCTGGTCTCAGGAATTCAGCTGAATAGGGATCAAACCATTCTGAACACCTACGAACTCAACAGGAGATCGAACAGGAGAGTAGCAACAACTCTCTGAACAGAGAAGCGACCACTTACTGGAAGGTAGGGCGTGCGGAGAAGTGAATCTGAGGCGATATTCGGGAGGATAGACGGCGGGGGAGGGGCCTCCGCCGGCCGCTTCTGGCCAAGTGCTAGAGCCGCGAAGCACAAAATCGGAACTTTTAGAAGTCGGCTCCGCTGAGGGACGTCACTGAAGTGGCTAAGCGGGGGGTGGAATCCTCCCGGGACAGTGTGGTCTCAGGACCCTTGGGGTCACGGAGAGACCGGGGGTGCCTGAGTGTGCCAGAGCTCCCAGGTATCAGAGCGGGGAAGCCGGCTGCAGAGACGGAGCAGAGTCGCGGGCTCTCAGCTCGGGGTTGCCATAAACTGTGATCTGCGGCCCAGTCGGGGTACGGCTCCCCCAGCAGGGACACAACAAGCAGCAGATCCGGGGAGACTCCCCTTCCTTCCTGGGGATGAGCGGTGCAGGAACGCACTGCAGGGATCTGCTGGGTTTGGAGACTCCGTGCGGGGTCGGGTGCCAGAGATAGCAACGCTCGATCACAGGCCGGGTGAGCACGGAGTGCGGCCGGAGACCGGGGACACGGGAGTGACTGCTTTTCTCTGGGGACACACTGAGGAGCAGGGCCCCGAGTTCTCAGCTCCTCCGGGTGGAGATTGGGAGGCCACCATTTCTGCCCTGGTCCTCCAAAGCTGTACCGAGAGCTTGCAGGGAACAAAAGCTCCTGAGAACAAACCGGAGCAGCTTCCTTAGCCCGGACCGACAAGGGCGGGGCAATTCCGCCTCCGGCAAAGACATTTGGAAACCACAGCAACAGGCCCCTCCCCCAGAAGATCAGCACGAACAGCCAGCAAGCCAAGACCAAGTTCACCGATCAAGGAGAATGGGAGAACTCCAGCGCTAGGGGAATACTGCACATAGATTCATGGCTTTTTTTTTTTTTTTTACCATGATCCATTATTTCATCAAAGTTAATTTTTGTTGACTGTTTTTTTTATTTTTCTTTTTCCCTTTTTCAACCAACATCTTATCAATCCCTTTTTTTAAAAAAAAAAAAAACATTTTTTATTTTTCATTTTTAGAGTCATATTTTATCCCTTCATCGTAGTTACCCTTATTTTTGGCATATATATATAAGTTGTTCTCTCTTTAATATTTTGGGGTACAGTTTCTTCTAACAGATCAAAGTATACCCTAAATCACTAGTGTATGGCTTTGTTCTAGTCTCCTGCCTGATCACATTCTCTCCCTTTTTCCTTTTTTTTTCTCTTAAATCTTCTTTCTTTTTTCAAACAACTTTTCTTACCAAGTCGTTTTATAAAATCTTTTATAATTTTCATCTTTACAGTCATCTTCCATCCCTTCATTGTATCAACCCTTATTTTGTACATATATGTCTTTCTTCCTTTAAAATTTTAGGAGGCACTTTTTTCTAACAGACCAAAATACGCCCAAAATCTAGTGTGTGGCACTGATCTATGCACTAGCCTGATCATATTTGATCACATTCTGCTTTTTTTGTATTGTTCTGTTTTTGTTTTATCCTTTTTTTTTCCTTTTTTTTTTCTCTTTCTTTTTTCTTTCTTTCCCTTTCTTTTCCCCTGGTTTCAGGTCTTTTATGATTTGTATACAGTATATTTGCTGGGGACGTTGTAAACCTGTTAACATTTTGTTCTCTCATTCATCTGTTCTCCTCTGGACAAAATGACAAGACGAAAGAAATCACCTCAGCAAAAAGAACAAGAGGTAGTACCATCAGCCAGGGACCTACTCAATACGGACATTAGTACGATGTCGGACCTAGAGTTCAGAATCATGACTTTAAAGATACTAGCTGGGCTTGAAAAAAGCGTGGAAGTTATTAGAGAAACCCTTTCTGGAGAAATAAAAGAACTAAAATCTAACCAAATCGAAATCAAAAAGGCTATTGATGAGGTGCAATCCAAAATGGGGGCACTAACTGCTAGGATAAATGAGGCAGAAGAGAGAATCAGCGATATAGAAGACCAAATGATGGAAAATAAAGAGGCTGAGAAAAAGAGAGAGAAACAA
>NW_027397067.1:77141013-77222510 GCF_003265705.2 Callorhinus ursinus | reverse complement strand
ATCCCATTTACAATTGCACCCAAAACCATTAGATACCTAGGAATAAATCTAACCAAAGAGGCAAAGGATCTGTACTCAGAAAACTATAAAATACTCATGAAAGAAATTGAAGAAGACACAAAGAAATGGAAAAACGTTCCATGCTCATGGATTGGGAGAATCAACATTGTGAAGATGTCAATGCTACCTAGAGCAATCTACACATTCAATGCAATCCCCATCAAAATACCATCCACTTTTTTCAAAGAAATGGAACAAATAATCTTAAAATTTGTATGGAACCAGAAGAGACCCCGAATAGCCAGAGGAATACTGAAAAAGAAAAGCAAAGCTGGCGGCATCACAATTCCGGACTTCCAGCTCTATTACAAAGCTGTCATCATCAAGACAGTATGGTACTGGCACAAAAACAGACGCATAGATCAATGGAACAGAATCGAGAGCCCAGAAATGGACCCTCAACTCTATGGTCAACTTATTTTTGACAAAGCAGGAAAGAATGTCCAATGGCAAAAAGACAGTCTCTTCAACAAATGGTGTTGGGAAAATTGGACATCCACATGCAGAAGAATGAAACTGGACCATTTCCTTACACCACACACAAAAATAGACTCCAAATGGTTGAAAGACCTAAACGTGAGACAGGAGTCCATCCAAATCCTAAAGGAGAACACAGGTAGCAACCTTTTCGACCTTAGCCGCAGCAACTTCTTCCTAGAAACATCGCCAAAGGCACGGGAAGCCCCGGCAAAAATGAACTATTGGGATTTCATCAAGATAAAAAGCTTTTGCACAGCAAAAGAATCAGTCCACAAAACCAAAAGACAACCGACAGTTTGGGAGAAAATATTTGCAAATGACATATCAGATAAAGGGCTAGTATCCAAAATCTATAAAGAACTTATCAAACTCAACACCCAAAGAACAAATAATCCAATCAAGAAATGGGCAGAAGACATGAACAGACATTTGTCCAAAGAAGACATCCAAATGGCCAACAGGCACATGAAAAAGTGCTCAACATCGCTCGGCATCAGGGAAATCCAAATCAAAACCTCAATGAGATACCACCTCACACCCGTCAGAATGGCTAAAATTAACAAGTCAGGGAATGACAGATGTTGGCGGGGATGTGGAGAAAGGGGAACCCTCCTACACTGTTGGTGGGAATGCAAGCTGGTGCAACCCCTCTGGAAAACAGTATGGAGGTTCCTCAAACAGTTGAAATTAGAGCTACCGTTCGATCCAGCAATTGCACTACTGGGTATTTACCCCAAAGATACAAATGTAGGGACCCGAAGGGTTACGTGTACCCCAATGTTTATAGCAGCAATGTCCACAATAGCCAAACTGTGGAAAGAGCCAAGATGCCCATCGACAGATGAATGGATAAAGAAGAGGTGGTATATATACACAATGGAATATTATGCAGCCATCAAAAGGAATGAGATCTTGCCATTTGCAACGACGTGGATGGAACTGGAGGGTGTTATGCTGAGTGAAATAAGTCAATCAGAGAAAGACATGTATCACATGACCTCACTGATATGAGGAATTCTTAATCTCAGGAAACAAACTGAGTGTTACTGGAGTGGTTGGGGGTGGGAGGGATGGGGTGGCTGGGTGATAGACATTGGGGAGTGTATGTGCTACGGTGAGCGCTGTGAACTGTGCAAGACTGTTGAATCACAGATCTGTACTTCTGAAACAAATAACGCAACATATTTTAAGAAAAAAGAAAAAGAAGAAGATAACAGGAGAGGAAGAAAAGGGGAGTATGTCAGAGGGGGAGACGAACCATGAGAGATGATGGACTCTGAAAAACAAACTGAGGGTTCTAGAGGGGAGGGGGGGAGGGGGATGTGTTATCCTGGTGATGGGTATTGAGGAGGGCACGTTCTGCATGGAGCACTGGGTGTTATGAACAAACAATGAATCATGGAACACTGCACCAAAAACTAATAATATAATATATGGTGATTAACATAACAATAAAAAAATTTAAAAAAAAAGAAATAATTTAATGTTCATGCACTACCTTATCCTAAATTCCATTCAAACAAACAAAGAAATGAATGGACACATAAAAGGAGCTCTGATATTTGTTATTCTAATTCATGTTAATATATACATGATTAGCTACAGCATTCATTGATAATATCATTTCTGTTGCTGGGCAATTTAATTACCAATATGTCCCTAAAGCAACATGGATTCTAAAGGGAAGGTGTCTGTGAGAGGCAACTGTTTGCCAGGTGATATAATAAATGTATTATATCCATCTCTCATTTCATTTTCATAATAAATCTCTGTGGTGGGTATTAGAATCTTCATTTTATAGATGTAGACAATAAAGACCAGAGGTATTTGAAATTTTCCCAAGGTTAAAAGAATTAGTAAAGAATGGAAAGGAGGTTTAAACCCTTAGTTGAGTGATTCCCAAAGTCTCTTCTTTTCCCCCCTAAAAGACCCATCAAACTGAAGCTGTCATAATGGATTGACTGGTTTCAAAATGATCACCATGGCCAGAATGCTGGCAAGGTTCGCCCATTAAAGGTTATTTTTTTAAATTTAAAAAGCTGACCTGGAAAAATAAACAGTAATATATGTTCTCTGAGACCCCCAAATTTTCATAAAATATCAGATTATCAGAAGGAGATGAGGAAGAGAGGGAGCAATTGCCACAAGCTGTCTGAAGCAGTGTATCTCTCAATTAGCCACCATTCAGGATAATAAAGTTATGTGGCAGTCAAAGTTACAGCCAAGTTCTTAGTGGTTTTTCCTAAGTAGATTCTTACATGGGAAAATGAAAGAACAAAAGAGAATTAACCAAGCAGAGGGCATTCTAATTAGTGTGGCATGTCTCTCAACCTTCACATTAATCACTTTCTGAAACTGACTCACAGCACCTCAAAGACGACAGTCTCCCACTGTGTAGCAGTCACCTTCTACACACCTAGATCTGGGAGATATTTTGGTCTTCTCCAATTATTTTTCCTGTTAGTACTCTGGCATAGAAATATTAATCATTTTGAATATATCAGATGAGGTTAGGTGCCATATGCATATAGTGTAAAGAACATGTCACATGATGTCTCACTTCCAGGATCCCTGGTGTGGAGGATGAAGAGCTCACTACTGCAACCTCTCCCCCTCTGTAGATGAAAACACTGACATTCTAAGTGGACATCTGGTTTGACTAGGTCTCACAGTGACTAAGAACACTTGATCTTCATGCCATCTGTGTGCTGGTGTGTGGGTGCGCATGTCAGGGTACTTGTCTGAACGTATTTGTATATGTGGCAGGGGTTCACCTACAGTGCCCCAGGTCTTTCACCAGAACAGTTCCCATACAATGTGGTAATATAACTACAGATGTAGTGAGAAGTGAGATGGGGTTAAATTTCTGGAGACCCAAGAAATATCCATAGAACAAAATAAAATTTGAACTGAGTCTTGAGTAAGACGAGTTAGTGCAGAAAAAGGCAAATGTCATCTCTAACAGAACTTATATGTAAAGGTAGAAAATTTGAAAGAGCTGGCTTGATTTGGAAGACCAGAGCCATAGATGCACATCAAGAAGTTGTATTTAAAGGTCCATAGCATGGTGCCTGAATTCAATAAACGTTTGTGGGAAGGGGATGAAGTGAGGAGGGGGTAACAATGGAATACAAGAGAAAGAGAGGGAAATGAGTCTACTACACAACAAATTAAATTTTATCAGAATTTCCTGGGGGAAAGAGGGTGCACCTGGGTGGGTCAGTCAGTTAAGTGTCTGACTCTTGCTTTCAGCTCAGGTCTCAATCTCAGGGTTGTGACTTCAAGCCCTTTGTTGGGCTCCACGCTGGCCAGGGAGCCTCCTTAAAACAAAACAAAAAGCATTTCCTGGGGAATTCTCATGTTTTTATTAGGATTAATGGAAATGTTGAACTTTGCCTGGTTTCATAAAAGATTTTTGTAGAGAATTTCAGTAGGCAAGGGGGGAAGAAACGTCAAACTCTTATCTCAAGATGAAATCCATGTGCCTTCATGGAACAATCAAAGTTGAGTGGCTCGTGCTTTGTCTTCTAGACTCAGCTCTCACACTTTGCTCCCCCTACTTCAGTTCAGCAGTCCCCTACGCTGCATCCTAACTGAACTGGAAATCTCCACTGTACAACCATCAACTCTCAGATGGCTGTTTTCTTGCGCTTACTGCTGCCTAAATATGATCTTATCAAAATACCTTTTTCTTTGCTCAGCTAAAATCCACCAACAGTTAGTCCAGGTGCTAACTCTTTGGGATGGATCAAGAATATCTTATTTATAACAGATGCATTTTTCTATTATAGTCCTTCTCAACCTGTGCTATCATTTCTTACTTCTCTTCTGCCTCAATTTCGAATATCAAGATCTTCCCTAAGGTCACTGACATATTTGACTCATCCCTCTATCACTAGCCTTTGGCATCATTTCACCAGATTTGTGCCCAGTAAAATTTTGCTAGGGAAATCAGTAAGAAAATAAATGAATGCTAAATGAAAGATGCCATGAAAGACAGGTCCACTTCTTGAAAAGACCTGATTATATAAAATTATGAACTGGATCCCAGAAACATGTTAGAGATCAAAGTAATAAAATAAGCAACGAGAAAATATTGACTTCACATGAAATTTGTCAATCATACATCTTTTTCCCCATGTCATTTGCCAGTGAATGATATCTGAATGCCAGTCTCTTTAGTTAAGAGATTCTTAAGGAAAAGGATATTTTCTTCTTCATGGCATTCCTCATAGTTACACACAATAGTTTCTCAGTAGATGGGAGTGGGTAGGAAGAGTGACATATCATTTTCTAAGTATAAAATATATATCAGATATCTTGCTATCATTTTTTGGATGCATACTATATATCCAGTATTTTGCACTCTTTACATCATCTGATCATAATAAGTATCTTGAGAAGTAGGTGTTATTTCTTCACGGTACAGTTGAGTAAGTTAAGGAAGAATAAGGGCCCTTTTCTAAAGTAGACTGCATATGGCTGAACATGCTTTCTCCTTCCAACAAGAAGTTGAATCTATTTCCCCACTCCTAAAACTGGACTGAGCTTGTGACTTGCTTTGTCTAATAGAAAGCAGCAGAAGAGATGTTACAATACCTACAGCCTTCATGCCAACTCCAACTGCTAGGTGTGCGTGCATGAGTATACCTGGGATTCTCCAGTTCTAGTCTGAGCTGCTAGACATTTGCAGTCTCATGAGTGACTCTAGACAAGGTCAGGAGGTGAACTGCCCAACTGAGGTCAGCCTTAATTGCTGATCCCAATAACTATGAACAAATAAATTGTTGTTTTAAGCCACGACATCTTGGTGGTGGCTTTTATGTAACGGGAGACAGCAACCGCTAGTATTTGGCAGAAATAATATAACTCTCCACTACCATAAGCTTCCTTACCAGGTTAAGTTCCCTTGAATGTGTTCTACTTTTATGTATAGTTCTACTTATAATATAGTTTGTTTTAGAGGAGTTTTGATATTACTTCTAATACAAAGTTAATTTATTGTCATTTTATTCTTACTTGTCATTATTTATTGTCATTATTATGTTGTTGCTACTGTGTGGTTTAACATCTATTCCTCTAGAATAAAAGCTCCTTGATGATGTGGACAGTGTTTAGCTTATGCATTGGTGCATCATTAAAATCAACTACAGTGTTTGGTCCTTATTACATACTTAGGAGAGTTTTTTTTGAATTAAATGTTGAATGAATTCTATTTATAAAATTATGAGACCTTTGAAAGATTTTGAAATGAAACAGAAAAAGGTATGATTTAAACATAGTCTTTCAAAATGCATTGAGGCAGCTATGTAAAGGATGGTTTAAATTGGAAAAGAGGGATCAGGGACAGGTGTAGGTCTAGAGTAAATATGCCTTCAATAATAACACCAATATTGAGTCTCAGCACTTTTGGGGATATATAACACTCAAGTTGTATAATGTGACTCAGAGAATTAGAGTTTGATTCTTTCTAGTCCTAGGATCAATACTTGCAACAGTAACAGAAAAATCAAATTCTTATCAACATTGAAAAAGTCTTCAGATTCACAATGTAATGTATCCCCCAGGATGCACCTAAGAGCAACTCATTCCTGAAAGTATTCATATCCAGACAAGACCCAACACCAGGACCTCCCTGGTTACTGATGAGAGGAATGCCCCAGTAAAAGTTCTCAGTGCTGTGCCATTTCATGTTCGGCTCCAACTATCTAGGACATAACTGAATAGCAACTGATAAATTCACATGCTAATTAGATTTTTTCATATGTGCATTGAAGGAGTTCCTTCCGGGGGGGAAGGGGGCACATGAATTGCACAAAGGAAGAAAGTTTTCACACTTGTTTAACTCCATGTTCCCAGGAATCTTATTTTGAGAATGTGTATTCCAGCAGGGATTTATGCCTGGATTGGCCTTCACTTGATTCCTTTGACACTACATGGTCTCTAAGGAACCTTTTCTCTGGCGTGGAATGTCGTTTCTTCTTGTTTTCTCATGGTTGGGACTTCTCATTGACTTTTTATTTTTTGAGTTGCTCATTTTTTTGTATGATGCCACTGGAATCTTACTAGAGTAGAGGCCATCTTCCTCATGTTTACCACTGTATCTTTAGCAACAAGGATGGTGGTTATCACACTAAGAGTGCTCATCGATGTATGAATGAACAAGTGAGAAAACTGAGGATTAGGGAGAAAGGCTAATTCACAGAGTTGATGTGTGACACAAACTAGGGCTTTCTAAGGCAAAGTCCAGTGTGCATCTCACTGCACACTGACTAACCTCTATTAAACTGTGCAATCAGCAGATTGTGCTATTAGGTTAGCAGATCATTTTATACAATATATGATATGTATTTATGAAAAAATATATATATATTTACAAGTAATGCCTAGGTCAAGTCTTTTTTTTTTTTTGTACCATTTTACCACCTTCACCCATTTCCACACCTCCACTCCATACCTCAGGCAGTCACCAATCGGTTTTCTGTATCTATGGGTTTGTTTGTTTGTTTAGATTCCACATATAAGTGAGAAGATGAAATATTTGCCTTTCTCTGAATGACTTATGTCACTTAGCATAATGCCCTCAAGGTCCATCCATGTTGTCACAAACGGCGTGATTTCCTTCTTTATGGCTGAATAATAGTCCATTGTGTGTGTGTGTGTGTGTGTGCGTGTGTGTGTGTGTGTGTATATATATATATACACACCTCACCTTTTCTTTACCCATTCGTCCATCAGAGGACATTTAGGTTATTTCCATCCCTTGGTTGTTGTAAATAATGCTGCAATGAACATAGGGGTGCATATGTCTCTTCAAGATAGTGATTTAGTTTCCTTCCGATATACACCTAGAAGTGCGATTGCTGGATCTTATGGTAGTTCTACTTTTAATATTACTGTCCATAGAAGCTGGACCAATTTATATTCGTATTGACAGTGTTACAAGTGTTCCCTTTTCTCCACATCCTGGCCAACGCTTGTTGTCTCTTGTCCTCTTGATGATAGTCATTCTAATATGCACGAGGTGATAACTTAGCACGGTTTTGATTTGCATTTCCCTGATGATCAGTTATGTTGAGCACCTTCTCATGTATCTATTGGCTATTCGTACATCTCCTTTAGAAAAATGTCTATTCATGGGGCTCCTGAGTGGCAGAGTCAGTTAAGCATCCGATTCTTGGTTTTGGCTCAGGTCAGATCTCAGGGTCCTGGGATCAGGCTCCACATCAGGCTCCACGCACAGCACAGAGTCTGCTTGTCCCTCTCCCTCCTTCTGCACCTCCTTTCGTTCATGTGCTTTCTCTCTTTCAAATAAATAAATAAAATCTTTAAAAAAATGTCTATTCAGCTTCTCTGGGCAGAATTTAATCAGATTGTTTTAAATATATTGCCTTTTTGCTATTGAGCTATATGAAAATTTTTTATATTTGAATATATATATTTATATACAACCTATATGTATCTATATATTTGTATATTTTTATATATTTATATATAATATATATTCACATATACATACAATATTTGTAAATATATGTATATATTTACAAAAAAAATGCCTACGTCAAGTCTTAACCCCTTGAAGTGTAAGAATGGCGAATAATGGGAATCTTAAAACAAAGTGAGAGTGGTTGTTTTGCGATCCAGGCTGTCTGTCTCCAGCACTGCTTCTGACTTGCTTTTTTCTCAACCTCCACCTCCTGTCACCCAGTTTGTAAGTGTTGCATGTTTTGTGTTCTGTGAGTTTTTAAAATATCTCTGTGATGGATGAAAGTCCATGCACTGAAGCATGCTGTCAGATTCAAGCTATTTGTCTCCAAATGCTGGCACTCATCTCTGCCAGGTTGCTGGGTCTCAGTCATGTCTTTGCTTCTGACAAAATGTCAGTGTTATTTGTCACCATCTAATATTTATGCCACATCAGATTGCCACTTTCTGGGCATGGGTCAGAAGCCCTGGATAGGCAGCAGTCTTGAATGATTCTTTCAAATGTTTGCCTCAAGACAGCCCTCTCAGTTTGGCTCCACCCACCAAGTGAAAGTGGGATCTTTGTTATATGTAAATGTTCCACATATCACAGTTGATGACATGACTCAATTTGCTGATGTCACTTTCAAGAAATCCTAAATGTACCTCTTCCGCAATAGTGTTTCTAACCCCAGAAGCCCTAATTGGTATGCCATTCCATTAAATTCTTATGACACAGAATTCATAGTTTAAGAATTCCCAGTTTCAGAAGAGGTATGTTTCTTCAAGGATTCAGTAAATGACTGGGAAATATGGAATAAAGGGTCAGTCCAACAAAAGATTTCTATGAAAGACAAAAGTCGACCTTCTAGGAAAAAAATCTCACCCCAAAGAAAGAGAGGATTTACCCCAAAGACAATGAAAGAGGAAAAGTGATTTTGAGTCTGCCAATTGTGAGCTGACACAGGCTTCCTTAGTTCCCAGCCTTGTTACAAGGACTTAACACCAAAAATCTTAGATGAGCAAGAGATAAAAACAAAAGAGGAGAAAAAGTTCTTCTTGATGATGATGCACACCACGGTATTCACAAGCAAAATATTGTGATGTTTATGATTGCTTTTAAAATACTCAGGCGGCAGGGGGTGGAAAAGTAGGGAGGGTATAGATAAAGCAAGATTGACCAAATGTTGGTGATGGTGGGACCGTGTGATGAGGATATGGGAATTCCTTGTGTTGGTTTCTCTGTTTTGTGTTTAGGTCACTGGTGTCCTAGATCGTCAGTGTAGTCTAAAGTTAGGAACCAGGTAGGCAAATCAAGGTAAATTCAGGAAAGGCAAAGGGATTTAAGGGCTTCTCCAAGAGATAGAAACCTTTATCCAGAAATGGAACAAAGCTAGAGACATGGCAAAACAAGGAAAGAGCAAGGCTTAAGTGCACTGAAAAAACTGAGAAGGAATTCTGATGAGTGGTTGGGCTCCCTGCTTTGATCTTCTTTCTGCCCCTTCATGTTAAGGATACTGCTCTTGTTTTCTGGCATGAGTATTATTTTACGGAGGTGTTTTCCTAGTTTATCTTTCTGACCCAATACGTCAGCAGCTTCTGTTGTGTCCATATTGTCTATCAAGGTCCTCAGCACATTGTAGGTAATCAATGAATACTTGTTGAATTTGTCAAAGACTACTACCATACAGATGTAAGCTCAATCCACCCTCTGCAGAATAGGGCTTAGGGGGCTTAAGGGTAAGAAGGCATAAAAGGAAGGCTGGTTGTGCTTTCCTGTCCCTGATGGGATTACTGGCAAGAATGTGCAAAGGGGCATCCAAGAGGTTTTTAAGAGGGCCAATGCAACCTTGCAGGGTACCTTCTACAGAGGTTAAGGACATATTCATTCATTCATTCACTTACAGCACAAATATTCATAAAATCTATACTGTGTATTGGACACTGTCTTAAATTTGGGGTAAAATAAAGGACAATAAAATAGAGACAATGTTTGTGTGTTCAGTTTCACAAGGATGACACATAAACAGTGAGGAGACAGCTACAGTTTATGATCCATTTCTGCTAGTTAATAACAAAGTGTGACCTGTGCTATACAATTCACCCTAAGTTCCAGTTTCCTGGAACTCATGAAAATACCCAGCACAAAGAGGAACTTTTGTTCTCACTAACACATTTCAAGGACTTACGGTGTGCCTGCCCTGAACTCTCACAGTAATAATTAGGCACAGCACCCTGTTCTCCTATACTACTCCTTTCATACCTCATTCCAGCCCTTACCTGCCTTTGTGTTCGCATTCATCTCCAGATCAGGAGCCACAACTTACTCATGTCTGCAGACTTGGATTTTAGTGGATAGAACACATGAGATATAATATGTCTTTTCAAAGAGCTCTAGAGAACACAGCATCTTAAACATCCAAATGCTTGCTTCAGAGCAACTGAGAAATAATGCTGAAAGAAGTTAGCTGCAGCTGCTGTAGAAAGACGATTAAACCAGCAGAGCGAAAAGAACAAATTATGATGACCTGTGGCCCCACACGGGTAAAACTGCGAAAGACAAAGTCTCTTTTCACATTTGATTTCAAAATAGCCACCCCAAATGCAAGTCATTATGTCTCTATTAAACCCCGCAGTGCAACTCATTCTTTCAGCAATTGTGCATGAGCTGCGTTAATTTGAACCAGAATATACTGACACCAACACCAGTTTTGAAAACTGAAATTGAGCAAACCCCCAATTGCATCGTTAGCTTCTTCACATTCTCTTTCTTTTTTCTGCGAATATTCACAGGCTTCTTCCTCCTATCAACACATATTAGAAGAGGGCGAAGCAAGATGGTGGAGGAGTAGGAGACCTAGATTTCCTCTGGTCTCGGGAATTCAGCTTAATAGGGATCAAACCATTCTGAACACCTATGAACTCAACAGGAGATCGAACAGGAGAGGAGCAACAACTCTCTGATCAGAGAAGAGACCACTTACTGGAAGGTAGGACGTGCGGAGAAGTGAATCCGAGGCAATATTCGGGAGGATAGACGGCGGGGGACGGGACCTCCGCCGGCCACTTCTGGCAAGTGATAGAGCCGCGGAACACAAAATCGGAACTTTTAGAAGCCGGCTCCGCTGAGGGACGTCACTCCAGTGGCTAAGCGGGGGGTGGAATCCTCCCGGGACAGTGTGGTCTCAGGACCCTCGGGGTCACAGAAAGACCGGGGGTGCCTGAGTGCGCCAGAGCTCCCAGGTATCAGAGCGGGGAAGCCGGGTGCAGAGACAGAGCGGAGGCGGGGGCTCTCAGCTCGGGGTTGCCATAAACTGTGATCCGAGGCCCAGTTGGGACACTGCTCCTCCAGCAGGGACCCAACAAGTGGCAGAGCCGGGGAGACCCCCCTTTCTTCCCCGGGGGAGCGGCGCGGGAGCGCACTGCAGGGATCTGCTGGGTTTGGAGACACCACACGGGGTCGGGTGCCAGAGATAGAAATGCTGGGTCACAGGCCGGGTGAGCACAGAGGGCGGCCAGAGACCGGGGAGATGGGAGTGACTGCTTTTCTCCGGAGGTGCACTGAGGAGCGGGGCCCAGAGTTCTCAGCTCCTCCTGGTGGAGATTGGAAGACCACCATTTTCGCCCTGGTCCTCCAAAGCTGTACCGAGAGCTTGCAGGGAACAAAAGCTCCTGAGATCAAACCCGAGCAGCTTGCTTAGCCCTGACCGACAAGGGTGGGGCAATTCCGCCTCCGGCAAAGACATTTGGGAACCACAGCAACAGGCCCCTCCGCCAGAAGATCAGCATGAACAGCCAGCAAGACAAGACCAAGTTTACCGATCAAGGAGAACGGGAGAACTCCAGCGCTAGGGGAATACTGCACATAGAATTCATGGCTTTTTTACCATGATTCATTAGTTCATCAAAGTTAATTTTTTTAACTTTTTTTTTTAATTTTTCTTTTTCCCTTTTTCAACCAACATCTTATCAATCCCTTTTAAAAAAAAAAAAACATTTTTTGTTTTTCATTTTTAGAGTCATATTCTATCCCTTCATAGTAGTTACCCTTATTTTTGGCATATATATATAAGTTGTTCTCTCTTTAAAATTTTGAGATACAGTTTTTTCTAACAGATCAAAATATACCCTAAATCACTAGTGTATGGCTTTGTTCTAGTCTCCTGCCTGATCATATTCTCTCCCTTTTTCCTTTTTTTTTCTTTTAAATCTTCTTTCTTTTTTCAAACAACTTATCTTATCAATTCCTTTTATAAAATCCTTTATAATTTTCATCGTTACAGTCATCTTCCATCCCTTCATTGTATCAAACCTTACTTTGTACATATATGTCTTTCTTCATTTAAAATTTTAGCAGGCACTTTTTTCTAACAGACCAAAATATGCCCAAAATCTAGTGTGTGGCACTGATCTATGCACTAGCCTGATCATATTTGATCATATTCTGCTTTTTTTGTATTGTTCTGTTTTTGCTCTTATCTTTTTTTTTCTTTTTTTTTTTCCTCTGCCTTTTTCCTTTCTTTCCCTTTCTTTTCACCTGGTTTCAGGTCTTTTATGATTTGTATACAGTATATTTGCTGGGGACGTTGTAAACCTGTTAGCATTTTGTTCTCTCATTCATCTATTCTCCTCTGGACAAAATGACAAGACGAAAAAAATTACCTCAGCAAAAAGAACAAGAGGTAGTACCGTCATCCAGGGACCTACTCAATATGGACATTAGTACGATGTCGGACCTAGAGTTCAGAATCATGACTTTAAAGATACTAGCTGGGCTTGAAAAAAGCATGGAAGTTATTAGAGAACCCTTTCTGGAGAAATAAAAGAACTAAAATCTAACCAAGTCGAAATCAAAAAGGCTATTCATGAGGTGCAATAAAAATGGGGGCACTAACTGCTAAGATAAATGAGGCAGAAGAGAGAATCAGCGATATAGAAGACCAAATGATGGAAAATAAAGAGGCTGAGAAAAAGAGAGAGAAACAATTACAGGATCACGAGGGCAGAATTCAAGAGATAAGTGATACGATAAGATGAAACAACATTAGAATAATTGGGATCCCAGAAGAAGAAGAGAGAGAGAGAGGGGCAGAAGGTATATTGGAGCAAATTATAGCAGAGAACTTCCCTAATGTGAGGAAGGAAACAGGCATCAAAATCCAGGAGGCACAGAGAACCCCTCTCAAAATCAATAAAAATAGGTCAACACCCCGACATCTAATAGTAAAACTTACGAGTCTCAGAGACAAAGAGAAAATCCTGAAAGCAGCTCGGGAGAAGAGATATGTAACCTACAATAGTAGAAACATTAGATTGGCAACAGACCTATCCACAGAGACCTGGCAGGCCAGAAAGGACTGGCATGATATCTTCAGAGCACTAAACGAGAAAAATATGCAGCCAAGAATACTATATCCAGCTAGGCTGTCATTGAAAATTGGAGGAGAGATAAAAACCTTCCAGAGCAAACAAAAACTAAAGGAATTTGCAAACACGAAACCAGCCCTACAAGAAATATTGAAAGGGGTCCTCTAAGCAAAGAGAGAGCCTAAAAGCAGCATAGATCAGAAAGGAACACAGACAATATACAGTAACAGTCACCTTACACGCAATACAATGGAACTAAATTCATACCTTTCAATAGTTACCCTGAATGTAAATGGGCTAAATGCCCCAGTCAAAAGACACAGGCTATCAGATTGGATTAAAAAACAAGACCCATCAATATGCTGTCTGTAAGAGACTCATTTTAGATGCAAAGACACCCCCAGATTGAAAGTGAGGGGGTGGAAAACCATTTACCATGCTAATGGACACCAAAAGAAAGCTGGGGTGGCAATCCTTATATCAGACAAATTAGATTTTAAAACAAAGACTGTAATAAGAGATGAAGAAGGACACTAGATCCTACCTAAAGGGTCTATCCAACAAGAGGATCTAACAATTGTAAATATCTATGCCCCGAACATGGGAGCAGCCAATTAGATAAGGCAATTAATAACAAAAGCACAGAAACACATTGACACCAATACAATAATAGTGGGGGACTTTAACACCCCTCTCACTGAAATGGACAGATCATCTAAGCAAAAGATCAACAAGGAAATAAAGACTTTAAATGACACACTGGACGAAATGGACTTCACAGACATATTCAGAACATTCCATCCCAAAGCAACGGAACACACATTCTTCTCTAGTGCCCATGGAACATTCTCCAGAATTGATCACATCCTAGGTCACAAATCAGGTCTCAACTGGTACCAAAAGATTGGGATTATTCCCTGCATATTTTCAGACCACAATGCTTTGAAACTAGAACTCAATCACAAGAAGAAAGTCGGAAAGAACTCCAATACATGGAGGCTAAAGAGCATCCTACTAAAGAATGAATGGGTCAACCAAGAAATTAAAGAAGAATTTAAAAAATTCATGGGAACCAATTAAAATGAAAACACCACTGTTCAAAATCTTTGGGATACAGCAAAGGCGGTCCTGAGAGGATAGTATATAGCAATACAAGCCTTTCTCAAGAAACAAGAAAGGTCTCAAATACACAACCTAACCCTACACCTAAAGGAGCTGGAGAAAGAACAGGAAATAAAGCCTAAACCCAGCAGGAGAAGAGAAATAATAAAGATCAGAGCAGAAATAAATGAAATAGAAACCAAAAGAACAGTAGAACAGATCAACGAAACTAGGAGGTTGTTCTTTGAAAGAGTTAACAAGATTGATAAACCCCTGGCCAGACTTATCAAAAAGAAAAGAGAAATGACCCAAATCAACAAAATCATGAATGAAAGAGGAGAGATCACAACCAACACCAAAGAAATACAAACAATTCTAAGAACATGTTATGAGCAACTCTACGCCAGCATATTAGATAACCTGAAGAAATGGGTGCATTCCTAGAGATGTATCAACTACCAAATGGAACCAGGAAGAAATAGAAAACCTGAACAGACCTATAACCACTAAGGAAATTGAAGCAGTCATCAAAAATCTCCCAAGAAACAAAAGCCCAGGGCCAGATGGCTTCCCAGGGGAATTCTATCAGACATTTAAAGAAGAATTCATATCTATTCTCCTGAAACTGTTCCAAAAAATAGAAATGGAAGGAAAATTCCAAACTCATTTGATGAGGCCACCATTACCTTGATCCCAAAACCAGACAAAGACCCATCAAAAAGGAGAATTACAGACCCATATCCTTGATGAATATGGATGCAAAAATTCTCACCAAAATACTAGCCAATAGGATCCAACAGTACATTAAAAGGATTATTCACCACGACCAAGTGGGATTTATCCTTGGGCTGCAAGGCTGGTTCAACATCTGCAAATCAATCAACGTGGTACAATACATTAACAAAAGAAAGAACAAGAATCATATGATCCTCTCAATAGATGCAGAAAAAGCATTTGACAAAGTACAGCATCCTTTCTTGATCAAAACTCTTCAGAGTATAGGGATAGAGGGTACATTCCTCAATATCATAAAAGCCATCTATGAAAAACCTACAGTGATTATCATTCTCAATGGGGAAAAGCTGGCTTTTCCCCTAAGGTCAGGAATGTGGCAGGGATGTCCACTCTCACCACTGCTATTCAACATAGTATTAGAAGTCCTAGCCACAGCCATCAGACAACAAAAAGAAATCAAAGGCATCCAAATCGGCCAAGAGGAAGTCAAACTCACTCTTTGCAGATGATATGATACTTTATGTGGAAAACCCAAAAGACTCCACCCCAAAACTGCTAGAACTCATACAGGAATTCAGTCAAGTAGCAGGCTATAAAATCAATGCACAGAAATCAGTGGCATTCCTATACACCAACAACAAGACAGAAGAGAGACAAATCAAGGAGTCGATCCCATTTACAATTGCACCCAAAACCATAAGATACCTAGGAATAAATTTAACCAAAGAGGCAAAGGATCTGTACTCAGAAAACTATAAAATACTCATGAAAGTAATTGAAGAAGACACAAAGAAATGGAAAAACCTTCCATGCTCATGGAGTGGGAAACAAACATTGTGAAGATGTCAATGCTACCTAGAGCAATCTACACATTCAATGCAATCCACATCAAAATACCATCCACCTTTTTCAAAGAAATGGAACAAATAATCCTAAAATTTGTATGGAATGAGAAGAGACCCCGAATAGCTAGAGGAATATTGAAAAAGAAAAGCAAAGCTGGCGGCATCATAATTCCGGGCTTCCAGCTCTATTACAAAGCTGTCACCATCAAGACAGTATGGTACTGGCACAAAAACAGACACACAGATCAATGGAACAGAATCGAAAGCCCAGAAATGGACCCTCAACTCTATGGTCAACTTATCTTTGACAAAGCAGGAAAGAATTTCCAATGGAAAAAAGACAGTCTCTTCAACAAATGGTGTTGGGAAAATTGGACAGCCACATGCAGAAGAATGAAACTGGAACATTTCCTTACACCACGCACAAAAATAGACTCCAAATCATGAAAGACCTAAACGTCCATCAAAATCGTAAAGGAGAACACAGGTAGCAACCTCTTCGACCTCAGCCTTCTTCCTAGAAACATCACCAAAGGCAAGGGAAGCAAGGACAAAAATGAACTATTGGGATTTCATCAAGATAAAAAGCTTTTGCACAGCAAAAGAAACAGTCCACAAAGCCAAAAGACAACTGACAGAATGGGAGAAAATATCTGCAAATAACATATCAGATAAAGGGCTAGTATCCAAAATCTATAAAGAACTTATCAAACTCAACACCCAAAGAACAAATAATCCAATCAAGAAATGGGCAGAAGACATGAACAGACATTTTTCCGACCTCCAAATGGCCAACAGACACATGAAAAAGTTCTCAACATCGCTCGGCATCAGGGAAATCCAAATCAAAACCTCAATGAGATACCACCTCACAGCAGTCAGCATGGCTAAAATTAACAAGTCAGGAAATGACAGATGTTGGCGGGGATGTGGAGAAAGGGGAACCCTCCTACACTGTTGGTGGGAATGCAAGCTGGTGCAACCCCTCTGGAAAACAGTATGGAGGTTCCTCAAACAGTTGAAAATAGAGCTAACATACAATCCAGCAATTGCACTACTGGGTATTTACCACAAAGATACAAATGTTGGGATCCGAAGGGGTATGTACACCCCAATGTTTATAGCAGCAATGTCCACAATAGCCAAACTGTGGAAAGAGCCAAGATGTCCATCGACAGATGAATGGATAAGGAAGCAGTGGTATATATACACAATGGAATATTATGCAGCCATCAAAAGGAATGAGATCTTGCCATTTGCAACGATATGGATGGAACTGGAGGGTGTTATGCTGAGTGAAATAAGTCAATCAGAGAAAGATGTGTATCATATGACCTCACTGATATGAGGAATTCTTAATCTCAGGAAACAAACTGAGTGTTGCTGGAGTGGTGGGGTTTGGGAGGCATGGGGTGGCTGGGTGATAGACATTGGGGAGGGTGTGTGCTATGGTGAGCGCTGTGAATTGTGCAAGATTGTCGAATCACAGATCTGTACATCTGAAACAAATAATGCAACATATGTTAAGATAAAAAAAAAAAGAAGAAGATAGCAGGAGGGGAAGAATGAAGGGGGAGTAAGAGGGGAAACAAACCATGAGAGACGATGGACTCTGAAAAACAAACTGAGGGTTCTAGAGGGGAGGGGGTGGGGGGATGGGTTAGCCTGGTGATGGGTATTAAAGATGGCACATTCTGCAGGAGCACTGGGTGTTATGCACAAACAATGAATTGTGGAACACTACATCAAAAACTAATGATGTAATATATGGTGCTTAACATAACAATAAAAAAATTTAAAAAATAGAAACACATATTAATATCATTAGCAAATGCAATAGAATTTTTAACACCATTAATCTGTTCTCGATTCTACATAAATTTAGTAAATCCTTGTAAACATATAATGAACGTTAGTTTAAATCCAAAGGGGAAAAAAATCATCGAGATGAATTCATGAAGAATATGAAAAGATTAAAAGAAGTACAGTTGACTTTTTTTTTTTCCAGTTGTCTCTGGAACACAGTTTGGAACTGTGTGGGTTCATTTATACGTGGATTTTTTTCGATACATGCAGTCCTGCAAATGTATTTTCTCTATTATTTTCTTTTCTCTAGCTTACTTGATTATAAGAACACAGTATATAATACATGTAACATACAAAATATGCATTAATCTATTTGTTATTGGTAAGGCTTCAGTCAACAGTAAGCTCATTAATAGTTAAATTTTGGAGAAGGCAAAAATTATACATGAATTTTCAACCGTGTAGGGGCTGGCACCCCAACCCCTTCTTGTTCAAGGGTCAACTGATGTGAGCTCTTGTCCAGCTCAGTGGCTAATGTCCACAAGTTTACTTAATCTCTTTGGATTTCAAATGAGGTCAAGGTCACCCACACTGCCCTCTCATGGGGGTTACTAACCCTCTCATGGGAGACTTAGGTTAAGTACAAAATGTATGCTTAATTATTTGGTCAACTCAAAAACATCATCCAAAGAGGCTATGAAATAGGCAGCTCCAGATCTTTAGCTGAATAACAAGCTATTGTTTCAATAGTTCTAAACAAAGAAAATAAAATTATCTGAGTGTTTAACTCTCATAGATATGTAAAATAAATTTTTGAGAGATTGAGCACGAGGGAGGGAGAGGCAGACTCCCCACTGAGCAGGGAACCCGATACAGGACCCCATCCCAGGCCCCTGGGATCATGAACTGAGCAGAAGGCAGAAGCTTAACCAACTGAGCCACCCCGGCACCGAACAAATTTTATACTTAAGGCTATTGTCCTCCAAGTTATTTTCCTTATAAAACTGGAATAATATTTAAAATTGTATATCTTTATAAACACTCCTGGAGGAAAACATTATTCTAGTGAACATTATCCCACCATTTTGATTTCTTATTTCTTTTCCATCTTTTCCTTCCTTCCTCTCCCTCCATTTTTCTTCCTTTCTTTCTTTCTTTCTTTCTTTCTTTCTTTCTTTCTTTCTTTCTTGAGAGAGCAAGAGGAGGGGCAGAGGGAGAGAGAAGCCCAAGTAGACTCCATGCCCAGCACAGAGCCCAACATGGGGGCTTCATCCCATGACCCTGAGATCGTGACCCAAGCCAAAATCAGGTGGGATGCTGAACCAACTGAGCCACCCAGGTGCCCCCCCTTTCTTTATTTCCTTCTTTTTTTCTCCTCTTCTTTCCCTCGTCTCCTTCCCTCCCCTCATCCCTTCCAAATATCTGGATATTTAATTTCAGTGAAATGTTCCCCATCTTTAAAACGTAAATGGATATACTTTCTTCACAATGCTGACACGAGGATTTAATAAAGTACTCAAAAACTTGCAACACAATGCCTGGCATATAGTATTTCCTTAATATATCTTCATTTTCTTCCTGGTGCCTCCTTGAGTTTCTTCCCTTTCTTCTTCTTCTCACTTCCTTCCTCCTTTCCTTCCTCTCTGCACCCCCCATCATCTCCTCTCTCTTGTTTTCTTTATTTGTCTCTGCTTCCTGAATAGGACCTACTCCAGTATCGGCCACCAACCAACTGCTACTCAGTCATAAATGTGTAGTCAGCACCAAGGATTTAGTGAACATAGTTATATATATTTTATTTTTCCATATCATTTCTTTTTTAATTGTTGTATGATGTGCTTATTACATATTGACCATTTATATAAGGAATGCTTGTAAAAATGTGTAATGTGTAAAGAACGGTACAGAGAGTCTGACTATTCCAGACTTCCAAAATCGAGGAAAGAAAGTATTATTTTGAACTCTGAAGCTTGGATTTGGCCGTACCCAATTACATTGGTTTCGTGTGCTAGTGTTTCATTTCTATCTTCTATTTTTCTTGAAATATTTGCAAATGTGCAAAGTTTTTTCTTTAGTTATTCATGTTGTAGAATTCTATAAAAAAGGACGATAAACATGTTTTCTTCTATAGCTTACTATTTCCACTCAGTGTCATGTCTGAGAACGGCCATGCTGTTGCATGTCGTGTACTCACTCCCTCTTACTTCTATGTAGTATTCCATTGTGTGACTATCCCAATTTATTTAGTTAAGCATCAACTCTTCTTACACTTGTGTGTTTGTTGTTTTGCTACATTGTCTAATGATTTGTATGTGAATGTGTTTAAACATGTTTCCTGGGGTACTGGGGCAAGAATATCTCTACATTTTTCAGCACCAATGTGCACCTTCTATGCTAGTAGATAATGAAAACTTCCTTTGGAAAATTTTTAAACCAATTTTATTCCTATTCCAAAAAAGCACTATAGGCTTTTTTGCTCTGTATCCTAATAGTCACTTGCAATTATGGATTCTTGCCAATCAGAGGGGTGGGAAATTATGTCTCATTGTAGTAAAAAGATTACTAATGAGGTTGATCCTTCTTCCCCCCACATGCTTATTGCCATTTTTTCCTTTTGTTTAAAAAGCCTGCTCATTTTTTTGTCCATTTTGAAAATTAGGGGGTTTGTCTTTGTGTTTCTGAATTTTAGTAATTCTTATGTATCCTGGATATTAACACTTTTCCATGATATCCATAACAAGTATCCTGCCATAGTCTATGTTTTGTCTCATTTTACTTCACTCAAATACCATATCAACCTTCAAGCTTCTTGATATTTTAGAACCTGTTAGATCGAAATGCTCCCTCACATGTGATGAAGTGTGAGCCTTTTGATTTTCCGTGTCTTAAAGCTAGGTGGTAACCTAGTCATAGCTGGTATGGAAATTCCCTTCCTACTGTACTATCATGCCCCTCTGCGTAACTCTAGGCTATATAAACTTAATAACCTAACTCCTATGAAAAATCAGGAGTAAAACAAATTGTAAGAATAAAAAAGTACAAAGGGAGTGTAGAGAGTAAGTCTTTGGGAGGTGCTGGTGTTTCCATCTTGAGTGGGGAGTCTAATCCGTGGGAAGTGGCCACCTAGAGCACTGGAAGCAGGCTGCAAAGGATGTGTGGTCATGTCCTGAAGGAAAGAACACTGGTCAGTGAAAAGCCCCTGCCTTGGCATGAGGGGAAAGCAATGGCATATGTACTTAGAGCTTTCTAATCCTAATGATGGGAAATGTGCACTAGAAAAACATGTAAAGGATTTGAATGGCCTTTTTAAAGAATATCAATATTCTTTGACTAATTATTTTTTCCAACAAATATTTATTGAGCACCTAGGGTGGCCCAGTTGCTGCAGGTAAAGCAGTGGAAAAAAACAAAACAAAACAAAATATCCTGCTTCTATACAGTCTAGTGAGGGGAAGAAAGACAGAGAGAGAGAAGTAAACTGGTATGGTAGAAAGCAATACATGCTATGGTAAAATATTAAGCAGGCAAAGGTGATAGGCAGGAAGAAAATGGTGTTTGGAAATAAGAGGGTGTGTATATACGGCAAACAGGTGGTTTAGATTAATAGAAATTCCAAAATCGGCCGGTGTGTTTAGATTTTCCATGTCATTTTAGTACTCTGAAAAAGATGACTCTCTTTACCCTGTTTATTAAGGAAATTCACTGTTTAAACTAATTAATGGAAATTTTCCTTTATGAGCATAGGGAGAGAATAGTATTGTGGAGATTATTATGTGCCAGTTGGTACTTACATGTTGTCTCATTCATTCTACAAATTCATAAATAGTTGAATTCTTGCTTTGCACTAAATTCTGAAGGTCAGTTACATCAGTGTAAAGAGCAAATTTGCTATTCTCATGGAACACACAAACCTTAGTTCCACAGTTGTCAAATAAGATTGGTCTTCGTATCATCTCTTTGCAAACCAGAAAAGAACAAGCCCCAAAGTATTTAAGTACCTTTCCTAAGCTCACAGAGATGCTAAATTAAGGATTTAGAATTCATATTCTTGGCAGTTTTTATCCAAAACCATTCTTACACTATCTCACACTGTATTTGTAAGATCTCAATATTTGGTGTTATAAAGACATGCATATCTGTATCCCAATTAAACAAAAGTTAGAACTAAAACATGAATTTAAAAAACCCAAGTGTGGGGCACCTGGGTGGCTCAGTCATTGAGCGTCTGCCTTCAGCTCAGGTCATGATCCCCGGGTCCTGGGATCGAGCCCCGCATCGGGCTCCCTGCTTCGCAGGAAGCCTGCTTCTCCCTCTCCCACTCCCCCTGCTTGTGTTCCCTCTCTCACTGTGTCTCTCCCTGTCAAATAAATAAATAAAATCTTTAAATAAATAAATAAATAAAAAACCCAAGTGTTTGCTAAATGTCTGTTCCTATTACATTAGACACATAGTTGAATCCTTAAATACTTAAAAATAATCGATTGATTTCTTTTTTCAGCATGGAATATAAGAGTTGGAAGACATCATAGACAAAATCTGATTTACAGACCTTACACAGCTTTCCTAAGATCACATAAGCAGAACGTGGCTAACCTAGAATTTAAAACATCTTAAGATGTCAAGAAACTCTACTCTTTTCACTATATGATATTGTCCCTCTAGCAATTCCATAAATTCACATGACAAATTACTCTAAATCTATAACTTGGAAAATAAATCTACATTTCATGTTTACTCTCAATGAACATGAAGTCTCAATTATGCAAAATGAATAAATTCTAGAGATATTTGTACAATACTTAAATACTTTTTGTACAGAGGATACAAGAAAATCAAGAAATGTACAATGGAGACTGTCATGGAAATTTGCTTTCATGTTCAAAGAGACAAGAAAAAGTTTCAACTTTATACTATTTGGTAAGCCTCCCTAAAAAGTGACACAGGAATTGGACCTTCTCTTGTGTCTGCCCAGCTGGTACTGAAGAGACATGTCTGAGTTCTTTGAATGTTGACTCCCATCAACTAGCACTTGAAGAGAAGTTTCTGAGTCTGGTGTGAAGGGTACAATGTTTCAAAAGAGAAAAAAAAATCTCATTCCTTGTGGTTCTAACAGACCAAAGAAGCTGTTGCTCTGAGAAACAGATGGGTGGGAACATCAGTAAAGAGAACAATGATTTAATGGTAATATTTGTTACATTTTGTGGCCATCAGCATCTACATAGAGGCCCTAATTTACAACCTCCAAATCCCTTTGTGAGGCTCAAATGCAATCCTTCTCAACTTCTGTAGCTTTGGGATAGGATGAATAAAAATGACCTAGAATAGTTTCCGGCACACCAGATGAAGTTTAATTGAGAACGATGCATTTTCTCCAAAGAAGATCTATATATTTCCTGGCATATGCCATGTGATTGATCGTGGCTTTGAAAACTTTTAAGGTAATTTTCTTGTCCCTGTGTGGCTTAGTGACTATGTGGTCTTGCCTTGTCATTTAAAGGTCAACATATTCAGTATGTATCTATTTTGTGTTCAATTACTTCAGCTCCATAAATACTCCTTTGTTCATTTGTACATGAGCCATCTTTCTCTTAGGAAGGACTTTCAGTTCTAAAACAATAAACGTATTGACTGCTACATAGAAACTTATAGTAAGATTGGGATACATCGGTAGACAGTGACTTACCATATACTGCTACTGTTGACATATATGAGATTTCCAGGGTAACAATTGGGACTCCCCCACCCTGACCCCCAGCAGGATGTATAACCATGGGAGGCAACACAGCCTTTAAGAAAAGGATGAGAAACATATAGGAGAACATCATTTGCATCTCTGTTCAAGAATGATGGAAGATGAGATAACACGACAGAGAATGACACTGACTGGAAGTAGAAAATATGAGGGAAACAAAGGAAGACACCCAGGCGGAATATAGAAGATCAGGTATTTGAACTCAGACAATTCTAGGTTCAAATTTTTACTCTACCATTAGTAACTGTGACCTGGGGAAAAGGACCTAATGATTAATCATCTGGGTTAGTCCATTAGCAAAACAGGGGGATTACTGTATTTGTTAGAATTGTGGTGATAAAAATAATAATAATAAATAGTAGATGAAAGAAATGGAGCATAGTGGATAGTACTTAAGAAAAGTTAGCTCCATGTCTTTTTTGCAAGGGGCACTGCTGGCTCTGAGCTTTGGAGAAGAAGGGCAGCGAAAAGCAGAGATATTGTCCTGAGGGTATGCACAGACTGAATGTCAAAACAGGCCACACGTATGTGGCATGTATGTGTGTTTGTGTGTGCAAGTGTATGTACATCTGTGAAAAGTTGTATGTGCTAAAAAGAGATGAAGATAAAAGACCACAGGAATTTACAAAAAGGAGGAAATTAGAAGCTACAAGAAAAATTTAATTTGGTTCGGTGTTACTACATTTCAAATTCTGAGAGCCATCCTAGGTTCTCCCTAGATTCTCCCTAGGTTCTCCCTAGGTTCTCCCTAGGTTCTCCCTAGGTTCGTGTTTGCCACTGTTTTTCCATGTCTAATCAGTCCGTGATTTCTGTTGAGCATAACTAAGCAGTGCCCTGCTCCCTGCTTCCACCTGTCCTGGTCCCTCATCCTCCTGCCTCCATACTGAGGTCCTACAATGTTTCCACCTGGTCTGCTTGCCTGAAACTTAACCTTGACTCCTTCAATCCATTCTGCATATATGGCGAGAGATCTGATATCACTCCCTAAATATATACATACATACATACATACATGTACACACATATACAATCTATTAAGAAGGACCTAGGAGGTAAAATAACAGAGAATGTTTTAAAGGCCTACAAATATAACCCTGTGCAAGTAAGATGTTATACTCAATTGAATTAGGAATCACAGTGAGTTATATGACCTGGTTGCAGTAATTGCATTAAGCAACCATTTTATTTCAATAATAAAATAAACCCATTGAAACAGATTATTTTCTGGGATAATTATTTAACTAATTTAAAAGTGGCAGTAGGATGAATGTTCTAATCTTTGCATTTTATTACGTCTTCACCATATGCAGCCAGAGAAATACTGTCTTTGGCAATTGTACTTTTTTACATTTATAGAGAAGCCCCACTTACTTTCCCAAAGTTAAATTTTAACATATGTGTCCATATTTCATCCCTATACAGAGATCCCATTCTGAAGGGCTCCTATCAAAATTCCCTCTTCAAGCTGGCCTTTCTGGATCCCTAAATTAGATCCTGTCACCTCCTCTACGTCCCAGAGTTGCTTGTGCACAGCCATTAGTGACTCTCATTGAAGCTGTACCACTTGTAGAATATTGGCAGGGGCGGCATCTGTCTAGCTTGCTGCTGGGTCTGCTGCAGCGACCCCAGTGCATGGCCCACATCAGTGCTCATGGAGTATCTGCTAAGTAGATAATGAAGTATATGGACAAGGGTGTTGTTCTTATCCGCATTTCGCAGTTTAGGACAGTGTGCCCAGTTGAGGTATCAATGAATCCAATTCCTCCTGTCAATAACAAGTGCTAGCTTTAAACACATCCGATACAGATGCAGGAAAAGCCTCACTTGCCGCATCTTGCCCAGAGATCCGGAAATTCCAGAGGCTGATCAAGAGGATGCACTCTGATCCACACCTGCTCATGTCCAAAACCCATCTCTGCCATTCACCAGCTGCATGACGTCAGGCAAGTCACTTAACATTTCTGTGTCTCAGTTTTTCATTTGTAAAGTGTGGAGGGTAAAAGTGCCTACTTGTGGGGTCTTTGAGAGCAGTAAATGAGCTACCGTTATCCAAAATACTATAATAGAAGTATTAACTAAGTCCTTGTTGCTGACTCGTTATTACTTATATTTTATTGTTACTATTTAAATGAGGCATTATGTTACACTAGATACTATGTAATAAAATGAGAGTAGCTGTAAAATAGCACAGTCCCTGGTACAGAGTAAACAAATCGTAGTAGACATAATTATTTTTCATAGTAGTATTAGCAGCAACCACATTATCATTTAAAGTTATTATTTACTAGACCACAGTTGATCGTCAGTAGCAGAGGAAAAATTTATAGATATACTAATAGTTGACACTGACTGTATACTTACTCACCATTTTACATGTATTAAATACCCAGAGAGAAAGAATTGAGAAGCAGGAAAGATGATGGAAACTGTCGCCCCATTACTGTGATCTGCACCCCATCTGTGTCACTAGCTCACCATGAGGCTTTGGATGAATCCTTCTGTGCCTGCCTTTGGATAAACAATAACAGTACCTACTTCAAGTCTTTTTGGTGAGGAATAAAAGAAGGAGGAGGAGGAGGAGGAGGAGATGACTAGCATTTAATAAGCATTCAACACATGTTAGGTTGCATTATTATTTTATTCTCATAATAGCCTTCAAGATTATATATAAATGTTATCTGCATTATAGAACCATAGAAAGTAAAATATAGAGGGTAAATTACCTTCCCAAGTTTGTACAGCAGTTCAGTATCAGGATTGGTTTTTAATTCAAGTCAGTCTGATTCTAGAGCTTGTGCTCAATAGAGGCCCCCCCACGCCAAGAGAAGGTGCTGTTCCAGGTACATTGCTGTTTGCTTGGACACTGTCTCCATATGATCATGATGATGCCCTGCTTACCCCAGCTTGTCTAGGGTAGAGCCTGTAGTCAATGCTCTTATTATATGGGCTTTTCAGAATAGCTCCCCTACAGGCAATGTCTTTGTTAATCTTTCCAGATAATTATGAAATGACATTTTGTCGGATAATAGGTAATAATTTCTCTTTTTAAATCTTGACAATGTAGCCCCTGATCTCTACTGGTTACACATCTAGTGTGGCTTTCATTAGTATCTCCCTCTTTGCTTCCCTTCCCAATGCAAGGTGATCATTCATGTATTCCTTATTCATTCACCCAACTGTGTGTTACTACATAACAGACACTCTTGTACATGCAGGAGATACAAAGATATAAATAAGATACAGTCTTGGCCCCTTATGGAGACACCAAATAGTCTGGCTTAGCTTTTATTTATTTATTTATTTATTCATTCATTCATTCATTCATTCATTTATTCTTCAAAGATTATTTATTTATTTATTTGAGAGCGTGGCGAGAGAGCATGAGCAGGGGAGAGGGGCAGACGGAGAGGGAGAAGCAGACTCCCTGCTGAGCAGGGAGCCCAACATGGGGCTCAATCCCAGGACCCTGAGACCATGATCTGAACCGAAGGCAGACGTTTAACCGATGAACCACCCAGGTGTCCCAGTCTGTCTTTGTTTTAAACATGTGACATTTCTAGCCCTTGCTTACCCAAATACCATCCCTAATTCCAGAGTTGTAATGGACACTGTTCTCCACTAGTAAAATTCTTGGGATTTTCAGTATAGTGTGCCTCTTTCTTGGCATTTTGCACCTACTGACCTCCTCATTCCCAAATCGTGTAGTCCGTCCATATGACTGTCTTTCTTCCTTGATTCCAGGTTCTATTCTATTTTTCCCTGGGATAGA
Organism: Callorhinus ursinus; assembly: GCF_003265705.2. Taxonomy (NCBI): domain Eukaryota; kingdom Metazoa; phylum Chordata; class Mammalia; order Carnivora; family Otariidae; genus Callorhinus; species Callorhinus ursinus. The sequence goes on along the minus strand of NW_027397067.1, from coordinate 77,195,128 downwards.
AAATTGCTACTATACCAAATTCATTGTTTAAAACCTAGATTCTCCTTTTATAGGCTCCAGGAGCCTCACATAGCCTAGATAGGCCTGCCAAGCTAGCTAGTAATATATTTTATCCTGTTGAATAATTTTCTACACTGGATCCTATCTTCCACAGAAACGCTTGAGTGTCTGTAAGTTCTTATCTGAGAATTTGTCTTCATAATCTATTCTCCCAAAACTAATGCCTTTGGCCTGGGTGGGATATAATTACCCTACCCTTCTGAACCAGATAATTTTATTGTAAGCCTCCAGGTTATAAGGGTTCATTATTAAAACTGGTTAATTTCTTACTAATTCTATCATTATAAAAACCCCTCCACACTCCTTTTCCCTGCCCTGAATGTTCTGTATATCAGAAAATGCACATTAATAAACACTGGCCTTAGAAACGCTGTGAAGAATAAAAATATTTCACTTCAGATATCCCACTGAGAGAGTCGCACAAACTCAGATCAGAAATTCTTTACATATGTCCCTAAACTCTTTCATTTTTCCATTTTTTTTTACTTTTCCATCTTTAATACCAAACCATTGACATCTTCCATTGACAACAGATCCCAGTTTGTGTGAAAAGACAGAAAGAAGATACTGCAAAATGCTTTCCTATGGGTTGTATAAATATTGCTTCCTCTGAGTGTACTGAGAGAGCCCCTCTTTTCCTGCTAGCCTCATGCAGAGATGCTTCTCTCCAATGGCCATAAACAAAACACCAACAGATGTGAGGAACAAGTGAATATCAAGAAGGCAGTCACCATGGCAACAATAACCATGGAAAGTCCTCCAAACAACCACCCCTGCACCAGTGTCTACTCAGAAATTCAGAGCATTCAGCTCACAGAAATACCAAAAAAAAAAAAAAAAAAAAAGGAGCCGAGAGAACGTCAATGTAGTGGGTAGAAATGAGCTCAAAGCTGAAAAACTGAAACTCTTGTCAGAAGTTTCACTTCTCTGCCCAAACCCAGGGCTTGCTCAAGGCATAATTATGAAGGGAGATATTTTCTGTAGCTTCCCTTTGCCTACAGGATAAAGTGTAGTCCTTAATCTGATATTTGAGGGTTTCTGCATCCTACATTCTTTGGATTATTTGTCACTTGTCTAGCTGAAATAGCTGCTCAAGTCAAAATAGTGTAACTCATTCTCTCCTGGATATAAAACATGCTTTTCTAATGGAGACTCACATTGCAAAAATTATTCCCCTTTTGTGAAAGTCTAGCTCTTCTCAAATTTGCCTATAAATATCCCAAACAACTCTTCCTGAGTCTCTGAACTTCCATCTTATCCATGAAGACTTCACCAACCACCATAACTGACAGTTATTTCTTAAAATAGGAAGACAAATTCCCTAGGTTCATCTCTCAACTTGAATATTTAAAGCTGGGCAACATTACACTTAACTTACCATTTGTAAAATGGTGTGAACGAAATACTTTCTTGTGAAAATCAAATGATATAATGTAGGTAAATTAAAGATACGAGGCCGCAAACCTCATTGACATTATTATTTTTGACTAATGTCATTTCTTCTCACTCTAGTTTGCTATCTCCCTATCATCTTCATGGAAGACCATCAGTTGGCATGTCACAAAAACTCAGTCAATATGTATAAATCAGTGAGGAAGGTGGAATATAGAATATCAAGATGGAGTGAATCTTTCAACATATACTCAAACAATATGGAAGATAGATTTAGAGGAATATATATGTATTTTTCCCTATCATAAATCAACCTGTATTTTATTTTCTTTCACTCAAGCTGTGCCTTCCCCACAATTAAAGACTCAACTTAGATATTTTAGGTAACCAGTGAATCAGCTCACCAAAAAAAATCCATGAGACATTTTTTTCAGGATTGTGGAACCTGTAAAAAACCATAATCACAAATGAACACTGTCTGAGTGAACTAAAGACTTTAGGGAAACCACCATTCTTCTGTGCATAGATGCCTACTCATTCCTCAAAACTCTCTTGGCTGTCACTCTTCCCAGAAACTCCTGCCCCTTCCCACATACTGTGGGCACCCTTTTTGACCCTTCCATAGCATCTTTGCTAGCTGTATAATATAATTTATCACACTATTAAAATACTGTTTGGAGCACCTGGGTGGCTCAGTCGGTTAAGTGTCTGCCTTGGGCTCAGGTCATGATCCCAGGGTCCTGGGATGGAGCCCCACATCAGGCTTCCTGCTCAGTGAAGAGTCTGCTTCTCCCTTTCCCTCTGAAACTCCTTCTGTGGCTGCCCTGCTTGCTCTCTGTCAAATAAATAAATAAAATCTTTAAAAAATAATAATAAAATAAATAAAATAAAATACTCTGTTTACTTGTTAGCCTGTGTCTCCTCCATTACTCTAATTATTTGGTATCCTGTATTTCCTTCATTGTTCTGTGTCCATAATACAGGGTAGTGCCATCCATAATGTCATTACTTGTTGCATTAGAGAATTAGTGTATGGATGAAAGATGGAATCAATGAATAAAAAAAGAATGAATACATCAAATTAAATAGGTGTCACATATATGCAAGCATCTAGATAATTTCTCCAAATTATTCAGAAAAATGTATTTGATATTTTAGAATAACCTTAATTGTAAAATGGCATATGGTATTTTATCTTATGCATTTCTGCAAGCTTTATTAATTTAAAAAAACTATTTGCATATGCCTTATCCCTTTTTTATAGGTAGGGTAATCAAGTCCTGTATGTCTTTGCAGATCATCTAGCTAAGCAGTTCTCAACCCTATGGTTGTCAAACTTAATAATGAGCTATTTTGTATATATCAAACAATCTGGGGTAAGTTGTGTAAGCATCCATAGAAGCTATAAATTAATGCAATTTGGCACTTAGTAGCTTCAGAACACTGGTTCTGAATACATAGAAATAAATATATATTCATATAATTTTTAAATGAGGAAAAGATTGGGAACAACTAGCCTGCTCCATAACTATCACTGGGGAAGAGAAATTGAGGTCCAAAGAGAGATACTTATTTTGTACTTGGTGGTGGAGTCAGGAGAATGAATTCATTCCCTAATCCCAGGGTCATTGTCCTCTGGATTAATCTATGAAGGGATTTGCATCATGCTTTGAAATACTATAAAATTTCCTCATTCTTCACTTTCGCTTGCAAGTGTAGCTATAAGCCAAATATCACAAGAATTATGGTATGTTCTTGTCTCCTATGGGTTGTTTTGGCTAACTTACAATAGCAATTCATACAAAAGCATTGGATGTTTAAAAGAGATAGCTGAGTTTGGGAAAAAGCTTGCATATGACAAGTTTCATGTTGTTTTTAAAATGATGTAATTCCCAAGATGACCTAGTGATTTAATTAACTCATATTAAAAAGTATAGAGTTAGGAGATGGACCGAGTGATGTCCACTTATTTTTAATTAAATTTCTGAAAGCAATGGACCTTGATCGCTGGCTGGGCTCTTATCTTTAACTCATAGGTCTTTTTTTTTTTTTAAGATTTTATTTATTTATTTGAGAGAGAGAGAATGAGAGATACAGAGCACGAGAAGGAAGAGGGTCAGAGGGAGAGGCAGACTCCCCGCTGAGCAGGGAGCCCGATGCGGGACTCGATACTGGGACTCCAGGATCATGACCTGAGCCGAAGGCAGTCGCTTAACCAACTGAGCCACCCAGGCGCCCTAACTCATAGGTCTTAAATAAGGGGTTTTAGTATCTTATTTTATATTAATAGAAGAAAGCTTGACAATTATTCTACAGCAGTAAATGCATAAGTATATATTTTATTTGGCATTAAAAGGACATCATTGATGCAGAACTCCTTTTTAAGGAAAATGGACTATTTTTATATAAGAAGCAGTCCAGAGTTATCATCACATGCAGCATCTAAACATATTTAGCATATAATGTAATAAAATTACATTAACATAGTAAAACTGGAAAACACATGTGCAAGAAAATAACTATGGAAATTCTGGGTTGATGCAATTTGAATCACATTTATATTAAACTGCAGAAATTAAGAACGGGCTAAAGAGTAGAGAAAGACTTAATGTGCATTTATTCAGCAAGTAACAAGTACTCACTTACTATGATCCAGGCACTGTACTAGGTACTGACAGTACAACACAGACATGGTCTTAGTTCTGAATTTACAAACTAGTGCTGGAGATTTGCAGTGATAAGACTATACCATATAAACTGGGATTATTTGCTGGCAAATATCAGAAAAAGACTCACTGACTTGCTACAAAGAGCAGGACATAATAAATAAATAAATAAATAAATAAGCACAGTTTCCCTTAGTACAGGTGTGTTCCTCCCTACTGTGTAATATGTCTTCACTCATCTGACTCATTATAGAGGTGTCCCCAGTAATTCTATTCCTTAATCTGCTGAGAGGAAATTGCATTTAAATGTGTGCGTAAAGAATTAATAAGGTCTCTCTTGCTTAGTTAACTGGTTAGATTTTAGTTTTTATAAAATCATATAATCAAACTAAAGATTCAAAACCCCGAATAAAGACCAAAGAATCATTTGAAATTTCACTATAGTAATATAATCTTTGCTTATCCATTAATCTTGTTTGTTACATGGTAGCAGTCATGGTTTACAATCTATTTTCCCCCTATTCTCTTTAATGAGAATATTTAAACAGAAGCTTTGCTTTGTAGTTTTATGAACTTGGAAAGGTCCAGTAACTTCCTTATGCCTTGGTGACTCAAGTGTGTAGTGTGGATCTTCTGTGTGTGTGTGTGTGTGTGTGTGTGTGTGTTTATGTTTCCTGTTTGTGGGTGGGCAGCTGAACCAAGTGACTTATTGAAATTCTTTTCAATTATAAGTTTTATGATAACTGATGATTGATGAACACATCTCTTCACCTGAGTAAAGAGTACCTCATAGTATCATGTTAAGTAAGCTCTATATATGTGAGAATAAAAGGGAAAACTATTTTCACTGTAACTGTTATGGATAAGGAGGTTAGGAAAAGGAAGGGTAGCACTGGATGAAGGGAGAAAGGAAACAAAGAAATTCCCCGGAGACCACAGGTGCATGGGACAGCAGTACCACCATTTTGCATAAGGCCATGGTTCGATTCACCAAAAAATCAATTGTCTGAATGGCAACTTTGTTAAATGACCAATTTATTTATTTTATCAAATGATTGATTTATCAAACCCTGATTAATGTTAAGTATTTATGAAGTTTACAAGGAATTATCTTATTGATCAGGATGATTTTAGCAACTTTTGATTGGTTTTGTTTGGGGTGAAGTTCTTGATTTGTTTTTAGTTTGTCTTCATATAAGAAGTTTAAGCAATGGATCATCTCTTCAAAGCTAAGAGTTTTAAGTAAGCCTGCACTTTTTTAAAAACAAAATATTTAATATTTAGAAAAATATATTTAATCAGTAACCAAAATATCAGGATGAAAATAAGACTCTATATCTGAAATGCTTTAAGCATAAATGTATTTGGGAATAATTCTGAAAAAATATGGAAGATTAATATTTTAGTTACTAATAGCTAAGAATCAAGGATTAAACTTGATGTAGAATTGAGTAATTGGTGAATCAAAACTAGAAATCACCTAAAGATTAGCAATATTTAAATTTTAAAGAGTGTGGGGGCATAGTCACAGAGGCTGAGCAACCCTGTCACCAAATAAATTTGAAATACAAAAATATGAATGATAAACAGATAAAATCAAGTTTAATATGACTTTTGTGAAACTGGTGAAAATTTATTAAAAATAATTGAATTTTAAATGAAAACAAAAAACTTATAAAAGAAATGGAAGTGACCTAAATAATCCAAACAGTAAAAAAAATCTTGAAATTTTGGTATCTAACAAGAAGCAATTGGGATACATCAACTTGATAGCCATTTACTGAAAGATCCTATATGTGAAGTAAAACTCTGTACTACAGCAGAAAGGAAGAATGTCAAGAATGAATTATTATAATGAACATCATGGATGGATCAGCCATTGATCATATATATGAAATTATAATGGAGTGTTTAAAAATATTTAAGAAATCATAGGCATAAATCAAGAAATGATGGTAGCAATGACATAATTTTCCAAATCTAACCTTAATAAACTAACATTAACTTTATATATTAGTGAAAGAACTCTTTAAAAATGTGGACAAAAATTGAAATGATTTTCAAAAATAGGATTCAAAAGGAATCAATATAAACTGAAAAACTGCATAGTAAATGCTTACTTTTGGGGGCTGGTAATGAAGTGCTATTTTCTCAATATTAGTACACCCAGAAAAAGATAATCACTGCATATCCCTTAACTTCCGTCAATTAAGCATTTTTTTAAAAAGATTTTAAGTAATCTCTACACCCAATGTGTGGCTCAAACTTACAACCCCAAGATCAAGAGTCCCATGCTCTACTGAGTGAGCCAGGCAAGCACCACTGTCAATTAAACATTTTTAAAATATTCCAATAAAAACAAAATGAAATCTTCCCAACTAAATCTGTGCAAAAATTTTCAGAAGTAGCAAAATCAGCCCCCAATTGTTACAAACCTTATAATTTAAATTTCATGATACATTTATAAACTTTGTATTTGTAGAAAATTGGTCATCAGTGAAGTGGTCTTTAGGTAGATGAACTATGCATGTTTGCATTTCAAAGAAATATTCCACCTCCTTACAGAGCTCCTTATCAGTAGAGAGGATACACATAAAACAAGCCTATATGTGCCACCAGTTGCAAATAATAATTCCATCTTTCTGTAATTGGCAGCTTGAAGTTTTTTAAGAAGAAGGTATCAGCATGAATTTGTGAAGAGTCTCAGGTCAAGAAAGACCTACTGGATGAAATCAATACTAATGAATAATAAGGAAAGGAATACAGACAACAGAGATTTCAGGAACTTTACAAGAAAGGGAGTCAGAAACCATAAACCAAAAGTCCTAAACTAAGAATGCTTTACATGATTCCTTAAGCTCACAAAACTCCCTCAGGTTTGCCATATATTTGTATATATTGCATCTTTTCCCCTCTTACTCAATGATAATAAATGTGCAACAGAAAGAGGCAAAGATTCCAAAAGCTTGTGAGTTACAGGAGAGAAAGGGTTATAGTTCATTTATATGGAACCCTAGGGGCCAAGAACAATGTCTTAATTTAGTTGGTGTTAAAAAAATAGAGAACGCTCATTTATTTAATTAGTGCATGCATGAATTAACGGTGTACAACCAAGATGAGTAAATGATTAAGTAAACACTTGCTTTCTGGTGTAGGATAGACAGACAGACAGATATATCACATCTTATTTTGAAGCCTGATTTTGGACTGAAGAAACCCCAGAGGGCAGATGGGGGCATGTTGACTCAGAGAAAGAGAACAGAAGGCTACATATATGGAATCTAAAATGAAGAAGGAAGGGCTTTGGGAGGCAGTTTGGGCTAGAAAACGAGCCTCAGGTGAATCCTAGAGCACTCCCAACAAAACTTTGAAAAATGGAGAATTAAATTTCTTAAGAATCAGATGAGACCACAGATAAAAGTATCCTCTTCAACCAGGGAACTCTGGAAAATTGATTTTTGATTTTGAAAGTAAAGTGATTTTTATATGATTCAAAGGCATCTTCAGAGGGCAAGAAAAGTTTAATGTGTATACAGTGTGTTTGAGGACTTTTCTAGGGTCCAAGAAGCTCTCCTTTGGGTACCATAAGCTGGTTTATTATCCATTATCTGTAACACAAAGATAATGAAAGCGGTAAGATTATCTAGTTCGGAAAGCCCACAGGAATACCAAGATTTGACAGCCATGATATATCTCAGTAAGTTTTTCCTGTGTAAAACCATCACAAATCATAGAGCAGACGGTGTGTTGGTTAAAAAGACTACACATTGAGATGATGGAGTTACTCATTTATCTTCACTGAAAGAACTCAGACTCCACCATGGTTGATAACATAAATCTCATCCTATACAAGATCCTCTCTCCTAATGACTTCTCTTAGCAGTTTGATTAAAATTGTCTTTGTTTTCTAGTACACAACAGTGATCCGACTTTCCTGATTAGTCACTGAAACTTTCAACCCAATTATGGTGCTTAAATCTACAGAATGATTAGATTTGAACAAAATTAATGATTAAAAATGCCTTTGAAAGGTGGGTTAGTAATTTAAATAAGGAAGCATAAACAAGTAAGTTCATCTTACTGTTTCTGATACTTCATTCATGTGAAATATCAATTTTTTTAAGACTTTATTTTTCAGTGATCTACACCCAACCTGGGGCTTGAACTCATGACCATGAGATCAAGAGTCCCTCACTCCACTGACTGAGCCAGCTGGGAACCCCTGAAATGCCATTTCTTGAGAGACCACTTCTACATAAACAGATAATCTAATTGATGTGATCGCTTCATATTAGTTGAAAAACTCGAATGATGTAGAGTGAGGAGAAGAGAAGTTTGCACAAATTGATAACAGGATCAAAGTTTAAAAATAAAATGATAATATAGGCCATCACATACTGCAAAATAAAACAAGAATACTGACATTCTTGAGTATGAGTACAGAAAGAGAAGATGAGAAAAAAAAGGCAACAGAGAAAAGCACATTGGAAGGAAGGAAAAGAGAAAAGAAAGAAACAAACACACACAAATGAACAAAGGAAGGAAGAAATAAGATGGGGAGAGGGTAGAGACAGAAGGGGAAAAGGAAGAAGAGAGAGAAAAGAGATTAGCTCCCTACATACACTGTGCATTTACTATCTGCCAGGGACTGTTGTTGCAGGTGACTTCTTAAACATTACCTACTTTAATTCCAAAATCAACCCCTGCCAGGAAGGGGTTTTGTTTATCTCTTTGATGGCATTATATTAAGAAAATTCTTCTTTTTCTTTGAATGGAAAAAAATAAAAAATAAATAAAAAAAGGACTTCCCATAGAGAAAATAAGGGAAGACACAGTCCAAATGCTGCTAATGGGAAAATCACTTCCTGCCATTGCATTTCTTCTGTTTCCTTATTTTCCTTCTATGTCCATTCCTGCAGAAGAAACTAATCCAAATGGTGGCATGGCCTATACTAATACCTGAATTTCATCTTGAGACAAACCCTCTTGCTAAACATTTGATCTTTTAGCCATTCCTCAGGACTCTTTCCCATTCTGGTGTCCTTACATTGCCAACTGTCACAGCCATACTGCTTAGATGAAGACACTGTCTCCATCGGAGAAAAAATACTGAAAGAAGACATAGGTCCACTTTTCTCTTCCTATCTTTCTTTTCCGTTTACTCTGCCCACCCTGCCTTCTCTCCTCATGCTAAGCCAGAAGAAGAGGGACTTCTTTCCTTCTTAAAACTAAATACTCCATCTGTGACTTTGACCATGACCTCCACACCAGCACCACTTTTTACAATTTTAATTTCTCTTTCATAAATGATACTTGTCAGGAAAACCAACAAAAACAAAAATTTTAAAAACAAGAACAAACAAATAAAAACACTACACTAAAATTGCATCTCAAGATCTCTGGCTTAAGTCATGTCCTTGAGAAGTAGTTTTGTCTAGATGGGAAGGCTGACTACACATTCCTTGATGCATTCAGAGGTCTTAATAAAGGTCTTATAGGGGCACTACTCAGTGGAATTCAGTCTCAAATTCCAAGGTCTTGTTGCGTACATCAGACCTGATATAACTCCACAAACCTAGGAACTGAACCATCAAGTTACTTGACTCTACACACTCAAGATAAAATGGTGGGATGGAGACAGGAAATTTCAATTATCATTTACCTCCACAAAAGGGAAGAATAGGGGCGCAGCAGACACTGCTAAACAGTAAATTCAAAATCCACCTAGGCAAATGATAGAAAGTTCCCGATTTCAGGGGTAGAAAAATTATTTGACTGTGCCCTGATTATGCTTCCTGGGTGTGTTCCCCAAGAACCATGACTCTACTCTCTGAAAGAACTTTCCTTTTCCATTGTCCTCCATATTCACTGATGAAGGGGACATTGGAAATATGCCATTGAGGGAAGTTTTCAGCCTGCTTCCTCCCTGGAGATAGCTGGAGACCCAGAGTTCTTTTAAAAATTAAGTCCATTATTTTTAGTCCAGCCTATGGCACCTTCATTTGTACAATTCTCTTAAAAATTTTGTGGATTTGATGTGAATTTGCTTTGATATGCTACAGGTTTTTAGTCACTTAGAAATCCATTTGACAAAAGCCACACCCAAGACATGTCTCTCTGTCTAGGCTGAATAACTTCTATTTTGGGAATATCTTGCTCTTTAGGAAAAATAACCATGGGATTCCTTGAAGTTATTTTGTCTAGGAGAGACAGTTGAATGCATAATCTGTTAACTCATCCAGAAGCCTTAATAAAGGGCCTTAAAGCTATGACCCTGACTTAACTTCTCTGCTGAGAAGCACCTTGTACTTTGTATTTTACCAGCTTGAAAAGCTAGAGATATTAATGTTTTGATTTTTATAAACATCAGCAATTTCTTTCCCAAATATATTCAGTCTAAGTTAGACTTGCAAGTGTGTCAAGTTTTTCTTTAACTCCTCTCTTTCTTGTAATCCCTGATCCTTTTATCAAATGGAGGCAACTTATGGACTCTTATAACATTGTGCTTGGAAATCCTGTTGCTCAAATCCAAAATTCCACTTGGTAAGTTGTTCCAACTTCCAACTGATGACTGCAGGCACTTTTGTCAAATGTTTTCTATCAGACAACATGGATTGCCTTTTTCATGCTCTCCTGTAACTTCTAAGCCATCTTCTCAAAATCCAGAAATAATATCCTGTTTCTCAATCCTCTACTATAGCTACTTGCCTTGCTATTTTTCTGATTCTGTCCACCACCCAGTCCCAAAGGCAATGCCATTTTTTTTTTTTTATGAGAGAATTCCTCTTCTGGTAAGGATTTTCTATCAGTGAGCTATTTGCTCTGTAACAAAACACACCAAAACCAAAGCCAAATCTATCCTTTTCCTTGCACCTATCGGCCGGCTGGTGGTTCTGCTGAGTTAGCCCAAGATCAGCTGACCTCAGCTGGGCTTGCTCACGTCATCTATGGTGGGCTGGCTATTTAGCCTGGGGTTGACTATTCTAGGGTGACTCTGGATTATACAGCTAGGCTCTCCTCCACACTTACATCAATTATCTTTTTCTATGTAACAAACCATCTAGAACTTAGAAGATTAAAACAACATCCATCTTATGTCATGCTAATTTTGTGGATCAGTAATGTGGGCTATGCTCAGCCAGTCTTATTTGAGCTTACCCAAAATTTCACTTGGCTCAGTTAGCTCCTCATACTCTAAGTTGGTCTTACTCATATGTCTTGCAGTTGGTGCTGATTGTAATGATTCTTCTCTCCCTAAATTCTCTCTCAACCTCAGAGAAGCTAGTTTGGGCTTCTTCAGCTAGAAGACATTACACTGCAAGAAAGTGAAAGTGAAAGCTGCCAGGTCTCTCGAGGTCTAGATTTGGAAGTCATAAACTCCCCTTCAACTATATTCTACTGGGGAAAGCAAGTCACAAGGCCAAGCCACATGATTCCACCTTTTGACGGAAGGAACAACAAAGAAATTGTAGGCATTTTGACTCTACCAGAACATGTCTTTTAAATCCTTCCTGAAGACTGGCAGTTGAGGAGAAAGAAGAGAGAGCAAACCCAATGTAATAGACTAGAAGCAGAAATGCACACACATGTTTCAAGAGTCTGTTTATGTCCCATTTGCTAACTACCCCCTGGCTAAAGCAAGGGACATGGGGCCATGGCAGAGCCCCATGTCAGGATGGGAGAAAATTATAAACCCAAAGGGAAAACAACAGATATAAGAAGGTTATTAACTGGAACAATTAACACAATCAATCCACAACAGCTAATAACTGGTAGAAATAAAATTTAAACATAGTCTTAACTTTACTACAAAGCTGGAATCAGATAGATTTACCTTAACTGAATAATTTAGGGACATTTGCCTTAAGAATAGTTGAATGCTCAACTGAATTTATTTTAACAAAGAATAGTTAAAAGGCTCTCTATAGTTGGAAGAACTTAAACTGTAGTTTTCAAAGACAGATAAAGATATACAAGATCAAATCCCAATTCTACAGTAATTGATCTCAGACAAGTTAATATAACTCTCCTGAATTCACTTTTCTCATTTGTAAAAAGTATTATCAATACCTACCTCAATGACATGTTATGGAGTTTAAATTAAATAATGATGGATCACAAGGTCAAACATTATGGTATCTTTTGTTTCAATATTCTAACCCAGAACTTGCAGAATTTTTGAAGCATTGTTATCCCCATGCCATTTAGACAATTCCCCTTTTACATTCCAATCTTAATTACCCTTCAGCCATATTGTTCTACATTTGTCTCACCAAGTAAAAAGTCCCAAGTTTTTATCAAAGGTTCCCTTTGTGTCTTTCTGGAAGGACTGTCTCTCTCATTCTGCTCAAAGCTCACTGTTCTGATAAAGGGTACTCGTTCATTGAATTCTTTTCCGATCCATTTCCCCTGTAAAATTTGCTGCACCCATATTTTATGTTTCATTAGATTCCAAAGATTTCTAGCACAACTCCTCTTAAACCCTGCAGTGTTTATTTATTTATATGCCCTGCTTCCCCATCCAGACTCTGAACTTCCCTAGGGTAGCGTTAACCTTACACATAAAACTGCCAGTTATTTTACCAGCAAAAGTGGGTTTATTTGGGAATAGCTGAGAATTGCAAACCTGCACAAGGAAGCACTGGCAAAATGATAGGCAATCCACAGAACAAAAGAGAGGAATGTTCTTTTGTAGAGGGAAGGGGCAGTCGGGAGGGGCTCTTGTAAACTCAAAGTCCATTGGAGTAGACCCAGAGTTTGAATTGTAATAGCTTTTCAGTGTCTGAGCCCTGAGTCTCTCACTGGCTGGGCTGTGGTCTGGGGGGGAGGAAAGCCTTCCTTCCTCGTGCTGGAGTGGTAAGGTAGCATCTCCTCCAAGGTCCCTCTATTTCTGTTAGGGCTGCAATTGAGGAATTGTAGGGCCTGAGAGCGCCCCCTGCTGGCCCCACAACTCCATTCTAAGTGACATTTCCTTTCATTAATTTTCACAGTAGACACGGAGAGTCTCTGTGTAACCAGTTTTTTGAAGAGTTAAAACTTGGCAGTGTAACATCACAGAATTATTTTATTTTATTTTCAGCCAATACTTTCAACCATTTTCTTTAGAATTCCCCATACCCACCCCATAACATGGCATTATTATACAATCCTTTTGTATGGTTTTCAGTAGTTAGTTACATTCAGTTCAGTTCAACCTTTTTGGATTTCTGGAACCAATTCCAATGTGGGGTGTGTTCCTTATACCAACAAGCAATTCTCAGAACACCAGCGGGGTCCTAATGTGATTTCACATGGGGGTGTGGGAGCAAACGGTCAAGAAAGAATTCTTGAGACTTTTCAGGGCAAAAAAAAGGTGGTTTTATTAAAGCACAGGGACGGGACCCAAAGGCAGAAAGAGCTGCCCCGGGATTGTGAGGAAAATTGATTATATATTCTTAAATTGGTGGGGGGAGGGGCGGGTAGAGACAAAGAAAATTTCCAAAAGGATTTTCATATGTTGAAGAAGAATTACAGGGCCCTGCAGGTCTTCTATTGTCAAGACAGGGTTGTTTTTGCCTCTAGCAAAGCATTAACATTAAGACAGTTGGGAGTTCCTGGAGGAATATCAGACTCTGCCTGTCTCCAATGGGCTGCAAGTTGTAAGAAGATTTAATTTTATCTACATCTCCTTTTGCCTTTGTTCTCCACCTCAGGTCCTATAATTCAACTTGATTCTGACACTATACACCCAAGAGACCGCATCAGATTTCAGAGGTTCGGGGCTTGGTGTACATGACTGCCCCCTAACCCCACGTCAACCCTGTACCTGTTGGACTTCTCAGATGCTACATGCTGTAAATCAGTGGTTGCCATGACCCCTTCCTTGGGTTTATCAATTTACTAGAACTACTTCCAGAATGCAGAGAAACAGTTTACTTACTAGATCACCTGTTCATTATAAAGGGACATAACCCAGGAACAGCCAGAGGGAAGAGATGCACAAGGCAAGGCATAGGGGAAGGGTGTGGAGCTTCCAAGCCCTGTCAGGACCCACCTTTCTTGATGAATCTCCACGTGTTCACCAACCCAGAAGTTCTCTGAATTCAGTTCTTTTGGGTTTTATGGAGGCTTCATTACATAGACATAATTCATTAAATCATTGACCACTGGAGACTGAATTCCATTTCCAGTTCCCCTTCCGGGGGTGGGATAGGGGTGGGACTGAAAGTTCCAGCCCTCTAATCATGAGGTTGTCTCCACTAGCAACCAGCTCCATCCTTAGCTGACCTACCTCGGGGCATTCCAAAAGTCACCTCATCAATCAACATAACAAAAGGCACCTTTATATCTTTCAATATTTAGGAAATTCCAAAGATCCGGGGAGCTGGGAGGGAGAAACCCTGCACAAAGACGAAGTATACATGAGAGATATTTTGGCCGCCTGAATAACCAAAGACACATTTTTCTTATAAATCACAGTATCCCAATATCGCAACCCTCATGCCTCATCCCTGCTCCTCTCACTCCCCCACCTCCTGCCCGGGACTGAAGTGTAGTCATCCCATTCGCTCCTCATCTTCCTCTTTTGGTCTTGCTTCCTCCAGTATGCGAGAGAATAGGACACAAGTTTCTCTGAAAGTAGTTCTCTTGAAATGCCCCCTTGGGGGGGACCGACCGATGGTCCTAAAAAGGAGGAAAAAGCCAGAGAGCCCAAGGGGCAAAGAATTGACTTCTGTCCTACCCCAGTCTTGATTACAAGGGACTGACCGCAGGGAGAGGGACAAGGGAAAGGTGAAGTGTCAGGGGGACAAACTGAAACGAAATTAGTCCAACATTTACTAAGCCCGGAAGGGAGACTGAGTCGCAGAGAACTGCAGGCTGTTTTAGAGCAATGGTTCTCAAACTTTGCCTGCACATTGGAATCGCTGAGGGACTATTAGGAAGCACTCCAGATATTCTGATTTAATTCATCCCTAATGCAGCCTGGGTACCAGAATTTTTTTATTTTATTTTATTTATTTATTTGAGAGAGAGAGAGAATGAGAGATAGAAAGCACGAGAGGGGGGAGGGTCAGAGGGAGAAGCAGACTCCCTGCCGAGCAGGGAGCCCGATGCGGGACTCGATCCCGGGACTCCAGGATCATGACCTGAGCTGAAGGCAGTCGCTTAACCAACTGAGCCACCCAGTCACCCTGGGTACCAGAATTTTTAAGAGCTCCTCATTTATTCTGATGTGTTGTCCTGATGGAGGGCCATTGCTAAAGAATGCAATGCAAGGCTTAACTTCTCTTTTGACTTAAGGTGCCCTTGTAGGCAATGACAGGGACACAGAAGACATACCCCTAAACACCCCATTCTACTTCTATCCCCTAAATCTATGCTATCCCTGCCCCCAACTAAGACCGTGATAAGTGCTTATAGAAGGAAGCAGTACATTGCCATTGCTTCTACTACTTTGTAAGCTTGGGAAAGAGCTTTGTTTGGTTGACTTGTTTAAATTCTGCATCTCAGGACGCCTGGGTGGCTCAGTTGTTAAGCGTCTGCCTTCGGCTCAGGTCATGGTCCCAGGATCCTGGGATCGAGCCCCACATCGGGCTCCCTACTCAGCGGGAAGCCTGCTTCTCCCTCTCCCACTCCCCCTGCTTGTGCTCCTGCTCTCACTGTCTCTCTCTGTCAAATAAATAAATAAAATCTTTAAAAAAATAAAAAAATAAATTCTGCATCTCATACTTCCCATGACAGGGGTTTGCACATAAAAGGGACTTAATAAGCATTTATAGAATTGAAACAAAATGTGGACATAGTCGCTGCTTTTATTTCACTGGTACTTTTCACAGTGGAGGAAAAAAATCACTATGATCACTTCTGTGTATAGCTTTTTACAACTTACAGAAAGCTTTCTTTCAACTTCAGCATCTCTTCTTATCTTTACATCATTTTATGTGGGCTTTATTCTTCCTTTTAAAACATAAGGGGGAATTGAGGCCAGGAAAATTTAATGACTAGTCACCCGGTGGTTCAGAGTAAAACGGAGACTTGAACCCTGACCCTTGACTCCCAATTATATGTAACTCCCAGGATGCTTAGCCATTAATTCCAGTGGTTTCTACAAATGTTAACTTATATATATATATTTTTTTAACCAAAACTTCCATAAAAGCTCCACAGGGAAATTTGATAAATAATATAAGAAAAACTTGCTTCCTTTGGTGAGACTGTGACACAGTTAGCAGTAGAATGAGCAGCAACCAATATCTAACAAATAGAAATAATAATTTTAAAAAGACAATTATATGATAACTACCCACAAGGTGTTGCAATCAAGCATGTATGGTTAATATAGGCCCTTTGCAAACGTAGCTTATTGTCTCATTAGAAAAGCCCAAAGGAAGAAAAAGAAAATTAGTCCAAATTAGACGTTAATTAGAAATGTATGATGAATGGCCTATTGCAGATATATAGATATTAAAAAGAAAATGTGGATGTTACACAAGTTATCAAGGAAAATATATGCCTTTTATTATATTTGGGGGAAGGAAGAAAAGAGGCATTAATTGTAACTCATTTAAGATTTATCTTCAATGGGAGCTAAAATAGGCACAGTGCAAAATTTATTCAAATCACTTCTCAACAAGCCAGGAAGAGATGAGCTTTTACAGAAATCTGAAGTAACCAGTAAAGCAGGCCTTACAGTTGATATCTTGATATGAAATTAGGTAGCCAAATTTAGCAAATAAAAATAAAGAACTCTAAACTAAATTTGAATTTTGGATAAACATTTTTTAGTGTAAGTGTGTCCCATGAAATATTTAGGACACACTTATACTTAAAACCAATTGTCTACCTTAAATTCAAATTTAACTATACATCCTGTATTTTATCTGGTAGTCTTTTTTTTTTTTAAGATTTTACTTGTTTGTCAGAGAGAGAGAGCACAAGCAGGGGGACTAGCAGGCAGGAGAGGCACACTCCCCACTGATGTGGGACTCGAACCCAGGACCCCGGGATTATGACCTGAGCTGAAGGCAGAGGCTTAACTGACTGAGCCACCCAGGGGTCCCTTTATCTGATAATCTTAAAATGGGGTCCAGGACATTGAACTTCTTAATACAAATCCAGTCAATTTCATCTTAGTTAAATACTGTTCCTCATTTGAGCATCATATAATCTGGATTGAGAACTACAGGTTTCTACCCTCATCTCAAAATATCTATTCCTATGACTTCTCTTGTAAGCCTGAATGGCTGTAAGTGAAGTGATCACCATTAACCTATATGGAAACATTTTTGAGTATTCCCAGACCCCAAAAATAGCCCCTCTTAGGTTTTTCTGATACAGCAGGACACATCTTGCTGGCGGGTGCATGAAATAAATGGAGATGAAGCACAGATACACAGCTCAAAAAGTTCAGGTGGTTTGATGCCCAGATGCTGAGTGTAGTTCCGGGGGAAGGCGCTGGGGGGCGCCGCTCTCGCTCTTAGGGGTGCGCTCTCTGCGCCAGGGCTTACCGCAAAACTGACGCTCAGCACTACCTGCCCTTTTCACCTTTTTGTCAAAAAGAAATCCCTCTGGGGATTCCTCTGGGTTAGCAAAAACAGGTCATAAAAGTGAAATGGTCTGATGTGAATTCTTCCCAAAGCAGAAGATAACCTGTCTATAGAAGCGGAATTCAAATGAACTCATGTGAAGTCTCAGCTTGAAAACTTTATTATTATTATTAAATATTGTATTAACTATATTTTCTTACTTTCTATATTGATGCCCTGGCATGTGGGGCCTTGCTGACTGGCACTGGGGGAGGCTTCCCCTCCAGGGCTAACCAATCCTTAAAAACTGCAAAAAACTCCCCTGTTTCTCAGGTTCACCAACCAATCCGGAGCGCATACCCCCTGCCTGCCTCCTTATCACCGAGCTCTCACGCGTCACCCCCAGCCCACCCTTATCCCTGACACCAGGGCCAGACATCGGACAACTCAGGGCAGCCCTTACACTCCAAAGCCCACCGATACCACTCAAACTAGCCGGTCCAAGTCTGATGACCCTGCTTTGACCATTCTTTCCCAGGAAACCCTAGTAAGGGCTTTTGTGCACATTTTCCCGTCACTCCTCCCGCCTCCTGACTGACCCTGGTGCACCCTTGCATGGTGAGCCATGTCTCTTGCTTCTGGGATTTTCCTTCTTCACGGTCATTTCTGTGTCTTACCTTACCTAATTAAAACAAAACCTGGGGACTTAAAAAGCCATTATATTACTATAAGAAAGCTAAAATCCCTTTTTAAAGTACGAAAAACGTTACCTCGGCAATAACCTATCTTATTATTCATTCAGATAAGGGCTACATGTGTACAGTCATCATGTTCTGAAGAAAACTGTGGGAGACCTAACATCTAGCCTTGGCCCTCTCATGGGCTATGTGATTTTATCAAGTCACATTTTTCTATCTCTATAATTTAGATAAAGCCCAACACAAAGCAAGTGAACAAAAAGCACCATTAAACACCCATACCCACGTAAAAAGATATGTGAGGACACTTCCTCTCGCATTTCTGCCGTCCTGGACTTTGCACCTGGTTGTCACACTACCTGGAATAAGCTTCCATCCTATTTCAACCTACTACTCCTATATGCCTTTCATATGTAAACTTGATTACTCACTCCCATGTCAAGTGTCCTTTCAATATGTTCTCTTAATGCATGGAGTTCCCCCATCATTGTTTGAACCATGGATGTTATAACCTCATCTGTAAGCCATATGTCTTTCAAGTACATTACTGGAATGAAATTAAAAGCACTTTTGTTTTCCTTCTACTGTCCCCTTAAAAATCATTCAGAAAAGCTTTTTTTCTTATATTAATTGAAAAAAATAAACAGACAGACTTTGTGACTTTTCTGCTCACTCTTGGTCATTTCATTGTCTTAAAGCCACTTTAAATCACAAAACACTCGTATTCTGGCAATTACAATGCCCAGCTCTTTGTAAGAAGCAAAAATCTAGACTGACTTCAAACACTGCTGTTGTCCATATCCATGTTCTGTCAATGCCCTGACAGCCTTGCATTGTGCACATTCTTCCTTCTCTCTTGCTGCTCTAACTGATGCTTGTGAGGCTGTGCATGGGCAAGGGGGAGAGGAGAGGGAGAGCTAGTTCTAACTGGATGATCTCATGATAGATTCTTTCTGGGGATAGGTAAAAGCTTTTTCTCTGATGGGCTATAGCTGGAAATTGCTCTTTCTCTCTGACATAAAGTTTCTTTGCCCTGGGTAGATGCAACACTACTCCAAGGAATCTCTTGCAAATCTTTCCAGAGCATCTCGGAAATGAGCGTTCACCTTCAGTTTCTTTGATCCATGTGGTAGTTCTGTAAGACAGGACACAGACAGTACTGCTGGATCTCTAATCCATAGTCCATGGTGATTCCTTACATTCCCATAAGGAACATACCCCAGGAATAAAGGTAGATCTCAGAACAGATACAACTCTACTGGCTTACCCATCAGGCAGTTAATCCTTCCTTGAGGATTTCACAGTAAATAGTTTGCCTCCCACACACCAAGCCTCCCAACTGAAGGGTCAGATATTTTATTTCTCCATGAAGTCCTCTTGAGCTTGAGGTGAGGGGTCAGGCCTCCCTAAAAGGTGAAAATCAGAGCACTTAATTGGCTCTGTTTAATCCCCCTCCTAAATACTCTATTTTGTCTGTACTTTGCCTGTATATCCAACTGGACACAGCTTTGTGAAGGTATTATTCACACTCAGCTTTCCTATGCAGTATACAGGACTAATGTGTATAATATACTGTCATTTACTTTGTAAATATTTAATATATATTTTTGAATTAATTAACTAATTAAACATTTTTGCTTATAACAATTCACTAAAACTTGATAACTATGCAAGGAAAAACAAATAGGCATAAAAACAATTTACTTACAAAGTGTCAAAGTCAACTGAGCGCCTGGGTGGCTCAGTTGGTTAAGTAACTGCCTTCGGCTCAGGTCATGATCCCGGAGTCCCGGGATCGAGTCCCACATCAGGCTCCCTGCTCAGCAAGGAGCCTGCTTCTCCCTCTGACCCTCCCCCCCCTCACGTACTCTCTCTCTCTCATTCTCACTCTCTCAAATTCTCAAATAAATAAATAAATCTTTAAAAAAAAAACAAACAAACAAAGTGTCGAAGTCAGCTTCCTCAGATTTCATCTGTCTAAAAATCTACGGTGAATTTTAGGGTTAGGGGTGTTTTACTTATAGCTCACTTGTCAAGGTATCAGAAAGATCACTATGAAAATTGGATCAAACAACGTAAAGAAATTACTCACCTAAAAGAAAAAAGAATTCACCCAACAAAATATGTAAATGACTAATCCACACTTAAAGATTTGAACTTGTGAGTAATCGCATTTACTATTTCATCAAAGGAGAGTCTTGAGTCAGCGCGGGTACTCTTTGTTAGTGAAAGAGCGGATCTCTGCAAACTGCTTGGAAACCACACTAGTAGCATAATTAGACTTTTATCCTGAATTTTATGGTGCTTATTCTCAGAATCCAACCCAAATAATTCAGTAAAAGTACTTTTAAAATGAAGACTCATGTATAAGTATCTTGATTACAGCCTAATGTATAATAGATAATACTGAAAAACAGTAAGGAGATGTTTAAACATATTATGATGAATCCATAAAATAAGATACCATATAACTTTTAAAAAGTTGACCCTATCAGGACTACAACCCTCCTCGTATAACTCCCAATTGATATCATATTCTAGTGTGTGCATGTATGTGCATTTACACGAGATTTGGAGGGTGTTGATCATAGAAGGAGCCATAGATGTAGTCTATCTATGTATTAGACACTGGTGTTTTTTCCTCTGTATTGTATTGTTGTGCTGTGTTGTTGCATTTCCTAATCTTTACGATGTTCCTACAGGTCAGGTACTAGACCCGTTGTATAGATTAAGAAATGAGAACAATTAGGAGATAGAAAGCAGACTATAACTTAAGTCTCAACCTCCAAGTAAATTTATCCATCTTGTTATTCTACGAGTTTTGGAATGAAATCGATGTTTTCTGATTCCCATTGTGCTAAGTTTCTAAGTAAGAAATGAAGAGATAAAACAGTGTCTGCCCTCGGAGAGTTCAATTAGGGAACAAAGGTGACTAATGACTACAAGGGAGTGAAATAAAAGCAATATTAAATATCTGCACTAAGGTAGAATGATATGTCAAAGGAAGAAGTCTTCAAAGGCATATGTTCTTTCCCTTTTCACTGTGTAACTTTGGGCTTGTTGCTGTATACCATGGGTTTGTGATTCTTTAACAAGAATAATAGCAACCTCATAAGGTGTTATGATGATTAACAGAGGTCATCCTTGTAATTAAACTAACACCAAATCTGATCATAAGTGAACAGTAAATGTGAGTTGCTTTCCCCTTTGCCCTGGTCTATAGACGTACCTACCAGTTCCTGGGCCAACAAATCAGCTGAAGTATGTGAAGGAAGAAAGGCCAAAGTTAAGCACATTGGTCAAAGAAAATGGCAGAAAGAATTACAAGAAATTATTCCAGAGCCAATTTAGTCTCCATCTACTTGACAGATTGACACCTTGTAAATATGTCACTTTTCATAATTGGTCTGTCAGAACCATACAACTCAGCCTCACATAATGCCTGCTCTAATAGTTACCTGCTAGCACTTCCTTTCTGCACAGATATGTGCTAGCTTCATGCCCAGTACTCTAGTATCATATTTGTCATGATACTTGTCATGATATTTGTCATGATATTTGGGGATTCTATGTAGTCCAGTAGAATAGCTCCATTCTGTGGATTTACTTAGTTGTGGCTTCCTTGATCCTTCACTAGGCTGGATAATAAGCCTTTATGTTAATGCATATAATAGCAGTCTATATTCAGTTAAGATTCCCTTTACTTTCTGGGTACAATGACAATGAGCTCAGCTACCTATGTTTCCTTCTCCAGTTCCAATTTCAATGTGTGTGTTGGGGGAGGTTGCTGTTTATAAATCTTGGGGATGTTATCAAAGCAACCAAAAGTACCACTAATTTCTAAGCTAAATGGGTGATTACATTGCTTGGGAGGAAGTTATATCATTCCAACCCATTACTGTTTCTGAGAAAGGACAGTATGCCAAAGGGGTAAGTGGAAGTGACCCAGGACAAACCTTTTTACAGCTCTCCCTCAGAGAAAAGGTGGGAGGTAAAAGATTTGGAGAGCAAATGAACTCCCACCTGCCAAGAACAAGGTCTAGGGATCATGCCTGGTGTGTGTGGCTGCAGAGGAAGAAAGTGGGAGGGGACAAAAAGACAGCAAACAGAAAACAAAGTCAGTGAATGGGAGTACTCAGTAGATAGCAAGCAGGTTTGACTTATCTTGGGCATGAATGACTGGACTTCATGAAATACAACAAAGGAAAGTAGAGGCAAATTTTACTGCAGACAGTGTCTGTGATTCCAAGTATCTCTCAACTTACATAGGTCGATGCAGTTCTGAACTTCTACTTCACATTAACAATATGCTTAAACAATCCAATCATAAGGAGAATAGCACCTACTCCCATAAAAATAGTTGGTAGAATCTATTTTTAAATGTTTAGACTAAGTACCAAATTTGAAAAATAAAGAAAAATCGCCAAATCTAGGAAAATATCATTTAGAACTGCAATTCAATGAAGAGAAGCTCTTTGAAAACTCAAAGTAATGTTTTATTCTCTAAAAGATTAAAATATATACAGAAACTGATTTTAAAAAAGCAAAATGGAACTCCCAATAGAAATTAAGAGGACATTGTTTCGATGAACACAGAGAAAGTAGTTATTAAAATAGAGTTATTTAAAATCAAGAAAGACATGGGTGCCTGGGTGGCCCAGGTTAAGCATCTGCCTTCGGCTCAGGTCATGATCCTGGGGTCCTGGGATAGAGACCTACATCAGGCTCCCTACTCAGCAGGGAGTTTGCTTCTCCTTCTCCCTCTGTCTCTCCCCCTGCTTGTGCTCTCTATCTCTGTCTCTCAAATGAACAAGTAAAATCTTTAAGAATAAAATAAAATCAAGAAAGACATATGAGTTTCATGACCAGGTGGAATATTCTAAATTTTAAGACTATAGAAGAAAAAAAAAAATTTGTTATGCTGAAGACTTTAGAAAATTTAACAAAACGAGAAGTCAAATTTCTGATTTTCTACCAAACATAAAAGTAAAACTTGCTACAGAACTGAAAAGGCTGTAAGAAAGAATATGAGGCATTAATAAAAGAATTAGGGTATAAAGTAACAAAGATAACAGAGTACAGAAAACAGAAGCACTGATTGAAACCCATAGAATAAGACTTTATTGAAGTTTTGACAGAATAACTGGCACTGGACTGTCTCACCAACTGTAAACAGCCATAAAACTAGGGGAAACTATATGAGGTAACAGTTTATAGGCACTGGAATACACCTGTGATTTTTAAAAGTAGGGAATCTCATGAGATGATGCCCATGACCAGCCCAGCCTGCCTTTACCTTTAATGATTTCTCAATTACCACACTGTAAGCTTTTGTCCAAGAAAAGCATGATAGTTTCCTTAGGCTGAGGAGGCAGAAAGCAGAGTTTGGGGCATCTAAAGTAATTGGAATTTGCAAGACAAAACACTAGAAGCAAAGGAGTTGTGCAAGAGGATTGAAGTCCATGTTTGCTTCCCCCAGAGTCTTGGGTTTGAGGGCTGGCTAAAGATGTGGTAGGCAAGAATATACAAGTTTATCTGGAGAGAAGCTGTGGAGTTGGGAGCAGAATAGAAGAACTAGGGTCTGAACAGCTCGGGAAGATGCTCAGGTTCTGACTGAGGTAGAGTGCAGGACTTTTTAACGTCTATTGCCACCACCCTAAATACCCAACTGGGACGTCACAAATTCTATGCCTTAAGAGTAATAGGAAGATCTTAAAGCAAGGTATTCTCTAGACATGCCCTAATTAAGCCAAAAACAAAGCCTTGGTCTGCAAGAAAGACAGAATATAAAGGTGGAAATGGGGAGCCACATTGGGTTTCCACAGGTCTGCCTTAACAAAACATAAAACTAAACCACAAGTCTGAAGTGATCATTCAATAATTAAACTGCCTTCTAGAAAAAAATATCAAAGGACTGCAGAGGACAACAGAATCTAGGGTATCTGCAGTGTATCAATCATAATATAATACATATACTCAAATATTACTAAACAACCAAAGAAAAGTTACAGTGTAATCATACACTAGAAAAAGCACAGAGTAGGAAACAATCCTGAGATATCCAGGGGTTGAATTTAGCATAGGCTTTAAAGAAGCTAATCTGAATATGCTTTAAGAATTAAAGGAAAATTTACTTATAGTATCTATTTCTGTGGAACAAATTACTCCCAAAGTTAGCAGCTGCAAAAGCAAATGTTTATTCCTTTACAGTTTTTATGGATCTGTAATCTGGGCACAGTTTAACTTGTTTCTCTACTTCAGGGGACTTTGAGATTGCAAAGTGTTGGCCAGAGCTGGAGTCTCATCTCAAGACTCAACTGGGAAAAGATGTTTCTCCAAGCTAAAAAGGTTTTGGCAGCATTCAGTTCCTTGTGGGCTGTTGGGCTGAGGACCTAGATTCCCTGCTGGCCATGCTCAGTCCCTTTCAGGGCGTACCCCTCCAATAGGGCAGCTTCCTTCATCAGAGCCAGCAATAGAAACAGTCCTAACCAGCCCGCACTCAAAAGGAGGGGCCTATAACAAGGACATGAATGGTGAATAACAAAAGATGGAGATCACAAGGTGCCATTTTAGAAGTCTGTATACAACATTAGCCATTGGAGAATGCAAATTAAAATCACGGCGAGATACCAGTGTACAACCACTGAATGGTTAAAATTGCAAAGACTGTAAACACCAGATGTTGGTGGGTTTGTGGAATAATTGTAACTCTTACATTGTTGGTGAGCGTGGGAAATCGTACACTACTTTGGCAAAACAGTTTAGCAGTTTTTATAAAGTCAAGCAAACATTTATAATTAGACTTTTTTTTAAAGCTTTATTTGAGAGAGAGAGCACTTGCAGGTGCATGAGCGAGGGGGTGGGAGGGGCAAAGGGAGAGGGAGAGAATCTCAAGCAGCCTTCCCACTGAGCACAGAGCCTGATAGGGCTCCATCCCAAGACCCTGAGCTCATGACCTGAGCAGAAATCAAGAGTTAGACACTTAACCAACTGAGCCACCCAGGTGCCCCTCAAGCAAACATTTATATTATAATCCAGCAACTGTATTTTATGTACTTAACTAAAAGAATTAAATATGCAGGCCCATACAAGACTTGTGCATAGATATAGTGGTTTTATTCATAACAGAAAACTGAGAACAGTCCAAATAACAATCAATAGATAAAAGGATAAATATATTTATTTAGTAGAACATTACTAAAAAATATAAAAATAAAAAGTGAGCACCTGAGTGGCTCAGTTGGTTGGGTGACTGCCTTCGGCTCAGGTCATGATCCTGGAGTCCCGGGATCGAGTCCCGCATTGGGCTCCCTGCTCGGCAGGGAGTCTGCTTCTCCCTCTGACCTTCCCCCCTCTCATGTACTCTCTCTCTCTCATTCTCTCTCTCAAATAAATAAATAAAATCTTTAAAAAAAATAAAATAAATGAAAATAAAAAAAATAAAAATAAAAAGAACAAATTACTGATACATGCAATAGCACAAGTAAAACACAAAAGCATTATGGTGGGTGAAAGAAGCCAGATACTAGATATAAAGGAATATATATTTCACAATTCCATATGTATGAAGTTCAATAACAGGTAAAATTAAGTTTTGGTGAAGGAGTTCGATTTGGGGGCAATTTGGGATGGAGAATAAGTGAATTTTTGGAGTGATGGAAATACTCTAGAAGTTAATCACAGTGGTGTTAAATGGGTGTTTATGCGTGTCAAACTCAGAAAGCTACATATACTTATGTGGTATATTATTTTTTAAAAGATTTATTTATGTATTTATTTATTTATTTGAGAGAGAGTGGGGGAAATGGGCAGAAGGAGAGGGACAGGAATCCTCAAGCAGACTCTGTGCTGAACATGGAGCCCCATGGGGGAACTCAATCTCAAGACCCTGAGATCACAACCTGAGCCAAAACCAAGAATCAAAAGAACGCTTAGCTGACTGTGCCACCCAAGTGCCCATTAAATGGATTATTTTTAGTAAAAATATATAAATTATACCTCTTTGAAGTTACCCTAAAAACTATATAGATAGCTAGACCTAAAACTGAAAAGTAAACACATCTCAACCAAACATCAATAAATTGAATACAATCTTATGATATAACTCTGTAAAATCTTTTAATTAAAGTTGGCAACATTGTCCTAGAAATGATAAACAGGTTAACCATTGGGAAAGGGATGGGGGAATAGACAGCCTGGCTATATGCCAGCTTCATCTTTAACATGAAACACCAGAAGACAATAAGATACCAACTAACTGTGTGTGGGAACCCTAAATATATTTTTAGACAAGTGGTCATTAATGCGTCAATGAAATATTTTCAGATAAACAGGGCTCTAAAAGCATACTACCAATATCTGCTGCATGCATCATTAACTCCAAGCAGAACTGTTAACATAGGATACACTATAGATCATCTCCTAGCGCAGTGCAACACAACAGCTCTGGATCATTCACATGTTTCCTCAAAAGAAGCACGTGCGTGCGTGTGTGTGTGTGTGTTTTATATATAAATATCATGTATGTGCACGTGTATATGTATATATTGACATGCACGTATACATATTGTAGTTACTAAGATGTTAAGGTCTTCAAAAGAGGGAAAATAGTTTATAAAAGCAGTATAAAATGTATAATGAAATAATCTTAAGTAAACTTATTTGTATATGGATATATAATTATACGTATATAAATATATGTGTACTCATGCCAATAAAGAAAATAGTTTTGAGATACAAATAAATCATGTAATGAAATAGAAATATTTTACTGATAAATATCTACAGCTGAAAATCCTGGTTATTTAACTAAAGGGAAAAATACATGCAAGAGGAAAAATTCAAAAATTTACATGAAAATAAATTTTTGATAAATTCGACATGTTACTCAAAGGAACTTTTTTTTCTTTCTAAGATGCATAATCAGAAACCAGGGGATCAAATATATTAGAAAATTTAAAGGCAGATATTAATCAAATTAATAAATTGATATATTACTTCTCAGTAGATTCAAAGCAAATAACACTTAAATTGTAAAGCAAAACTTATGGATTAAAAAAAAATCACTAAATTCTACATCTGAAACTAATATTACATTGTACGTTAACTAACTGGAATCTAAAAACTTGAAAAAGAAAACTAAAACAAAACAAAACAAAAAACTCTAAGTATTTAGAAAATAATTTGAAAAAGGAAAACCAAGAATGAGAGTTATAGAAACAAACATAAGTGATTCAACTAATGAAAAAGATTTTCTTATGCCAAAACAAAATTCAAATATGTATATTTTATAAATGTCCCACTAAAACATAACTGCTAAATATAAGAAAAGGCAAATACTATATGTTTGTGTATAAATGTGAGGCTTTATTAATATCAAAATAAAATTTAAAATAAAACATGGACTAAGAAGGACTTTAATATATTGACAAGATTTATAAGCTACAATGAGTAACATAATAGCCCTAAACTGTAAAAACACAATAAAGAATATTGAAAAGTTTATGTATTAAAATCATATCAAAAGATTTAGAAAGTCAAAGTTGTATGAGATTTTAACTCACTTTCATCCTAAGCAGCCAAGAATATTTCATTCTGAAAATATTACATTCAAAAAAGTATATAGATATGTAGTTAAAAGGTATTAACTATGCTTTAATTATTGGTAATCAAAATATGAACAATAAAAATATCCAAAAATTAAAAAGAATTAAACATAGTATAGCATGGCTCTATAAAAATAATTTTATATAAATATATTTAAGGAAAAATATATAAAGTCTGATTATAATAGAATAGTAAATAGAAAACAGAAAACTAAAAAAATGGAATCTATTGTACAAAAGTACATTTTGTAAACTTTTTTTTAATTTTAGTGAGTGAAACAGAGCAGCTATTTGATATTTTGTACTTTTACATTATTATCAATGAATGTTGATAAGGTATTTCTATGCATATTTGCCATTTGTTCTTATTTTTAAATTATCTCTTATGTTCTTTACCCATTTTATATAATTATTAATTTATAAGAGTTACTATACACAGTGGCTAAATGTTCAGATTTGGAATAAAATGAGTACACAATAGGGACTCCACTAATCTCAGATTAAAGTAGCCATAAATATATGAAAGGAAAAATAAAGCAATATCATCATAAATCAATTATACCAGAAGCTGAAGGAAATTTTGGCACTGGATATAAAGACATTTTACTGAATTTTGCGCAAATTTATTCAATAGCTCCACTTTTAATAATTTATCTTAGGAAAAGTCAGAAAAGTAGCATTAGATAGTATATAACCAAAGAAAGTACCTTTCTTTTTAATATTATGGGAAATGCTTGTGGTAGAATGTTAGAAAAAAGTATAGAATGAAATCATAATTATAGAATATGAACTCCAGTCAGTAAAGAAAATGGTTTAGAAGCAACTCTGAAACAAATGTTTTCATTCATTGTCTCAATGATCTGAACGTAGGTGATTTTGTTTCTGCTTTCTATATTTCTATATGCACTACAATGGGTAGCATCACTTTGATGCACAAAAACGTAATAAGGTAAAATTGTGAAAATTTATTGTAAAATAGTTGGCATTTAAAAAGATTCTGTTTATTTATTCGGGAGAGAGAGTGAGCATGAGCACGGGGAGAGGGACAAGCAGGCTCTGTGCTGAGCTTGGAGCCCAATGTAGGGTTCCATCTCAGGACCTGGAGATCATGACCTGAGCTGAAATCAAGAGTTGGATGCTCAACTGACTGAGCCACCCAGGCGCCCCACTTGAAATGCTACTTAAATGACAAATAAAAATATCTGTAATTATTGAGTAGGAACTTAAGTAAGAGCAAAAAGAAAAGTTCCAGTGTAGAGAAATTGGGACAAGAGTGGCTTTGTTTGCACATGACAGTTTCTGAGACCTAGAGGAACACATTAGTCTACTATTCCCTTAGTCATAGAGTTATTACGAGTTATTGCTTCCTTGGGGAAGAGAAATTGAATACAGCCTTGATAGTGTTATTTAATTATTAGATTTACCAGATAATCTTTCTAGTTATTATTGCAGAACATGCACTATGTGCTTAACAAACCCTGCTGTGAGCTCCATACAGTGCAAAGATGACTAAGTTGAAGAGCTTCTCTACAAAAGGATCTTGCCTTGATTGAACAGCTGACTCATAGGGTTTTGATACCATGTGAGTTAAAAAGTACATGTGAGCAGAGTCCCTTAAAGAATATTGCCTTGGGTGGCTCACTTTTTCCTAGGCTTGGGACACACTACATTGGCACTGTCCAAAGCCACAGTTGCCTTGCTTGTTTAGCATAATATCTTTGGTATTGTCTCACCCCCAAGCTGTTCTGCTAGATCCTTCCCTTCCCACTTCTGTACAAAACACTTTGTGTTTAGAAACTCCAGGTTTTCCACCATTTCTTAAAATGTCCTCTTTCTCCCATTATCTTCTTTTGCTTATTCCTTAATCAAACCCATGGAAGGAAGGAAGGAAGGAAGGAAGGAAGGAAGGAAGGAAGGAAGGAAGGAAAGAAAGAAAGAAAGAAAGAAAGAAAGAAAGAAAGAAAGAAAGAAAGAAAGAAAGAAAGAAAGAAAGAAAGAAAGAAAGAAAGAAGAAAGAAAGAAAGAAAGAAAGAAAGAAAGAAAGAAAGAAAGAAAGAAAGAAAGAAAGAAAGAAAGAAAGAAAGAAAGAAAGACTGATTAAACTTCCTTTTGCTCCATGTATATTTTCAAATTCTTTCCAGCTGCATTTAATATTTCCTTTCAGTGTGCTCCTGTATAAATTTACTTTTATCATAGCAGTAATCACAGGAAGTTTTATATTAGGATCTTTTTTAGGTAATCACCTTTGCTGATAACTTACAAGCTGTTGGAGGAAAGAAGCTCTCTCATTAATCTTTGCAACCTTTGCACTGAAAATGCTCAAGAATGAGTTGTTGGATTTTAATTCTTAAAAATCTGTGTAAAAATATTCCATTCAGGCACTTGTACATTTAATTCAATAAACATGTATTGCATCTAATTGTATATCAAGCTCTGTATTAGATATAGAAGACATAAAGATAAATAAAAAGAGAACTTACATTTAAGGAGTTTACTATGTATCATTTTTGTACAAAGGCTGAAGCACGTTCTTCCTTACTGATTAGTAAGCAAAAATATTTCTATAATTTTATAAGTTTTCTGTGTAATACGGATCCCAATTGCCAATGATGGAATTAAACTTGATCATAATCAAACTCCAGAAAGACTCTGGAAGACTTGTGTTTGAATGGTTCATCTTGAGAGGCTCTTTGAACTCTTTCCCCTCCAATCAGAAAATTATATATATGGTTCCCTGTCTTGTGAACATGTTGTTACAGAGAAGGTCTGAAGGGAAGAAACCAATAGAATTTTGTCATCTCTAAACCAGAAGGAATTATTTCTCAGACCATCTCCCTTGTGCGTAAGTGTGTGCATTTTGTTAGATTGTATCTCTTGTGACAAGGGAATCTGTTGAACAAACGCTTGGTTTAGATGTAAGTCAATGTTAAGGAAAGAAAAAGGAAAATAAACCATTAATTATTAAGTATAATTTGGGAACAGTGCTGGACATGCTCACATTTTAGGTTTTATCAGTGCTATTTCAGAAATAAAGAGACTACAGCTCAGAGAAATAAACCAACTGAAACAGGTTCACTAATTTTAAATCATTTGACAACTACTAGTTCACAGAGAGTATATTTTTTTTTTCAGGAATAGCTTCGTAATAGATCACCTTCGTCCTCTAACCTCCCATTCTGCTCTCCAGTGTCTCACCAAACAGTTACAATGGGAATTACTGTGACACCTGGATAGCTATTCTATATTAAAATATTAAAATACATGAAAATATTTTTTCACCTTTCTCAGGTAATCTGAAGCTCCTCATCTGTTCCTCCTATCAATTCTTGACTATAGGAAGACATATCTACAGTGGAAAAGAGTTGAGCAGGTTCTTTTCCTTCCATGGTCTTCTAGGTAGCATACAAGACTTTCCATGTCCAGAAACACTGACTCCACATCCACAGCAAATGATTCAGCATTCTCCAAACACTACAAGCTCTCCCATCTAAATTTTACAACAATCCAATGACTTGGGGCTTATTATCTATCTACCTTTAAGTTTAAGAACCTGGATCTCAGAATAATTAATAAACTCAAGTGATACCTTTTTTTTAACCATTATTCACTATGTATCTTAGATCTAGTGAGCTGCCATAAATTAATATTCATTAAAGGAAGCAGATGGAAAATGGGCAAGCATTTGAAAATTCTCACCATGTGATTTTAAAGTATAATTTAATGGTACATTTGGGGTGTCAAGGAATATTTAGTTTATGTCTTTCACATTCAAATGAGGGAATTGAAAATAATTTATTCTATTCATTCATTCAATTATTTAACTAATAAAAATATTGATGAAAATCACATCAATGGCTAACATTTATTTATTTATTGCTGTCACAGTATGTCAGGCACTGGTCTGAGAATTTTATATGTATTAACTCACTGAAATAATTATTGAGCACCTAACAGGTACCAAGTACTGCTGTATTCTGGGAAGAAAATTGTCAATATAGAGTTGATCCTATCTTCATAGAGATGATATTTTAGTGGAATAGACAGACCATGAACATGCAAGCAAAGAATTACATCATTACAGATTTTTCTAAGTGTACTGACAGAATTAAACAGGATCACAATATAGAGACTTAACTGAAGCTGGTTATTTTAGTTAGGGTTGTCAATATAGTCCTCTCTGAGCTACCACACAAAACCAGCCAGCCCTGTGCAGAGAATTCTGAGTGCAAACGTGAGATAAATTACTAAGAGGCAAGTTATTCATCCTCATTGTCTGGGGTTACACGTCTGAGTTCTAGCTCAGATTTAATAGGGTGATATTGAAGAGTTGTAAGGAGGAAAATGAAATGATATAATTTACATTTTGAAGCAACCACTCTTAGTGTATGTGGAAAGTGGTCTGCGGAGGGAAAAGCTTGAAATCCAAAGAGACCAATTAGAAGCCTAGGTGGTGATCCAGCTTAGGGATAACTCTGCCTTGGGCCACAGTGAAGGCTGTGAAAAGGAAAGTAAGGCAGAGACTGATTATATTTTGAAACTGAATTAATGGATTTGGAAATAAAGTGTGTGGGGATGGGGAGAAGCAAAAGAAATATTAAGATGACTCCCATGATTTTTGCCTTAGCACGAAATAGTTCATGCTGCAACTCACACGCAGGGGTGAAGGCTAGGAGAGATTCAAGTATAATGGGCGAGCAAGAGCTCCCTTTTGTCTCTTTAGACATGCAAATGGAAAGCTAAAGAAGCGTTTACATCTATGGGCTTGGAACTCTGGAAAGAGTAAGAAGCTTAAGCTGATGGTTTGGAATCATTAATGCATTGACGTCAATAAAATCTAGGGGGCTGATGAATCACCTGGGGAAAGAATATAACAAAGGAGAGGCATAGGGTGGGTTCCAGGACAAAATGCAAAGGCACATCTACATTTAGAGGTCACGTTGGGAAGACAGCACGTAAAGAGTAAATAAAGTGTCTCTGAGTAAAGAGACCAGGGAGTAATCAGTGAGGAGGAAAAATAGGAAGTTTTGGAAGCATATTATGTTTATCATGAAAAGAAATCTGTGTAGTTTTGGATTTGAAAACAGAGTGGAATTGATTGAAAAGAGAATTGGAATTGAGAACATGCAGACAGAGCACATGAAAATTCATTGGAGAAATTTTGTTGTGAAAGGGAACAGAGAGATGGGGTCAGACATGGGATGATGTGTGGATTATGTACTTAGATACACAAATATTATCATTGTTATTACATACATATAACAGACTTGAACATGTTCATGCAGGAACAGGCCTGGACCATCATTTAGAAATTGAAAGACTTGTGCTGGGAGTGAAAGGAGTTAAATAAAGTAGCGTATTCTTGAAAAGATAACAGGGATTTCAAAACAAGAGTCTGTGTTTCAAGTTTAGAGTTAAAGAGGGAATATGTGAGACAAGAGTACAATTCTCCTGATTTGTAGAAGGAAATATACCGGAAAGAGCATCGGCCTTGAGATCAGTTAAAACCGTATTTGCCGTTTATTATCTCTGATACTTGAGAAGTTAATTTGATTTCTCTTTGTTTCAGTTTCTTGTTTGTAAAAGAAGAATAATAACATAGACCTAATTTTGTATAAGGAGATGTTTTCACGATACTTCTACCCCTCGGCCTACGGTAGACTTATTAATTATGATAATTATTATGAAGGAATGTCTCTAAACTACTTTGCAAATTCCTCTTTATTTCCCATAGTGCCTATCCCAGCAGAGGCTCAACATTCTTGAAATGATGTCAATTTGGTAAATGTTACATTCCATATTTTCCCTCTTTTCTTTTTGGACTCTGATGTAGGAAAGATGTTAGGGCTCGAAGCCAAGGGCCAAGAAAGAATTCCTGAGATGTCTTTGGTGCAAAAAGGTGGTTTTATTACAGCCTGGGGACAGGACCCGTGGGCAGAAGGAGCTGCACCTGGGTCATGAGGAGTGGCCCGTGACATACTTTGGGAAGGGATTAGGGATAGCATAAGCCTCCCAGGTATTTTGGAAACAAGGTTTCCAGGATCCTGAGGGGGCTATCTATTGTTGGGAAAGCTCATTTATTGCTTGGTAAACCCTCAGTCTCATGACCCTTCAAATGTGGGTCCTATGCTTGGAGGATGATGGCCAACATGTATCTTGGTGGGGGAGGGTAGAGATAAAAGAAGTTTCCAAAGGAAATTTTATATGTTACAGTAGACTTACAGGGTCCTGGGGGTTGGACTAAGATTGACTTTTGCCCTTAGCAAAGTCTCAACATCAAGGCAGCTGAGTTCCTAGAGGAATGTGACTCTGCCTGTTCCAAGGACTTGTCAATGGGCTGTTAAGTAGTATGAAATTTAATAATTTTTCTTCTGCCTTTGTTTCCCACATCAGACTCTACTTTATATGCAAACAACTTCATATAAAAATGACATTTGTAATTAAACTTGCAATTATTTTAGAACTTATTTCCTAACTCAAAGCTCCTGGATGACATCTTTTTATTCCTGTGTTTGTTAGCATATAGGATTGGATGAATTAATAAACACAAATAAAAATAAAAGAGGTTCTCATTATGCTTCTCCATTGTTTAAATATTAAATAGACTTCCCATTAATTTTGAATACCTTGATAAATTGCTGCTGACCTGCTGTGATCTGGCTTCTGCCTTCCTTTCCAGACTTCTGTCCCATTTGCTCTCTGCCTCACCCCAAAGAACCTTGGTTTCAGCTTTGCTCAGCCCTGACAGTTTAGTAAAACATGCTATTTCATGCATCCTTGAAGTCTTTTCACATGTGATTCCTTGTGCCAAAATGTCCTCTGACTCCTCTGCTTATTTAGCTAAAGTTAGTTATCATTCAAAGCATAGAATCACTTACTCTTTAAGACTGAAATCCTGGTCAGATCTTTAAAATTAGACCTGGGACCAATGGTAGAAGCAGGATGACAGGCTGGCTACAAAGAATACTGAGGGAATTTTGGAGGATGATGGAATTATTTTTATCTTGATTTTGGTGGTTTATACAATTCCATGCATTTGTCAAATCTCCTAGAACTGTACAATGAAAAGGGTAAAATTTATAGTATGTAAATCATACTTCAGTAAACCTGTCTATGAAAAAGGCCATTTGTGAAGTTTTCAGGTCATGTGTCAATTACAAAGATGCTTTCTGCATCTTAACTTTATGGGGCAGAAGACATCATTTCCTTGATGACTTTTTCCCCAATTTGACCTGGGCTTTATAGGTTGTCTCATTTTTCTTATAAGAGAGGAGAGACAGAAAGGGAGAAGTCTAAGGTTTCCCACACTATGCCATCTTTCTTTACTTTAATCTTCCTAGACCTGGTTCAAATGCAGAACCTCCCCAAAGAGAAGACAGTCCAGGACTCTCAAGGGTGCAAAGGAGGAGAAAAAGAAAAAAGAAAGGAAAGAAATTAATAGAAAAGGAATTTGGTTAATTAGAAATTGCACATTGAATAAATATGCTCATTTTCCCTCCCCCAAAATAAACATTAATAAATATCATACCCAAAATTATATTAAAGGAAAAAAAGTATTGGCCTTTAAAGATACAGAGAATGGAAAATGGCACAGAAGATGAAAGATGGACATTTCTTCATAATGCAACTATAAAGAAACTAAAATCCCTTATCCAGCTAAATTGTCAATTAATATGAAGATTTTTTTAAAAAGGCATTCCAAAATTTACTGTCTTTTCACCTATTATTAGGAGGAATCTACTAGAGATTTGTTTTCCACCAAAATGAAAGATTTTCATTTTCCACAAGAAAGAGGACGGTGTGGGATCCTGCAGGGGCTCTAAGATAAATAGGAGCAAAGTGAATACCTATAATTCAGGTAAAGGAAAATCCTAGGACAGATATGAGGCAATTACTAACTCCAAGAAAAACAAAAGTTTCAACAGAAAAAACATGTAAGCACAGAATATCAGATGCCTATACTGAGAAGGATAATTATATAATTATAATAATAGAGGAAATGAAAGCATAAACAATTATATATGCTTATTGATTTACAATATAGCAGAAAATACTAGAATTAACATCCCTAAGAACTGCAAGTGGTTCCTCTGTGAAACAAAACTTAAGGATGAAGTAGAGCGGGCTGTGGAACACTGTTTTACTTCCCATCATTCTGGTATAATTTGATTTTTGAAACTATGTACATTTACTGCATGGCATTTAAAAAATAGTTTAAAAAACTGTGGGTGAATATATAAATGAGGTAACAGGAGTTTCCTAGTATTTATCACACTATGCCGTGCTTGTCAATTTATTTCTCCATCTCTCCTTCAGGAGTCCTTTCAGGCAGGAACCCTGTAGTATCGACCTTCTGCGCCCACACAACTTGCACACAACTAACAGCATGTGCTCAGAAACGTCTTTGTTTTTTAACTAAATAACATATGAAAACGTGAATAGTTGGTGGCTGTTGAGAATCCACAGAATAACAATAAATACATAAAAACAAGGCCAGTAATTGAAGGGACTGAACAGGCAACAAAGTGACTGACTTGAATCTTCTCACTAAATTATAGCTTTCGTTCAGCATCTCCTGGGTTGAGGGCATAAGGCTTCTCAACCAGATTGCTTTAAATTCACAAGGGTCCACCTCTCTGTCAAAAAAAAAAATGCCCTCTTGATGTTTTCTCTAGAAGTGTTGACAAACTTCAGAAGTCATCCACAAATCATCCACCTTCTTTTGTCCTCTATAATTTCATTAATGGAACCATCACACACCTGGTGATGGCTCATCTCTATTATTCATCATTCCTGTATCTGGCCTTATATTTGTAGATTGATCAGAAGTTAGTACAGCAGTTAGCACCATTCTAAGATTGTTTTTTTTTTTTTACTTTTTATTTTAAGATGATTTTAGGTTCACATACAGCTGTATGATATAATACGTAGAGATTCTATGTACCCTTCTCCACATTTCCCCCAGTGATAACACCTTGCATGACTATAATACAATATCACAACGAAAAAATTGACATTGATACAATCCACTGACTTTATTCAGATTTCACCAGTTTTATATATACTCATCTGGGTGTCCCTAGACTCCTTTTTCTTTTTTTTTTTGGCAACACTTGATTGTGTCCATGAAAGCATGTCCAACTGTGTGATACATGTCCCCACATGAGGTTCCTCAATCAGATCATTAGCCCTGGGAACATTTCCTCATCCAAGAATCTATATTTAAGTAAAATGTGGTTGAGTTGCTACTATGTCCCAGAAACTTTTCATTGAATAGCATATTTTGCCTCATGTTATTATCTCCAACAACCATATAAAAGTAAGAATTATTATTGCCTGCAGATGAGAATGCTGGAATTTGGAGAGGTATGGTGACTTGGACCTTGCCACAGGTTATTAAGTGGTGTATCTATAGTATTCACAATTGTCAAAAACAAGACAACAGGCCCCAAGTGGAGTCGCTTACGATAAGGAAGCCCCATATCACCAAACCCAGATCACCAAACTATAGTTTTGGCTCCCCCAGAAATGGGAATCTTAAACCAGGCAATCTATAATTACCTGATCAGCGCTAGTTAGGTTAATCTACCCAACAGACCCATCATCCCCTAAAGGAAAGTAAACTTGCAATAACCGACTTGCCTTTTTTGCCTAGTGTAACTCCTTTGTTCCCACTCCTGTCTGCCTATAAAAGTCATTCATCTTGTACAGCTCCTCGGAGCTTCTTTCTATCTGCTGGATTTCATGCTGCCCAATGTGAACTGATTTTTGCTCAGATTAACTCTTAAAATTTTTAATATGCCTCAGTTTATGTTTTAACACACTTTATCCTAAAGGTCAATTTTTTCTGCAGTCTGAGGAAAATTCTTAACTGTTATTTCCTTTTAATTACTTGTTGTGAATTGTCAAAACAGATAGTTGGAGGAAAGAAATGAGTTGAAATGGATTTTAGTCCTTCTTAATTTTCATCTATTATCCATCGATTAGCCTTCCCTCACACACCTATCCACCAGTGTTGGGTAAATTTCCTTTAATAGACATGTTGAACTCTAGCACAAATTTCAAAAAACATGAGGCATGACCTTCAAAGCAACTGGAACTCATCTCTGGTGTATCATGGTTTTTATTTCTGACTTTAACTAGCCCAAAAAAAAAAAATCATGATACAAAAATAAGCACTTACGGTCATTGAAACCCTCCTCTTATGATTAGCTATAAAAATATGCCCATTTCAAACATACCCTGAAATAGTAACAGAATCAGCATGTAGTTCAATTCCAAGAATTCCAAGGGTGTTTTTCCACTTTCATTAAAATGCACTGCAATGGGGAAATTATGTGAATATCATTTAAATCTTTACAAGGAAACTTTTTAAAATTGATAGTTATAAGTGTTTACAATACAAATTCAAGGTGATTAAATGATGATTAGCACTTGCTTATATGTCTCTTAAGAAACTACACAATCTGATTCCAAACAGCAATCTCTTAGAATACTTGACCTTGATGAGCTTGATGCCGATTTTAGTGACAGACTTTTTAAATTAAAATTTTATTATAATGCTGTAATGTGTCACTTTCTAATACTTATGTATCAGGGCAGTAATAGAATAACCATCTACTGGTAGCCTAATTTTGGTCCCATGTATGGAGTCGACAATTTCAGTGGTAACAAAAATAGCCAATATTTTTGAGAGCTTAGTACATGCCAATGTTATAAGCACTTTTCTTGGCACTCATTCTATTAAATTCTGCACATTTTAAAAAAGACTTTATTTATTTGAGAGAGAAAGAGAGAGAGAGAATGACTGGGAGGGAGGGGCAGAGAGAGAGGGAGAAGCAGATTCCCCACTGAGCAGGGAGCCCAACTGGGCTAGATCCAAAGACCCTGAGGACATGACCTGAGCTGAAGGCAGACGCTTAACTGACTGAGTCACCCAGGTGCCCCTAAATTCTGCACATTTTTAACAGAAGCAATTGTATTCTTCAAAGGAAACCTAGAATCA
The DNA here is from genome assembly GCF_003265705.2 of Callorhinus ursinus. Taxonomy (NCBI): domain Eukaryota; kingdom Metazoa; phylum Chordata; class Mammalia; order Carnivora; family Otariidae; genus Callorhinus; species Callorhinus ursinus. Next base: position 77,156,200 of record NW_027397067.1, on the reverse strand, counting down.
AATTCTAGTTTGTCAATCCTAATGGTGATTCCTTGATTTCCGCACCATTTCTTGTATGTAAGTTCTTCATGCCAGCCTCTAGATGGAGCTCAAGTCCTCTTCACCTCCAGTGATGTAGGAGCTGGCTATGGGTCAATAATGAAGTCTAGGTCATTGAGGATGTTCTGCTATGGGCCACCATATTGCCAATGGCACCTACTGAGTTGAATGAAAGTTGTTTTTGATGCTTCTACATTGAAGGTTCTTTGTATTTACCCTCTTTTGACCCAACTATTAGAATCAAGCAGGATCATGGAGATGCCCGGAGAGACTGGGGTAAACAAAAACCATAGGGACTATTTTTACTGTTCAGTGTAAAAAAGAGTATAAACAAGGCTTTGGATTTTAATACAGTCCAGCTTAACTAATAACATTAGATATAGCTGCTTTCCTGTCATCAAATATTTGGCTCACTCTCCTTCCCACACATAAAATACACTTACCCATGCCCCTTTTATTAATAGAAGTAACCAGATATCATATCCATTTATGACATCAAGCCTACCTACCAAAAGTCAGTCTCTCTATCAGGTGCAGTTGAAGCTCTTTGTATTTTGGAGACCTAGAAACTAAAGTTATCTCCATCAGGAATACACCGCATGAGAAAAGTGAACAAGAGCAGGATAACAATTCCATCTGGAAAGGTAACTAGGGGAAATAAGTTCTAAAAAAACAGAACTTTTACTCTGTAGAAATTCTGATACCCCTCCTACCAACTTTAGGGGTGGGGAGAGCTCCTTGATGAGGGTTGTAATTCACTTATTTTCTGGGAATAGACCTATTTTCCATGTTCTTTGGGGCCCTTGGTCATGCTCAGGAAAATTGCTCATTTTCCATTATCTGATTCCTTAACCATGTCTAAAATGGGCATCAGGGAGTATGCCTTCCCTGGTTGCTAATAAGCTTTCTTAGCTTGGTTCCTGCTTTAAAAAGGTTAAGGATAAAGAGTGGTTTCAATCTCAAATAATCTCACTCTTTTTTAGGTTGGTAGGTCTTTGGGCAATACACTTCTCTCGGAAGCTTAACCATCTTTTAATTTTTTTTTCTTTTCAGTGTATTTGAATCCCATCAATTCTATGTGGAAATTATCATCCACACAATTATTTTGAAACCTAATTCTGATACCTGATATATTTGCCTTCTTCCTCCACTACTTCCCCTTAATTTTATTTTTTGATTGAATTATAAGTGACATAATATTATGTTGCCTTTAATTTTTTATTCAAAAACAAATATCTTCTTGAGCCTATCAGTTTGGTGGGAAAGCCACTCCTTTAAGTTCTCCCTGAGCTATTTTGTCTAATTAAAAAGATCTACTGAATGCCATAATCTTGATTGAGTTTTCCCAGTCCCCTCGGGATATGGTCTCCAGTTTGAATAGCAGATTTATTGAAACTAGAAATGAGAGTGGCATTGTAAAATTAAGTTTTGAGTGCTGTTTTAATAGTAATATGGCTGATAAATGAAGGTGAGAATAGACTAGGGGAAGGAAAGGCAAGTTCAGAAACTATTCCCATTTGTTCACTAAACATGCATGGTGTACCCACTATATTCCAGTCAGTATTCTAGATTCTGGAGACACAAAAGTGAAAAAAAACAGGTAAGAATTTCCACCATTTTAGAGCTTATGTTTAGTGAAGGAATAAAGCAGTATTCGGTGGTGAACTTAAAAAGGTTTTTCTGGCCTGGGCAATGGCAGATATTCTAAGACCATTGAGTTTCTTTTTCAGGGTTCCCATCCGTAGTAAGCATCATCTCCTTCAGGCTGCTGGGTTCCTCTGTCTGATTCTTTCTCCCAAGTGTAGAATAAGATTCAGGCCTCTGGGATTCCGCCAAATTACATGAAATTCTCCCATAACTCAGTCTCCTCACTCCTTTTGACACCACTCTATCCTCCTCAGAATGTCAGAAGATTCCAATTTCCTTGTTAATCAGAAGGGAGGCCTTTGATGAAATGACAGTGAACTTTATGAATTGCAAGTAAACTTTTAATGGACTATTCTTATTTTGATTTTTCTTTCAATCACAGGGTGTTTGGCATTTGAACACTATGTACTCCTTTTCTTTTTCAAAATAGAATGTAGTATTTTTGGATATTCAAATGCTCAATGATAAATTAATGACCCTTAAAGGAAAAGAGAGAAATTGCAGGTGAGAGCAAGTGGAGAGATGGTCATAATTATACAATTTTAACACTTTTTATAAACTGATATAAAGAATTCCCTATAGAGTTTACTGGAAAGTAACAGCCTCCCCCTTTTTTTTCTTTTTATGAGATGTGACTTTTAAATTATTCTATGATAATAACTCTTAAGGAATCTTTTCAGAGTCATATAACTATTGATTGATACCATTGGAATATGGTATTTTCTAGGACAAAAATCTATAATATTCTGGAACAAAATCTAGATTTTTTTTTCAGTTTGATATTTTCTGGAACAAGATTTAAGAATACTGGCTAATTATTGGATAATTTTTATTTGTCCTTCTTCAATAGCCCTAAATATCAATAGGATAATTTCCTCCTGAAGAAAAACATATCCATTTTTTTGACACAGGGAAAGAAAGAAATCCAGAGACCAGTGACATAGCTGCTTGAGATGGAAGGCAGCTGACCAACTCAGAGTAATGGATGAGTTGACTATAAAGGACATTATCAAGTCTAGGCAGAAAAATAGACATTGCCTTTGAGGCGGATTGAATGTTCAATGTTTACACAGCTTCTTAGTCTGCAATAACTAAAAACTGTTCACCAATTTTGCTGATAATGCACCATCTACTCTCCCTTCCTTTATTTCTCCCCCTCACTCTTCAAATTATCTTCATGTTAAATTAAAAAATATATATGAGCTTTCCTTTAGTTATGTCTTTCTTTCAAAGGACTGCTTTATCTATTTTTCTCTTTATGGTCACATTTCTAGAAGAAATGGTCTACCCTTTGTTACTATTTCCTTCCCGATATTCCTTAATAATAATTATTATTATTACTATCAAAAAAGTTTAGGCATAGTGAATCAACTGTCAATACCCATTCCAGCCTCTTCCCCCAGTGTGCTCTCTGTAGTACGGACGATGGACGTCCTAGACAAGCCACTGTGATTTGTCAGTCTGATGCACACAAAGGTGACTTGGAAGGCAAGAGTGACAAGAGTGTGGACTTCTGTGTTTTCTCTCAGCAAGCTCAATCTTGGATCTTTCCCTTTTTCCCTGAGGCTGCATTGGAACCTTCCAGTGTTTGATCAGTAGCCTCATGCTGTTGAGATCACTAGCCTCATGAGGTGTGGGGCTTACATTCTGCTGGGGAAACCACTAGGGAAATGGCAGCCTTGCTCTAGAACTGCCAGCAATAGCAAAAGACTTTGGGCTGTGGTGTGGATGTGGACCCCAGAGCAAACAGTGGGAGTGGCAATGTCCCAGATGGGCAGATCTTCAGATCAGAGGATAGATGGCAGATCTCTTGGTAGCCCTGTTCTCAAATGTCACTTATGGAGATATTTCTGAAAGCTGAATCTACAGAGTTTTTTCTTTCTTTTTTTTTAAGCCCTGAAAATGACTTTGTAATCCATTTAATATCCTGTAATAAATCCTTTATGCTTAAAATAGCCAGAGTAGATTTTTTCTCTGAACTTTGACAAATTCAGAATCACTTTCTACCTATTTTGTTACTTGTTTTTTCTCCCCCTAACTCATGTTTGAAGGCAAAATCATACCTGCTTAATCTCCTTATCATTTATTCTTCTACAGCCTCACAAGTGTCTAGTGGTATCATAGTCACACAAGATGCTCAATAAATATGTATCTGATGTAGGGGAGATGCTCGAAAATAGTGGTCTAAAAATTATACACCCTTTAACAACAATGAAACAATATACCCATTAATGCCAACAACCTCAACTATAAAAGCAAGATAACTCCTCTCCAAATATTCTATGTCAAATTTTTTAAAAGATTTTTTATTTACTTTTTGACAGAGAAAGAGACAGCGAGAGAGGGAACACAAGCAGGGGGAGTGGAAGAGGGAGAAGCAGGCTTCCTCCTGAGGGACAGAGAGAGAAGCAGACTCAGGCTGAGCAGAGAGCCCAACGCTGCGCTTGGTCCCAGGACCCTGGGATCATGACCTGAGCCAAAGGCAGATGCTTAACGACTGAGCCACCCAGGCGTCCCCTATGTCAAATGTTTTTATTCTTGGGCGCCTGGGTGGCTCAGTCGTTAAGCGTCTGCCTTCGGCTCAGGTCATGATCCCAGGGTCCTAGGATCGAGTCCCACATTGGGCTCCCTGCTCCGCGGGAAGCCTGCTTCTCCCTCTCCCACTCCCCCTGCTTGTGTTCCTGCTCTCGCTATCTCTCTCTGTCAAATAAATAAAATCTTTTAAAAAAAAAAAAGAATTTAAAAAAAGTTTTTATTCTTTACTGCTTTATAACTTTTTTCTACTTCCTTCTCAGAACTGTCTTTTCATTAGAATATGATTGAAGAAAAGGATTCACCTTTAAAACAGGTACTTAATTCACAGGGCTGTTAGGTGGTTTAAATAGATCATATAGTTAGGATTTTGAAACTAAATTTCCATCTTGATCTCTTTTATATTTCCTATTTTCACTTGAGTGAAACAGGAATGTCCCAACTTGGCAAGTTTAGAAATCTTGAAGATCATCAAAGATGATGACAGAACTTGATCGTCTTTTTTTGGAGACAGCCATCAGATTTCTGAAATGCTTTATGCACAGTTCTTATTTTGTCACATAAAGTATTGAAAAGCTGTATATTGGTGACATGAGTTTTAACTGAATCAATGTTTCTACTGCTACCACTTCATCAAATCTAATGACTGCTAGTAACTTTTGGAACCACCGCTGTGGCACCAGTGGTTCTAATAACCTTGGTCTTGTGCAGTCTTCATTGCAAATGTCAACATGGTAAAAGTGTGTTAATTAACAGCTTAATATTGTTATGAAAAGAGCCTTCATCTGATGGACTCCCTAAAAGAAACTTAGGGACATTCAGAGGTCCACCGACCACATTTTGAGCACCTCTAGTCTACTTCTATATCAAACTAAGTTTACACTCAGGGGTGGCTACAATTTAGGCAAGTTTTGGTGGAACAGAAACAATTCCAGTATTCGTTTATGATGTGCAGCCGAGTAAGTATTTTCAATCAAAAATACCTTCATTTCTTTGTAATCTCCTGACATCTGATTTTGTCCCTATCATATAAAGGATCTCTATAATTTTGTTCAACATAAAGTCCTTAAAAGGGCAAATATAGTTAACTCACAAAGGTAGATTTTATCTAACTAGAGATATTACGAAGGGTTCTCTGTAATAGATATATTTCATATAAAAGTAGCCTGAAATTATAATTTTGATAATTACTAAACAAATTTTTTTGTTTATATGTATTATTTTTATTTAAAAATTACACATAAAAATGAAACTTGAATTATCACAGCTCCAGTAACAAAAAGAGACAATAAAAAAAATAAAAATTATACCGAACATTTTTCCCCCTAAAATCATGAGTCCTGCTTCATCTTAGCCATAGCTTGACTTCCAATGGCCATTTATCACCTGTCTAAGGGAACTCCCTTTTATTTTATTTTATTTTTTTTTAAGATTTTATTTATTTGACAGAGAGAGACACAGCGAGAGAGGGAACACAAGCAGTGGGAGTGGGAGAGGGAGAAGCAGGCCTCCCGCTGAGCAGGGAGCCCCATATGGGGCTTGATCCCAGGACTGGGATCATGACCTGACCTGAAGGCAGATGCTTAACGACTGAGCCACCCAGGCGCCCCGGGAACTCCCTTTTAAAGAGGAGAAGGCCTTGGGTTTTTCTTACCCCATCGATTTCATTAGAGAAAAGCAAACAAGATATTTTAAAAAGCACATTTTAAGACTACAGTTAATTGAACAGGCATCTTTAAACTCTATGCTTATTAAATCAAGAATTCTCAACTCAAGTTGTCCAGAAATTTGTGTCCTTTTTCTTCAGTCTTATGATTTTTTTTTTTTCTGTTCTCGGGCATGATGAAAGAGGGTTGGACTTTTCTATAAAAAATGTATTTTTCCTATTAATAGATTTTTCTTCTCCATTTGGCACATTAAAAAAAAAAAAACTAAAACACTTAGATGCTAAATGACTTTCATAATCAACATGGTCCCTTTAGTAAGGACTAAGACTGTTCTTAAGTTTTCAATACCTCTTTGTGGGTTTTATCTCTGGATCTTTTTAAATGGCTGGCTAAGAAAATTAAATAATGAATAAATGAATATATATACAGTCCAGTTACTTCTTGGTAGAACTCAAGCCACTGATTTTGTTTTTCCGTTGGATGCATAGTCAAACTATATCAAGCCAAATATCATCTTCATTCAATTTTAATCTTTTCACATCTGAGTTTTTTCACTCCCACTGGAAGGGTCACTAAAACTTTACTCCCAAGCATCCATTTAAAGAGCAAACGCAGTTAATTCTGAAAGTCAAATTTAGTTTAACTAGAGGAGCAGTTACTAAGGCCTTTTTGTAATTGATGTGTTTTACATAAAAGCAGCATTCCATCCATTCATGAGTTCTTAACAGAAAATACATTGCATTTGAATGGAGACTACAATTTGCCCTGTAACTTTTCATCAGGGAGGGAGTCCTTTGTCAATGCTGGCAAACAGGAGGGCTTTATCCACTCTAAGTAACAGAGAAGGAGGTCCAAAGCAGCCTTTCAGAAGGCAATGCTAGAAATGTTTATATCTTCCTTTCTGTGCTCTGTCTAAACCAAAATGTTTTCCCCAATAGTATATAATCCGGTATTGTTATAAATAATTACAGATTTTAAGTCCTAGAAGGTGAGTTATCAAAATGTAGAAATTTGATTTTAATTCCATATACTCCTCTAATCTGCTTTCATGCTGGGATGTGATGGCAGTTTAATCACCTATCAATGACCTTTGTCTGCTGTATATATTCTTTCTTCAGTTAACATTTATAGAAAAAAAGTATGTGGTTCTTTATTTTCTGTATCCTGGAAAATGTATTGTGAGAGCTCTCAACAACCATTAAAACACAATGCCTACGCTGTAAGAATGAAAACTAATCAGTGACCCTTACATCTTTATTTGTACAAAATGACATTTCTGTGCTTCAGAATTAGTTCAAACACTTGTTGTTGAGCATGTAATGAGATCAAAATGAGTCACTCTACCCTCATTAATACTTGGGATTTTTACAATGAAAGAGTGGTTACCATTCCTTGCATTGAAAATATCGTTTTAGGTATAGAAATATGGAAATACAAAGAGGTTAAGTAACTTTCTCAATTCTTCATACTACTATAATGAAAAAAGAAGAAAATGGGATGTTGGCTTAAAGATCATTTGTACAGTGCTTTGTCTACCCTGCCATATGACATTGTAAATCAGTTCAGTTCTATAGATACTTATTGCTCCCTTCCGTAATCTTGGAGATAAGCAGGAATTAACCAGGAAAATGAGAGAGAGAAGCACATTAAATCAGCAGTGAGAGTGTATGAAAATCCATGGGAGTATAAAACAACATGGTATATTGAAGCACACTGCAGGTGTTTCTGCAGGTTGACTGGAGGAGCAACGGGAGTGGATACTGGAGATAGAAGTGGAGGACAGTGCCTAGAGAGCCCTGTATGCTGCGCCCAGGAGTTGGAACTTTACACTGAAAACCACAGGAAAATACTTGTGGATCTTAAGGAAGAAGGGGACATAATCTTATATGGCCCATATGTGTGTTTGTACACTTTTTACTTTTTTTAAGAACATCATGGCAAGTGTGTAGAGGGTGGATTATAGTGTTGAATGGAGACAGGGAGACCTTGAGGAGTGGTTTTATCTTGTTTTTGTTTTTTGTTTTGTATTTCAGTCACATTTTATTTATTTTATTTAAATTTAATTAACATATAGTGTATTATTAGTTTCAGATATAGAGCTCAGTGATTCATCAGTCTTGTATAACTCCCAGTGCTCATCACATCACAGGCCCCCCCAATGCCCATCACCCAGTTACCCATCCCCTCATCCACCTCCCCTCCAGCAACCCTGTTTGTTTCCAATGATCAAGCATCTCTTATGGTTTGTCCCCCTCTCTAATTTCATCTTGTTTTATTTTTCCCTTCCTTCCCCTATGATCCTTTGTTTTGTTTCTTAAATTCCACATATGAGTGAGGTCATATGATGATTGTCTTTCTCTGATTTATTTTGCTTAGCACAATACCCTCTAGTTCCATCCATGTCCTTGCATTGAAGAATGTTTATAGAGGTTGGGGTTTAATCAGTAGTTGTGAATCTAGAGAAGAAGGAAGAAGAAGAAGAGAAGAAGGCTCTGCATGATGTTTAAAGAGTGGCATTAGAATGGCATGTATTGAACGTCAGGGGAGCAATAGAAACTTAAAAAGACTAAGATTTCTCACTTGGACAATTGGGTTCCATTATCATTAACTGGGACAGAGAATATATGCCTAAGGAACTTCTTTTGGTAAAGATAATTTGTTCACTTTTGAACATTTCAAATTTGTGTTATATTTGGAGGACAGCACATGGAAAGTATAAAAAATACTTGTTTAGTGGATTATAGCCATAGATTCTAGGCTGAAAATATATATTTAAGAAATATTGAAATAAGGAGGTTAGTAATGAGATTCTTTCGGAGAAATTGTATGGAATAAGGAATGAATGTTCCTTAAAAAATTATAATTTTTAAGGATCAACAGAAAATTCAAGATTTAGGCTGGGGGCCATAGAAATTAAAGAGACTTCTGGAAGTAGTCAAGGTCACACAGACAGAGCAAGGCACAGTGAGAGAAAGAACTTATGTATATTGATACCTGCACCACGTATTTTCTCTTGACCACAATTTTAATATGTTTCACAGAAATATAATTTGTTCAATCACTCAATTAATTTCCTTAACCAACAAACATTTATCCCATTGACCTGATACTTTCCAATGTTCTGGGGTCATAAGATAAAAATTTCAGGAGCTTTTATTAGCAAATATTCTATGACAAACCACCATATTTATTGAAGGATGTAAAGTGCACATAAACCTTAGGTCACTAGTGCTTTTTTTTTTCTTTGTTATCAGTAATATTAGTGTGGAAGCCTCCATCAATCCATTCCCAGGACTCCCCACCTCCCTTAAGAGATTAACACAAAAAAGGCTTTCTTAGGTCAAAAATATTTTCCCATCACTCTGTGCAGTGAAAATTTGTACTGCTTCCTTTCCTTTCATCCTATAAAAAAAGATGAAGTAGGAACATCCAGTACTCTCTTGCTTAGGAAGACATATCTTACATTTTACGCCGGTGTATTACTGACTGATTTCATTGGTTCATTCATCCATTTCTTCACTCAGCATACAAACACTAAACACCTTTAGCATGTCACTGACAATGCTAGTCTCTGGAATCATGCTAGGAACTGAAGGAAGACAAGGAAATCCTGGAAAAAAGTGATGCCTGATGCTGGCTTTTCATTGTGAGCAAGAAGAACCAGAACAGGGAAGGAGATCCCTAAGCAGGTAACAAACAAATCCATGTGAAAAGAATGGCCCAAAGCGAAGAATGTGAGAAACTGGGTGCCTGGGTGGCTCAGTTGGTTAAGCGACTGCCTTCGGCTCAGGTCATGATCCTGGAGTCCCAGGATTGAGTCCCGCATTGGGCTCCCTGCTCAGCAGGGAGTCTGCTTCTCCCTCTGACCCTACCCCCTCTCATGTGCTCTCTCTCTCTCATTCTCTCTCTCAAATAAATAAATAAAATCTTAAAAAAATTAAAAAAAATAAAATAAAAAGAATGTGAGAAACTGGAGGAAAGAGCATCTGTAGTTAATTGAGGGAAGATGAAGTTACAAAGAAAGATTAAAAAAAAGAAGAAGAAGAAGAAGAAGAACAGATGATGAATAAGCTTAACTGCTAAATTAAGGAGGTGGCACTTTATTACAAATCGGTGGTGGTCTCTCAGGGGAGTTTCAGCCTGGAGGACTGGAGGGACAATTCAACTGGCATCTTAGTACCTTCTCTCTGGCAGCTGAGCTGAGGAGAGCCTGGCCCAGAGGCAGCACAGACCGGAGGCAGAGAGACCAATGAGGATGCCAGTTATAATCTCATTACCTTGTCATTTATCCAGAGGGGTAAGTTACTTTGAATCGGTATCATAAACAACTTGGTGAATTTTGGCAATGACATTCCAATCCATTATGATTAAAGAAATGACTTTTATTCTCGTTCTTGGGAGACTTCTCTTAATAACCGGAACTTCTGATATTTGCCTCCAAGACTGTTTTACCTCTTTTGAAAGACACAATAAGCACATCAGTGTAGACTGTCTGTGGGCAGAGAATAAAACACAATGACCAGATAATAGAGATGAGGCAATAGATGATGGTCCCAGGGGCAGAATTAGGTTATATCCGTCTGTTGATGTCACTATACATTATAGAAAGATGCCATTACATGCTTATAGTAACAAAGGCAGAATTAATGAATCTCTTTCAAATCTAAAGAAAATGCAATATTATGTAGAGCAAAGAAAATAGATTTTGAAGGATGCCTGGCAAAACGGCACACCATGTCATTTACCTGCACTGAAGATGTAGCTCTAACAACTGACTTGGTTGCTTCACTCTTATGTACTGGTTTCCTCAGGACTTTTCAGTTTTGCATCTGTTGTTCCCAGTTTTTTCTTAGTTGGTAAATAGCTAAGGTGCTATACACAACATTGACACTGCTTTGTTAAACACAGCCTGCTGACACTAACAGCTCTCTTAACTTCATCAGACCTGCCCTTTGTTTCCTAGCCCTCAGACAAGCCTGATTTTGCCTGAGTTTTACTTTTCAGTTCTATCATCACTGCCACATTTTCTCAGCCTCTACATGTCATTGTTGCTTTGCATTGAGTCTACCACTTGCTCTTGAGTTCTTCCTCCGGTTCTCAGTATAGACAGCCTGGTTAGTGAAGCCATCTAATGGGTGTGCTCCATTATAATCAGACAGCTTTAACTGAAACCAGTGATTATGAGCAAACTTTTATTATTTCACAGGTAAAACAAAAATCATGTCCATAACATCAAAAACTAATGATGTAAGGTATGGTGATTAACATAATAATAAAAAATGAAAAAAAAATCATGTTCATAATCTCAATGGATCCTTCTAATAACCCTACAAAGAAGGCATTATTGCAACCTTTATATACATAAAGAATGATGTGACTCAGATAAGCAAAACAACTTAATTTCAGAAGGCATACTTACTAAGGGTTGAGGGGATAGAACATGGGGTCAAGTCCTTGTTCTGGTTGGCTAGTTGTAAGACCTGTAGAAACCCCTTTTTCTTTCCTGAGATCCATTTCCTCATGCAACAATATTGATGACTTCCATGAATCTTGAAACTTTATTTCAGTACCACTAAAGTCATCACTCCTCCTTATATAATCTTAGATTTCATCTCTAAATATGACTTTATACAGTATGATGACCCCCATTTTCATTGTCTTAAGAAAATATAAATGGATTTAAATTTCTATAGCTATTCTTGAGAACTTAAGAGGTTACACAGGATCAGAAACTTTGACATTATACAAGATTTCTTTTACATATATTAGGATTTTTTTGAGGCAACTAAGGGAATTGATGATTAACTACAATTCCTTCATTTAAGCAGACTCCCTGCTGAGCATGGAGCCTGAGGCTGGGCTGGATCCCAGGACCAGAGTCTGGTTTCTGAGTCAAAACCAAGAGTCAGATGCTTAACCAACTGAGCCACTGAAGTTCCCCCAGTACATATTCTATCTTATTTATCTTCAAAACAGATCAATTAAGAAGAGGACATTATTATCCCTATTTTATAGATAAGGAAACTGAAACATACTTTTCCCATTAAAAGCCAAAGAACTATTAATTACTGAATACCTACTATTTGTTAAGCATTGAATACCTATTGTGTCATTTAAGCATCATAAATACACTTAGAGGTAAGCATTCCCTCCTCCATTTTTCAACTGAGGAACCTCAGTTACCAATAGGGTACAAACAGTATGGAGGTTCTTCAAAAAGTCAGAAATAGAACTACTCTATGATCCAGTAATCATAGTACTGGGTATTTACCCCCAAAATACAAAAACACTAATTCAAAGGTATACATGCACCCCAATGTTTATTGCAGCAATATTTATAATAGCCAAACTATGGAAGCAGCTCAAGTGTCCATTGATAGGTGAATGGATAAAGAAGATGTGGTGTATATATACAATGGAATATTACTCAGCCATAAAAAGAATGAAATCTTACTATTTGCAAAGCATGATTGGAGCTAGAGAGTACAATGCTAAGTGAAATAAGTAAGTCAGAGAAAAACAAATACCATATGAGTTTACTCATATGTGGAAGTTAAGAAACAAATAGGGTATGTGACTACCTCAGTGTCATACATCTGGTAAGTGGAGATTGAATCCCAAGATTATTTTATATCAAAATCTGTTCCTGTTTCTGTTTTCTTCTTTTATTGGGTCATGCCATCTACCTACTAAGGCAAAGTTTTGCTATTCAAGGAATATAGGTAAGAATTAAAAACTTTGAATGGAAAAAAAAAAACCATGCTTGATCAAAGATCCCCAAAAATAGTGGGTTTTCTTATATGAGCTATGATAAATAAGTGATAGATAGATAGATAGATAGATAGATAAATAAGGATATTGTAAGCTCTTTCAGGTAAAGAAGGGTAATATACTATTGTTGAATCCTGAATAAATAAGGCACAATTCCTGTTCTGAATGATTTGGCAGTATACATATCTGGAAGAAATAAAATAATAAAATAAAAAAAGAAGTTGAGAAATCAATTTCTGATTATGCTTTCACTGGCTGTATGGTATTGGGCACATTACTAACCTCACTAAATTTCAGTAAATGTATCTTTAAATTACAAATTATAATACCTACTTTTCAAAGTTGTTGTAAAGATTGAGTAAAATAATATAATATGGGAAGATTAGGGCCAATTCCACTTTATATAAAACAGCATCATCAAATTCGCAATCCCCTTATAGTCTTTAAATTTGCTTTAATTTAATTCTTTACAATCATCCTAAAATGAAATCATTATGTTTTATTTACTAATTGTTTATCATGTTTATGGAATCACAAATGTCTGCGAGAGTGCCTGGCACTCAGTGGATATTACACAATTAGGAATGAATGATTATGAATGGATGAGTGATTACCAGCCAGAACCTAGCATATACTATGCTCAAAAAAATAGTCATTTTTTATTTAAAATTATTATTCTGTCAATATCACACATACATGTTTTCTAAATGAATATACTCCAGTAATGGTACTAAAGGACCTCAGAGAGAATTATGCAACATGATTTCTAAAAGGTCTCTACTTGCTTTTCTGATGAGAGATTTCTAGAGGTCAAGTATAGATGTGGGTGACCAGGAGGGTGCTATCTCTTCTCATGAGTTTTTATATTAATTCTCATAACAAGTATTTCAGATCCCAATTAACATTCTTGCTCCTTTACATTATGAATCAAGCCAGTGAGTGTGGGAATACCATGCTATTGCAGCTTATAAAATACTGTCACACACGTGTCCTTTGTGGAGACCAGAGATGTATGATATGGAAAAGTAATGAGGTGTGTGTGGGAAATCACCAAACAAAGAATTCAAAGAATTATGAAACAAGGTTCAGACCTTGAACGTCCACTTGCTGAAAAACAAAGGAAACTTGTACCATAGGTGTAATGCCAAAGGTATACCTAAAAGTGGTCAAATTCAGAGAGTTTTGGAGGTAGTCAACAGGATTTGTTGATGGATTTAATGTGTAATATGAAAGAGATAGAGGAGCCAGAGATGACTCAGATTTTTTGGTCAGAACAACTAAAGGAATTATTGCCATTTACTGTCATGGGAAATACTTGGTGAGAAATAAGTTTGGTGGGGAAGAGATACAGGTCAAGGGCTATTTAATCTGATTTTAAGCGAAGATATTGGAAACTGATGTATTTGTTATTTATATCTACTGTGATAAATGGTCAAAATGGCTCAGAGCTGGGAGAGCCACTGTGGTTGGGGAGATGCAGCCTCCACAGGCCCAGAGGGCAGAGCCTAAAGCCAAAGGATTACTTACAAGCTTAGAAATCTGATGATATTTGCCCTGCTTGAGTTTGAACTTAGTGAGACCAGTGACCTCTTTATTCTTTTAATTTTCTTCCTTTTGGAAAGGGAACCTCTCTCTTTGGCCTGCATTTTGAGAGCAGATAACTTGCTTTCTGGCTTCCAGTTTCACAGGTCTTTAGATGGAGACAAATTTTGCTTAAGATGGATTCTACTCAGGTTCTTAACCAAACTGGATTTAAATGATTCTGGTGGATACATTAGGGACTTTGCAGTTTATGATATTACGTAGGACTTTGGGCTTAGAGTTAATACTCTAATGAGCTGAGACTTTTGGATGCTGGGGATGAGGTGATGTATGCTGCATGGGAGTTGGACAAGAATTTGGGGGAAGGTCATAAGACAGACTATTGTGGATTAAAGGAAGCCCCCCTCCCCAAATATACGTCCAACTCCCAGAAATTATGAGTGTGAGCTTATCTGAAAAAAAAAAAAAAAGAGAGAGGGGGCGGAGCAAGATGGCGGAGGAGTAGGAGACCTGGATTTCGTCTGGTCTCAGGAATTCAGCTGAATAGGGATCAAACCATTCTGAACACCTACGAACTCAACAGGAGATCGAAGAGGAGAGTAGCGACAACTCTCTGAACAGAGAAGCGACCACTTACTGGAAGGTAGGACGTGCGGAGAAGTGAATCCGAGGCAATATTCAGGAGGATAGAGGGCGGGGGAGGAGCCTCCGTCAGCCGCTTCTGGCAAATGCTAGAGCCGCGTAGCACAAAATCGGACCTTTTAGAAGTTGGCTCCGCTGAGGGATGTTGCTGCAGTGGCTAAGTGGGGAGTGGAATCCTCCCGGGACAGTGTGGTCTCAGGACCCTCGGGGTCACAGAGAGACCGGGGGTGCCTGAGTGCAGCAGAGCTCCCAGGTATCGGAGCGGGGAAGCCGGCTGCAGAGACGGAGCCGAGGCGCGGGCTCTCAGCTCGGGGTGGCCATAAACTGTGATCCGCGGCCCAGTCGGG